>NW_017728913.1:1644005-1645494 GCF_001723895.1 Crocodylus porosus
AGTTAATATTAGCTAAGGCAAGACTTGCAAGATTGTAACCCACTAACTGTATCCTGTCTGTCACAAGTATAAGCATAATGTTAAAATTAATTTTCTGTACCAATTATAAAACTAGACTGGGCCCAAAGAAATGGAACTAGGAAACAGAACTGCAAACTTTAGCTGACCTAACGGTTTTTGCTTAAAGGTCAGTAAAATTGACAAACCTGACCACAAGGTATAATTAACACATTCCAAAAAATTCCAAAAAGGAAGTAACCAAGTAGGTTGAACTTAAGCAGAGAAAATGCTAATCTCAGACTCCAAAGTGATGTGGTGTTATTTGCTTATTAGGTAAACCCAAGTTTAGGCAGTAACCTATTATGATAATTTATAACATCTTTTAATCCCATAGGGTAAGAGCTGTAGAGTAAGATTGTGAGTGGCTCTGAATTCAACAGGTTAGCAGAGGGCAAGATATAGAAGAACATGCACGTCAGGTGACCAGTAGGAAGGATGGAACAGAATGGTTATTGCTGTTCCAAGCCTGGACTCCAGACTCCCAGTGTGAGCAAGGACCAGATCCTGACTAAGGGACCTTCCCTGGTGCTCCCTCTGACAGCACTGATCAGGGACGCCTGATTTCGCTGGATCAACTTGGCGTGTACCTGGCACTGAGGGACAAATTGCCAACCAAATGGGAACTCTTTGTCAATTTGTCTGTCTGTTTTTACTATCGCTGCCAACTCTTGACTCTTATTGTTGCTTTATCTGTTTATTAGATTAAACTTTCTGTTAACTATTATATGTGTAAACCATATTTTGCTGCTAAAACATATTTTTGCTGCTATTTTGCTGTTATAAGTAAAATTTATCTTTATTGTTATAAGTGAAACTTGTCTTTGCTTCACTCCCAACTCTGCCTCCTCAATCTCGAACCAAACAGCCCAGTGGCTGATACAGTTGCAGTGCCCAGTCGGCCTGCAACCAAACTGATACACTCACAGTGCCCAGTTGGCCTGTGACACATGGGCATACATGAATGAGAAGAAAAATACAACTGGTTTTATTCTGGACCAGCAAGCAGCCCCTGTAGACCCAAACTGGTCTGTCTCTGACTAAAAACTGTTTAGCTACTTAACTGCTGGACCAGCTCCCATTTACCAACCCAAGTCTCCTTGGTTAGGGATCATCTTTTAAATTATAATTTGTAATACTTTTCTGTTAGCAAATGATGATTCAACAAAATGGATTTTGACAAATCCTCTGATTAAACATACCTGAAATCAATGGGAGCCAAGGGCCTGTCACATTTTGCCACTTTTAATAATTGTGTTCAGAGAAACTAAGGGCTAGATCCAGAAAGAGTGATTGAAGCACTGAGATGCTCAGCAGTACATTGGATTGTTTTTCTTAGGTGTCTGGCTCCCAAAGTGTCCAGACTTTAGTTAGATGCCTAAACTTTCTATGCAGTGTATAGACATGGGATGTTCAACACAGGGATAGACAT
>NW_017728913.1:1645505-1648841 GCF_001723895.1 Crocodylus porosus
GGCCCAGCACTCTTTCCTGCTTATGCAGGGGGTCGGACTCGATGATCTATTGAGGTCCCTTCCGACCCTAGCATCTATGAATCTATGAATCTATGAACACCTAGCACACTAAACAGGGAGCTGTCTTACCTAGCCAATAGGAAAACACTGAGGACTAAATCTTATCCACTGAAATTGTGCCAGTGTGTAACTAGAATAAATAAAAGGGCATCAGAGTCCCAGTGTTCTCCAGAGTGGTGACTTCCCAAGGCAGAAAATTCTATGGACTATAGTTATGCTACATAAAGTAGTGCTCCTGACATTGGTTTTACCATTTATGGCCCTTTGATATAGCAGAATATCACCTTATGATCGTTGAGATACAAAGTAAAAAGAATAGATTGATCAGTTTTCATTATAACTTTCATAACTCGGTTACTTCAGCCAAGTCTCCTCTAATTTTTTCCCTTTATAGGATAATTTATCCTCATCTCACATTTTCTTAGCATCTCTTTAACTAGAACTGAAGAACGTATCCTCTGCAAAGGAAAAATATCCAAAAGAAATTAAAAATGGTTTTTGTTTAGATTTTTCATTGAAATGTCTAACTTATCAGTTAAGTAAAATTTCAGTTTTGAAAAGTTGAAAACAATTTTTTTTTTTAATTTTCCCCCTTTTAACATGCTTTCCCTCCTACTGACATTTTTATTGCAAGATGAGAGAAAGAAGGGAGAAACACAGTGAAATAAGGGGGTAAAAAGTAATAGTAAAACTTTTTTTTTTTTGCTTTCAAAAAGTAAAACAAAATGATTCAATTTCAGCATAATCAAACCAAAATGCTTACTTTTCCAAGAAACCTATGTTGAACCTATGTTTCAAATCATTCCCTCAACCAATCTTTTTTCGTCAGCACTTTTAACTAGCCATATCTCTGCCATTCCTTCCTTTTACAAATAAGATATACTGCGGTCAGTGACTCACAGCTTTTCTATTCCAAACTTCAACCGGCAATGAAAAAAACAGATATGGTGGATCACTGATCCAACATGAGTTAGTAAATCTCAAGAGCAGCCAAGGAGGGTTCCCTTTGCAAGCTTTCCCCCTGCTTTTCTGGTTTTGGCATGTGTGAGCAAATGTACAGGTCAAGTTCAAGACCAGCCACGCTGAGAGTGCCAGGCAGACTGTGTAAATAAACCTACCAAAGCTTTGGACTCTCTGACTCACCATTTCCCCTGCAGGGGTTTTGTGGCAGTGAGAACAGAGGGCACAAAGTACTAAATGAACAGCTTTAGGCGGTGCTGACTGTACAGTAATTTGTTACTACTGCGCAATAGCATTGTGTCAAGCTTTGTGCCATGCGACACTACTGCACATAGTAACGAGCTACTGCTCAGTAAGCATCTTATGTAGACGCGGCTATAACATTAAAAATACCAGCTACTTGCACACAAAACCCTCACCTCTCTAAGAAACCTTTGGGTTTTGGCCAGTGCGCCAGTGAAACTGTCCTGTGAGATTGACTTTATACAAGGTATTGGTTCCCCTTATCAGGTGACTGTTTCGTAGCTTCCAGCCCCTCATTAGGCATTCCATGAGTTTACAAATCTACTTGGGAGAATGGATACTTCTGGGTGACAATTAGCTCATTGTCCCAGGGAGGTGGTGCTCAACCGTCCAGCTCCATGGCCATATAAGCAGCACAGGATTGGTCCAGGGGCCAGATCCAGTGAGGGGCTGGCACACAGGATTGGACTGTGGGTGTAGACTAGAATGTGAGCCCAACCCTGCATGCCAGATCCAGCCACGTGCCAGCCTGACCCTACACTCCAGATCTGGCTGCAATGTGACCCCATGCACCAGCCCCCCTATGTGCCATTGTGATCTAGCACACAGAGCCACAGCATCCAGCACCTTGGGCTGCCCATGGCTTCAGATATTTGGCAATGAGGGAGCAGGAATTAATACACCATTCCCCCACCCACAAATTGCTGGACCCATGAAGAGAGCCACACGCTGTATAACAGGCTTGTCCAACATGCGGCCCTCCAAGCTGTTTTCTGAGGCCCAAGGTACTGCGATGGGAAACAAAAAGAAACACTGTACTTTTGTTTCAGGGGGGTGATGTGATACCGCTTCCTGTGAGGTCTTTGAATATGGCTCACTGGCCCACTAGGTGATAAAAAGTTCATGATCCAGCCCCACACTCAAAAAAGTTAGACACCCTTGCTGTATAACATGGCTCTCTGGTCTGTGGGTCAGAGGTTGAGCACCACTGCCCTAACGTACTTCCTTTGGAATGGGAGATTGCCCTGATTGATCTGCATTGTTTGCGTTACGCTAACACCTCTAGGGATATCAGCATAAAGGTTAAAAAACAGCTGTAAAGGTAAGATGCAATCAAAATGGTGGTTGCAGAATGAAATGGAGTTTGCAGTATGATATAAGTATAGACAGATGTACAGAAATATGTCATATCCCTCCCTAACAGTATGAAGAACAGGACTGGGGTACTTTGAATGTAGACCAAAGACTTTTCTGTATATTTTCCCTAGACATTTGCTTCTTAATTTTTTTAATCTTCATATATTTTTAGAACCAACAAGGTTCTTTGGGTAGATGTGATATCTTTTATTAGACCAACTAAATAGTTGGAAAAACTGCAAGCTTTCAGTACAAACACCTTCTTCAGGCAGATGAATAGTCTACAGTTGTATTCTTACAGCAAATATTTCCAATAATTACTCAAATCCATATTTTTATAACAACATTACAAGCCAGCCTCAAGTTCTTCAGGTTAAACATGTTGCTGTAGATTACATAGATGGGGTACAAATGGGGAAATTTCAGTCAGTCCTCAAATGCTCTAGTTTATGATTAGTTTGATGACTACAAAAAGCCTAGCCCTCCACACAGCAGGACTTAAGCACAGTAAACAAGGCAGGATCTAATTTGATGGGAGTGAATATTTCAGTCTTCTCCAAGCTAAAGTTCTAGTCTCTACCCACCCTCATGTGGGTCATATGTATTTCTACTGACTATCATTTTATTAAAGAATGAAGGAAAAGATTCCCAATCCTATCCAGTCTTCTGGCCACTCCTTTCTCTGCAGTTGCTGTACATTTACCGTGGGCTTGTCCCACCTGCTGGTATTTTGCTGGTATTTGCTGTGTTCTTTATCAGCCTCCACATCTATTCTTTCAAGAGATTGTAGACACTTGTACCTTTCAGCATTTTTCTACTTCCAGATGAAGTTATCGTTACAACTTCCGGGGAATGCATGCTCAGGGGCAACCAACATGGGTTCATCAGTGGCAGGTCTTGTCAGACCAACCTGGTGGCCTTTTACGATCAGGTCAC
>NW_017728913.1:1648865-1652509 GCF_001723895.1 Crocodylus porosus
CTGTGCAAAATCAAACTATCATCTGAGATCTTCTAGCTCACATACATACGTGTGTGTGTGTGTGTGTGTATGTGTGTGTGTGTGTGTACACATTTCAATCATTGTATATTGACCCAGATAAACAATGGTTGAAATATAATATATTTACAGAACAACAAAGTACATTGAAACTAAAGTGCCTGGTGAGGATATGAAGAAGAATATATATCTGTACACACACAGAGGCAAATATATATAATTATATATGCTTACATTTATAAATTAAATTTTCTCCTACTTTCAGATTTGAGCCAAACAATATCCACCAACAAAATAATCGAACCAAGCCAAACTGATCTCTTAAGTGGATCAATAACAGCTTAACTGAAATGGATTGGGGAGTTTATCAGACTTGATGTAGTAAAACACTAATAGGATCGCTTCCAATTCACATGTATGGGACTAAATTTCCAGCACAAATTGTTCCGATTATCAAGGATGAATGGTCACCCTTAATAATGGATTAAGGCTGCAAAGCGTTCTTTTTTATACACAGAAGGTAGATTTTTTTTTTATCCCTACTCTGAGCCTTTCAATTCTGCTTTTCTACATTTTACCAAAGGAATTTTGGTCATTTTTTTCCAAATGTCTAATAATTTTATAAGATAAATTTTATAAATTTTAATAACTTGCCTGCACTGGAGCAGTGGAAGATCTCAGCACTGAGGGGCTTGAGCATGCCCTGCTTACCAGATAAGCTCTAAACCAGAAATGTCAGCAAGGCTGCTCTGGGTTCATTCCTAGCACTTGTTCTCAGTCCTGAGAGAAGGCAAATGGGAACAAGCCTGGAGCAAAATTTTACTGGTAAACTTTTGTGCCTGTGGACTAGGGTGAGCTGGGGGCAGACAAGACATATCCTCCTCAAACACTCATCACAGCATTGTAAATAAGCCCTAATGGGCCAAGATTCTGCCCCACTTTGCCCTGAACAGTACTTTGCATTGAGCCATTGGAGACTACTTCACAGTTCCCAAGCTAGTCCAGCTTCACAACATATTGAACAAGATAATTCATTTTTCAGTTAGTAATTTCACTCATTTTGTGAAGAGAGATGTTATTAAATCATGTGCAAAATTACTGAAGAGTGTAAAATGTTAAAGGCTGCAAACAATTGAGTGCCATAAAAATCTTACAAATATAAATCTGTGCAAGACAAGAACTGATATTTCTATTTCAAAATTAAAATACACCAAGGACAAAGCTAATATCAGGGTCTGTCATAGACAGAATCTAAAACCAGTGGTCTAGCTTTATGGGACTCTGTTGTACACTGACATTTTCCCTGACCTAGATCCACAAAGGGCTTAGGTACCTAATTTTCGCTTTAGGCACTTAAGTCCAAAATTTAGATTCTCAAATTCACTCAACCACTGCCTAAGTTTCTCTGGTGCCTAAGTTTTAGCCAAAATGTCTCTTAAGTACCTACACATCTCTTCATATGTGAACAACCTATCAAGTTCCACTATTGCCTAGTAGCACAGGGCTATATCCTGTTAGGATTTACAAACTCAGAGTTCTCCTGCTTTTCTTGTTGGTTGGCCCAATTTGGTAGGTATCTTCAGCATAACTACTGATTCAGACATTATACAAATATACCCAGGAGGAATGTGTATGGTCTATTGATTAGATTACTCATTTTAGCTGTGGAAGATCCAAATTTATATTCCCCCTCCTCGAATTTGAAACAGAGATTTGAACACAAGTCTCCCATGATATAAGAAAGCACTTTAACCACTAGGATCTCAGTGGATCTCTATCATTCTTGTCTACTGAAATTTGCTCCACTTTGTATATTAACATTAACTGAGCCCAAGCCCGGCATAAATAACTCTCTGGCTTGACAGTTAAGCTACTCACCTGAAAGACCTGAGTTCCATTCTCTATTCCAAATAAAAGTGATAATGTTTCCAGTAACAGTACTGGGTTAGCTTGTTCAAATCTTAGTTATCTCTACCTGGCACTGAATTATAAGTCATAGCCTAATTTTCCTGCCTAAATGTGAATGGCAGATCCTTATCATGCCCCCATAATGCAACTGCAGGAAAGGCACTGGCAGCAACAAGGACCATGTCCAAGTGAAAAGGCTAAAGCCAGAAGCTTCTGTATGAAAGCCTTGTGATTTGTACCAATTCTGCCTTGTTGTGGTTGCTTCATTTCCATGGTAGTGCAGCTCCATCCCTTTCCTCTCATCTGCAGCTAACTTGAGGAATCAGTCAATGGAGAGAATATATTACACCCCCAGAGATAAAAACAGTGAAAAGGCTTCCCTTTCCCCAGAAGCTGGTGCATGCAGTCGACATATCGCTGCCTGTTTTGCTGCAGCCTTAACTGCAGTAAATTATTCTGTCCTATTTTCTTTCTTTTACATACAGTTGAGAGAAAAAAAAATTAAGCCATTTATTGGCAGACCTGACACAACTTTACCTGTTCTCTATTCCAGCTGACAGCAATACAAAGCCAGAAAATGAATAAGTCAATGGAATGCTATGGTATGTAACAGATGATTTAATGTGTAGAAAAGGTAGAAAGCAAGTCAGGATAGCACCTTAGTGACTGACTTGTTCAGAGATGCATAAACTGTTGAGGCATAGCCTAGCATGCATAGCATCTGATGCAGTGTGTTGCCGCCTATGAAAGCTTATGCCTCACCAAACAAGTTAGTATCTAAAGGTGCGTATACATGAGTGTGGAGGCTGCTCTGATGTGCTGGAATTCCAGTGTGTCAGAGCCCTCTTTTAATCAAGTCTGCTGGAGCATGGCAATTACCTCCTGCATCTCATGCATCAGGCCTCCTGAATCTCATGTATCAGCATCCCCACGCTTAAAAATGGTGGAGGGGCACATTATCTAAAGCTCCTGCCACCATTTTTAAAGGCAGAGACAATGATACACAAGATGCAGCAGCACTTTAATTAGAGCACCACCTCCCGGAGAATGTGTAAAAGGTGCCATTGTGCCCTGCCTTCTGCCTGACTTCAGACTAATACTACTAACTACTTCTCTCTTGAACAGAAAGCAACAGTTTTTCAACCAGATCATATTCCTGTTTAATATTATGTTTTTACATCCATATTATGTTCATCTTTACATGCAAGTTCTGAACCACTGCACACACTTGCATTGGACAGACTTCCTGCATTGGATAGACATTCTCTTGTAAATTGTTTTTGCATGATGTTTGTCAGGAAAACCAAATAATTTTGACTTAGACTCATTCAGTTGTGAATTGCTCTGCTTTTTTTTTCTACAAGCTGCAAGTTGGTGTAATTCAGAGACTTCTCATTCCACAGAGATGACTAGAATATATAAACACTAAATATTCAGCATACTCATAAATACAAAAGTAAAATAATAATGAGACTTTAACATAGCATAATATCAATCAATGTATTATATGTATTATTATTTTTTACTATTAATTCATGAAGTTAAATTTTAAGTCCAGTCACATACCTCAAAGAAGACAGACTTCACAATGCAATTTTTTCTAAAGAAGGAATTCTTCCAATGCAAGGTATTAGTCTGCCTTGAAAAAATAGCTGGGCCACAGAACAGGGAAAGAGAATATTTAGCAAGCAAATTAAAATAAAGCTGAAGATTTCATA
>NW_017728913.1:1653479-1660529 GCF_001723895.1 Crocodylus porosus
GATACCAGATAAATGACAGAAAGACAATTCGACACTACACGCAGAATTTTAAACATTATCAATTGCTGCATGTGCAGAAGCTAGACAAAACTGAAGGGAGAAGGAATTTCCTGAACCATGACAACAGCTGAACATGAACTGCTGTTTGGAAAACCCATTAAGTGTGGCATATTATAATACATGGCAAAACCAGGTAAAACAGAGTTACAGTAATCAATTCCTGAAATACTAGAAACATAAATCAACAAGCAGCAATATGATACAAATCAGGCCTGTTTTCTTAATGAAAAGAAAAGAGTTTCTACACAATAGGCTGCTAATGCAAAATCCATTATCATGCCTCAATTTCACACTACTACACTACTGTCTATGAAATGATAACTTTTGGTCTTTTTGTAACATTACCACGGATGCAAGGAACATAAAAATTGTGCAAAATACACCAGTGACCAAAGGCACATTTTGTAAATGATAGTACTCGCCATATTCTGAAACTTCAGTGATGGACTTTCAATGACAGACTTTGCAGCCAAAACTCTCAGTTTGCTTTTAGAAGTCTCTGCTTAAAGTGTTCGGTTTGATAGACCAGAAGCTTCTTTTTCACAAATGAGATCTGCAGCTCCAATTAAAATCGGTAGAATGGGAGGTGCCTAGCTCCAATAAGCAGACCTAAAATAGCTTGAATATCCCAAAATTAAGGCAGTTTAACTCAGTGGCCATTTTTAAAATATATATGTATATTATTTATTATTACTTATTAATTTATAATTTCATAGGAAAAAAATAAAAGCTGAGCTATTATGAAAATTTCAGTAAAATTGTTTCCTATCTGGAAAAATAAAGTAAGCTACACAGAATGCTTAGAATAATATCATATAATTTATTTAACCAACCACAATTAATGGACAATGTTCATATTTAGAAATTCAAAAAGATATGCATCCAATAAATCTAAACTGCAGCTGAATCCCAGGAAACAACAATCTGGTCACAGACATTACCTGACCAGAAAAGAGGGATAAATCTGGCAAGTCACTCATTATGAATTATTTCGTCACCTTTCTTATGACAAAATGTAGCAAGAAATATATTCATAATGTAGGCTATAATATATTTCATAGTTTCATAGTGCTTAGGGTCAGGAGGGACCTAAACAGATCATCAGGTCTGACCCCCCTGCCCCAGGCACGAATGAGTGCGGGGTCATAACACCCTAGTGAAATATCTGTCCAGCCTCCTCTTGAAGACCCCCAAGGTAGGAGAGAACACCACCTCCCTTGGGAGCTCATTCCAGAGCCTGGAAGCTCTGACTGTAAAGTAATGTCTCCTGATGTCCAGCCTGAACCTTCTCTCTAACAATTTGTGGCCATTATTCCTAGTAACCTCCGGCAGTTCCCAAGGGAACAGAGCCTCACCCAATTCCCACTGGTCACCCCTGGTGAGTTTGTAAACAGCCACCAGATCCTCTCTCAGTCTTCTCTTGTGGAAGCTGAATAGGTTCAGGCCCTTTAGCCTCTCTTCATAGGTCCTGCCCCACTGCCCCTTCACCATGTGAGTGGCCTTCCTCTGGACCCTCTCAATGCTAGCCACATCCCTCTTGAAGTGCGGCACCCAGAACTGGACGCAGTACTCCAGCTGTGGTTTGACCAATGCCACGTAGAGGAGAGGGATCACCTGCCTGGACCTGCTTGTGATGCATCTGTAGATGCATGACAAGGTGCACCTAACCTTACTGACTGCTTCCTCACCTTACTGACCTCTCCCCTCCAGCATGCCCACCTCACCCCACATCTTGGTGTTGTCAGCAAACTTGGACAGCGTGCTTTCCACCCCCACATCCAGATCACTGATAAAGATGTTGAACAGTACAGGCCCCAGGACAGAGCCCTGGGGGACTCCACTGCCCATGTCCCTCCAGGTCAAAAATGACCCATCCACCACCATTCTCTGGGTGCAACCATCTAGCCAATTTGTCACCCATCTGATTGTGTAGGCCTCAGTGCCTCAATCACCTAGTTTTTTTGACAGAATGTTGTGGGAAATAGTGTTAAAGACCTTCTTAAAGTCCAGACAAGGTTCTTTGGGTGACTCTGATATCTTTTATTAAACCAACTTAAGTAGTTGGAAAAAAAATTTTAAGCAAGCTTTCGTTTCTTTAAGTCCAGAAAGACAACATCCACCTTGACACCCTCATCCAGGGACTTTGTGACCTGATCATAAAAGGAAACTGGGTTAGTCAGGCAGGATCTGCCCTCAATGAACCCATGTTGGTTGCCTCTGAGCATTACCTCCCCTGCTGGGCCCTTGCATATGTGCTCCTTGATAATTTTCTCAAAGGTCTTCCCAAGGACCAAGGTGAGACTAACTGGCCTATAGATACCTGGGTCCTCCTTTCTTCCCTTCTTGAAAATGGGGAACACATTGGCCCTTTTCCAATCCTCTGGTACCTGTCCAGAGCCCCATGAGAGCTCATAAAGCCGTGCCAGAGGCACTGCTATGACCCCTGCCAATTCCCTCAGCAACCTCGGATGAAGAGCATCTGGACCTACTGATTTAAACATGTCCCTCCAACAATTTCCTAACTAGGTCATCCCTGATCCTACGCATGGCGGTGCCTCTCCTGGGTACGTCCATAATCCTAGTGGAGGAAATGTCCCAGTCCCTGTTCAGGAATATGGAGGCAAAGAATTCATTAAAGAGGTCAGTTTTTTCATTGGCTGCGATCACCAGATTGCCAAGCCTGTCCCAAGACCCTCTCCTAGTAATCTTCTTAGCTCATTGAAGTCATCCCTCCTGAAGTCAAGAGCCTTTGCCTTACTGCTTGCTTTCATCACCCTGCGCTGGATAGTAAATTCCAGCAGGCAATGATCATTGTCGCCCAGGTGGTTGAGTACCTGCAGACCCCTCACTAGGTCATCACCTGTAGCAAGGAACAAGTCCAGCAAGGCATTTTTCCTGGTGGGACTGTGCACCTCCTGGGTTAGGTGGAAGTCCTGTATCCGGGCTAGGAACCTACGTGAGCAGTTGGACCTGGCTGACTGCTCCTCCCAGCAGATGTCTGGGTAGTTTAGGTCACCCATGACAACCACATCCCTTGACTTTACAGACTCCATGAGCTGACCTGAGAATTCCAGGTCCAGCTCGCCCCCCTGGTGAGGTGGTCTGTAGTAGACACCCACTATCGATATTGTATAATACATTCATAGTTCATAATACAGCATGTAAAATGATGTCTCCAATTATTTACCAGGCAAAATATTTTGGTACATTGTGGTAAAGGGAGAGAGTCAAAAGTTCATTATTAAAATCTACACTTCTTGAACTAGAGACATTAAATAAACAAGAATGTAAGAAACATAAGAATGTACATACCATACTGGGTCAGACCAATGGTTCATCTAGCCCAATAACTTGTATCTGACAGTGCATACTTTAGAGGGAAAACATACAAACAGGGAATAACTAGAGCAATCTATCCTCCATCGTACACTCTCTAGTACTCACCACCATTGGCAGGTAATTTTCCAGCTACATAGGTGGAAATTTTGGAACTAAAACAGTCATGATTCTATTACCTGTGCAGGGTGGATACACAAGTATTCATGGTGTTGCCGGCACAAGGTGCCCGAGGGAGGCAACAATTGGGTTCGTTGCCCGGTGTGCGTCGTGCCAAATAAACACACTGGGGGAGAAGCAGAGAGTTTATTTGAGCTCAAGTAAAAGGCACAGGGAGACTGTATTGTCTCAAATCCTGCACACCTAACCCTGCAACAGCGGGATCTTTATACCCCGGTCAGTTTCACTGTCAGTGATTTTGCACGAGGTGGCCCCCCTCTTTCTCCCCTTTCCCTCCTCCTTTCTCTCTCCGAGTGGTGCCCTTGCATTCCACAGATAAGTTTTAGCTCGCCTGCTTTCCAGAAGGACAGGAGATTGCAGGTGCCAAAGAAAGGGTTACAAAGGTTGGGCAAGGGCGGGGGGGGTGGCTCTTCTGAGCCTGGAGCAGAAGGACTTCCTTGACACTAGTGGTCTTCCATCCCTCTGAGTTACCCAGGGTTATGCCCAGTGACACCAACAATGGAGTTACTGAACATGTGCAGTAGGTTATGCACAAGTCAAGCAGGTATGCAGCTATGTATGTATGTACCAAGAATACAAGGAAGTGGAGCCTCTCATGTGTTGAGCCCTGATATGTGAACAGGTTAGGGCACTCACACAGGAAGTGGGAGCTCTAGGGCCTAGGTCCCCCTCACTCAGCCGGGGCTTGAATCTACATCTCTCCAAATTCTCAGCATCCTGCTTTGAGCTCCAGGCCAGAGCTTAGGCATAATTACACCCCAAAACTTTGTTATGGAGGAATTTTACCTCCTAGGAAGAAATCACATACATCTGTAGAAAATACCTAATATTAAAGGAAACCCTTATTTTGCCTTACATCAGCAGTGGTTCTCCAAGGTCTGTTGTTTACATATATTCCACATGTGGCATATACAAGCTTTCTGTGCTCATGTTTGGTTAATCTCAGCCCGTACTTTGTCAGTACTTATGCCTACTCAAAGGCAAGAAAGATGAATCTATTCTAAGCATTTCTCAGTTACTTCACCAATACAAAATCAGACTCCATTGCAGCAGGGAAGGAAAGCAGGTTACAAAAACATATATGGATCTGGAAGAACCACAGTTGTAAAGCTGCAAGGTAAATAAAATAAATAATTTCTTCTTTTTCCTAAAGTGCTTCTCCAAATATATTTTCACTCAGTGGCTCACAATAATTGTTTTGGCAGGGTCCTTCACCAGAGATCTAAGACACGTGATTGTAAGACAGCCCTACCAAAGTCAGTATCAGATCATGAGGCTTCCACAGTGCTAAAGTGAAAACATATAGTGAACCCTAAGTTTCTACAAGTTCAGATCTCTAGTACTGAGACATCCCTCAAAGAAGCTACAGAAACTGCCTAGCTATTATATGTCTCTTAATACTGTATCTAAGTGAAAATCCATATGAGAATACCTGGCCTTTCACTCTGTCCCCATCACCATGAATTTATGACTTACATTAGTGTACCTTTAATGTACATAGGCTAACTTACCCTTCTTGGGAAAACACATATAAATCCATGGCTTGATTAAAAAAGACATTGAGACTTCTTCCTTCCAGAATGCTGGGTGAGGTCTAAAAGATCTTCCATCTTCATAAAAAAGCATGTATTAGAAATAGGGTGACTGTATGTCCAGGTTTGGCCAGGACAGTCCCAGATTTCATAGGCCGGTCCCAGCCAGGTGGTGAAAAAGTCCCAGCATCTCAGGGGTGCAGGGTGCAGTCCAGAAGAGAGGCAGAGTGGCATGGCAGGCCAGGCTGGTGAACAAGCAGACACTGCTGCTGTGTAGGAGCAAGACGGGTGGACTGGAGCAGTGCCCAGTCCACCCCTTACCTCCAGCTGCTCAGGAGGAGCTGAGTCAGGCACATGTGGGTGGGGTGGTACCTGCTCCACTCCACCTACCTTGCTCTCATGCAATAGCAGTGGTGCCTGGTGCACCATGATGCTTCACCTCTCTGTCAGACTGTGCCCCATGCCCCTGCCTGCCTCTGCCTGCAGCAGCACCACTGACTTCAGAGAGGGGAGGGGGGCAGTGTCCTGGATTACCTTAAAAATAATATGATCACCCTAATTAAAAAGGGTATTTGAGGGAACATTGAAAAAAGAAGCATGTATCTAATGGCTCAAATAGTGGGCTAATTGCCTCCCAAGGGAAATCCAGATTACCTAGTCACTCAGAAGGAAGGTACCTATAACTAGCCACTAGGAGACAGAAGTGTATATAAACTCCCAATCCTCTTCAAAGGTTAGTCCTAAGGCCTGCAGGGGAAGTAACTTCTGTCATCTAGCCGGGGTATGAGGGGGGTAAGCTTCCTGGCCCCTCAATGCTTGCTTCCTTGTCTCTCTGTGGCCATCAAATCCATTCAGAATCCTGAACTATCAGAACCTGGGAGCATCAAGCACCAAGGGAAAACAGAGAAACCCCTTCCAGCATTACTTGCCACCCTCCCTGCCCAGGAGCCCTACACACAGCCCTCCACTCCAGGCTCCTGCAGTCTCTGTGGTCTGGAGACCAGGGCTGGGGTGAGTCTGCTGCTAAAGACACCCCATCACCCACCCAGGGGCTAAGGAATCACTTCCCTCTCAACGTGGTAGCAGGAGGCTGCCCAGGTGGCTCTCACTTCCCTGCTCTGGGGCCACCAGCACACCCAGGGCCAAAGTGTGCAGGGATCTCAGCATGTCTCAGGGTGCTCTTGCCCCTGCCCTTATCAGCCATGTAGATGCTATTCGTATCCCCACCACCCAGGTGCTCAGGAAACTCAACCAGGTAGCTAGGTGGGGTCTGTGGTCATGCCAGTTGTAGAGGGTGGCCTGGAAGTCACAGGCAGGATGGGTAGCCACCAGTGGCTCAGCCTCCACATACCTTCCTCCAGCAGGTAGAAGCAGTGCACAAAGGACAGATGCACATGCAGTTGCCGCAGGAATGGTGCATTTCCAGTGGCATCACAACAGGGCTGTTAGCATGCCCATGTCCCTATCAGGGCCCAACCTGGATCACTTGTCACCTTGCTTGCTTTCTTGTCTCTCTGTGGCCGTCAAATCCATTCAGAATTATGAACTATCAGAACCTGTCAACACTGACAAGTGCAAGGTGATGCACCTGGGGAGGAACAACCGACACCATACCTGCAGGCTGGGGAATTCCCTTCTCATCAGCGCAGAGGCAAAAAAGGATCTTGGAGTCATCATTGATGCCAAAATGAACATGGGCTGGCAGTGTGGGGTGCAGTCAGGAAGGCCAACTGCACCTTGTCATACATCCACAGATGCATCTCAAGCAGGTCCGAGGAGGTGATCCTCCCCCTTTATGAGGCACTGGTCAGGCCACAGCTGGAGTACTGCATCCAGTTCTGGGCACCGCACTTCAAGAGGGATGTGGACAGCATGGAGAGGGTCCAGAGGACCTGATTGCATGATCGGGGGGCAGCAGGGCAGGCCCTACGAGGAGAGGCTA
>NW_017728913.1:1660691-1697689 GCF_001723895.1 Crocodylus porosus
TGCTGGGGTCATTTGACTCCAGTACTCTTTCCTGCCATGGCAGGGGGTCGGACTTGATGATCTGCTCAGGTCCCTTCCAACCCTACTAACTATGAAGCCATGAAACTTGTGGCTCCTGGACTCAGTTCTGGACATGAGGCCAAGTCCCCACTCCAACCACAAGTGGTGGCACAGAGCAGAGCCCAGCCCAGCCCAGCCTGGATCACCCACAGTCCCCAGCCCCAGTCCCAGGTGCACAGCCAGGCCTCCATGCCAGCCGCACATAGTGACACAGAGGAGGGCCCAGCCCTGCTCGGATCACCCATGGCTCCTGGTCCACTTCCCCCAAATACAAGTCCCCAGTGCACATACCTGAACTTTCACTCTTGCCGGGGTAGGAGCTTCACTGGGCAGAAGCTTCTTTTCTCCAGTGCCCCCTGCCTTGGAGCTGGGGAGGTGGGACAGGCTGGGAAGTAGTGATTGGCTACTTAGCAACTTGAGCCCAGGCAGCACAGAAGGCAAAGAGGCACCAGCTTTCAGAGGGGCAGGGGTGGTCCGGAGATAATTTTTTTTCAGAGGTTTCACTCATACTTTGACGATAAAAATATAATAGAGCAGTTCTGTTGCAAAGAACTCAGAAAGACCACACCAGATCAGAAATCTCTGGGCCTATCTTGAGAATCACATTTGCACACTTAACAGTGCTAGCATTGTGTAGCACCCTTACAAGGACCTCAAGACACCCCCAGGATGCTGTGCCACCTTGGTTGAGACTCACTTCACAAGACAAGGAAGAAGGCAAAATTCATGGGGTTAGAAGTATGATATTATAGTAGTTACAGCACTTCCCTAAAACAGAACTCTGGATTCTAGCCTCTAGCTGTCAGTGTTCAGTTAGTTGGTTGGTTGGTCATTCAGTCATTCTTAAACCAACAGCTGGTTAATGTAAAATACATAAACAGTACAGGCAGCCTTCAATGCTCTTATTCAGTTCAGTGGGCCCTTCACCTATGGGTAGGAGGGAATCCTGCATTACAGCCCTGTTTCTACTACCAGGATTGTTTACGCCCATCCTTAAGCAGCACTATTGCTTTGCAAAAGAGGTTTAGAGATCTTCACTCAGAAAAATGACTAGTGCCAATACAAACTCAGGCACAACATAGAATTCACCTTCTAGAAGGAAAAAAAAGAAACATTATTAAAAAATTAAACAACCTAGATGACTACCTGCTGCTAAGTAGCTAATGATTTGCAAACTGTTTATATAAGAGAGAAAAGGCTGCACAGTAAATGAAGTACAAACACTGCAAGTTCCAACTTATTGCTTCAGGCATTTCTTTACCCATTATGACCTTAGGTTAGAGTAGGAAGATGCTTAGGGCAAAGGCACAGTTCCTAACAGTCAGCGCCAGCCAAAATAATCCCACATTTGAATGTAATAAGCACATGTGCATTAACTGTGGAATATATACGGACAAGACCTCAGAGCTAGGGACAGAAATTACACATAAACTGGTATAAGTGATAGGAAACCAGTTCAAATCTGTAACACAACAGAAGTTCAGTGCATATAAACCACTTTCAAGACTGGCCAAAACTGGTTTAAGATAAACCTGGATGGATGTAGTAACAGACTTAACTAATTTAGGTTAAATCAGTTTATTGAACGTCTGTCCCAGATCCCCTCCAGATTCAAGCAGTCTGCTCCAGCCTAGCGGAGATGCATGCTCTAGCACCACCCTCCTTGATGCACTTTCAGGGAGGGAGCTTGTGGAGGGCACATGCCCCCCCCCAATTTATACACAGAGCAAGGGGGGATGTGGGCTGCCTGCTGTGGGCTCAGGGCTCCCTGCCTTGCTTCTCTTCCCCTGGGGCCTCTGCAGCTCAGCACATGGGACCCAGCATGGAAGGGAGGAGAGTCTCAGTGCCTTCATTGCTGCCAAGAGCCCTGCACCAGCCATAGTGCCATGGCAAGGCACCCTCTGCCCACCTGGCAGCAGCAATAGCAGTGGTACAGAGTTGTTCCCCGCACTGCTGCCAGGCGGCATTGCTGGCTAAGGGCTCCTGGAAGTAGCGACAGTGCTGAGCCTCTCCACCCTCCCACACCGGATCCTGCCCATTGGCCTGTGGAGGGCCCTGGAGGGAGGGAAGCAGGGCTAGGAGCCCCAAGCCCTGCAGAAGGCAGCCCCAAATCCTGAAGGAGGCAGCCCACATCCTCCCCTGCTCCAGCCTATGGGGGGTGGAGGGTGCCAAGGGCATATGTCCTGCTTTTGCATTTTGAAAAGTTGGTCATCCTAGAGGTTAACTACACCTCTGACCCCTTCTGGTCCTTTCCAGGGTGCACTCTTCAAGTCTCAGGCCTCCATCATCCACTTTCACAGATGACAACCCATGTCCTTCTCTGTCCCAACCAGACTTGAGACAGCTGTCTCCTTGCAGTTTACAGTGGTTACTCCCAGCAGATCTGTCCTCTCAGTTTAGCACCTGCAGTCATGGTCTCTCTCGGAAATAGCAGTGAAGTAATTAGCCAGCACAGAATTATTTTATTTTTAGCATTGCAGAAAAAAAGTATACTAAAATAATCTACATATTAAGCTTGCCAGGTAATATCCAGCCTCCACATGGGATCCTGCTAAATACAAACACTGCTTTATCAGTTCTTTGCTCCTGGCTGTGTCTCCATGAATACATCCCTTTGACCTCAGATGTGGGCTGTGGTTTGACTTTGTTTGTCCAGCCTTTTGAACCAGAGTAAACCATATGCACTTGTCCCCAGGAGGTGAGACTTTCTGACTTGTTTACTTCCCTTATGATTTGCATTCATTCTCCCCTCAATGAACCAGAGCACAACAATACAGAAACCCCTTATTTCATTGATACAAGAGCTTCTTTAAATATTCCATATGCCCATAGCATCCACTAGGCACCAGTAACATGTTTTTCAAAGTTTCCATGATGCGATGTTTCACATCTATCTCAAAGTTATTTGTGGGTAGGATTTTTCTAAGATCCTAAGGTTTGTCCTAATTCTGTTTTCACTGAATTAATCTGAAAATGTCCCACTAATTTCAGCGGATACAAAATTGAGCCCTAAGTTATCTGTCTGTTGCTTTCAATATTGTATGTCTAGTTTCATTCAGGTTGCCAGGAATAAGGAATCTTTTCTGCAGATTTTACTGCAGCATTGCTTCAAAAGAATGCTTCAACAGTAGTACAAATAGGAAATAAGTCCATTAGCTGAAGTGTTAACATTACAATCTTTGTTGCAAGGTCTGGTAGCATAATTTTCCATGTGCAATGCGTTCACTCTTGTCTGTAGTTCAGAACTGGTGAACCATGCACTGCTCCTTGTACATTATTTCCTCCCCTCCCCGCCATCATTCTTTTCTTCTGTCACACAAAAACTCCACTTTTGTTAAAAGAAAAAAAAGTTTATATAAGTCTCAAGGATTATGTTTTATTTTAAAATGTTTACAATATATTACTTCTAAAACATCCCTCCGATGTGGAAGAAAGGGCATATAATGCAAAACTATATTTCAGCTGCTATCATTTTATGCACAAAAAATATTTTTATTGGGTTTCCATTTCTGTAGATGAAAGTAGCATTCATAAAAAGAACCCGGCTTGATGGTCTTGGTGAATGAGGCCACCTTTTTGACAAAGACCTTACGTAGCCTAGGTTGCTTTCCAATGCTGCTCTCCCAACATATCACAAAGCTATTCTAAAAAGATTCCCTTTTTATTGTAAATAAGTATGAGCTGTGGATAAAATCTACCAAACTAATTACACCTCTGCCTACCTCTAAGCATGTGAGCATTCCTACTGATTACAAAAGGATTACAGACATGTTGTGGACTGGGTCCTCTCTACTGCCAGTCAGTGCCTGCAGTCTTCCAACAAGGATGCCATTTACTGCCAGTTGTGAAGGTAGTGTAATGACTATCAATGACTGCTAACATGGTCCTGATTGAAATCATCGATCTAAAGTAAAAAAAAGTTCCCTTTTTATTAGCTGAAATGTTCAGTACTTGCCTTCATCAATTTTAATTTCAACTGTGAAATCAAAGAAAAAAAGAAAGAGATGAGGTGTTAGCAGATGGTTGTCACATTATTTGCCAGTGTTGAAAAATATGATATTGTACAAGTGCAAGATAAAAACCTTATTGTATTATTTAACATTGCAAAAAATATGAGACTAATAAGTACGGTACATTAAGGGTCGCATTTTCTAGCCAGCCTCAGAATTTGTACAAGTGAACTCACAGCTATTTCTGTAAAATATAGCCAGCACCTGGATGCATACAGCTGCTCTGATGACTATTGCCTAATATGTAAATTAACTTTTGTGTGCCTCCAGTCGTATTCTAAGTACCAATATTCATATGCTTATGGGGGTTACGTGTTTAGCCATAAATAGTTGTATAGAAAAGATGTTACAATTTTCTAGATCCTCTTAATTTCTTTCTGCCATCTTGGATCTACTCATTCCAAGATCAACATAACAAGCCAATGTTTCTGGCACAAGGTTACACCAAAACAGGAGAGCTGGTATATACACTATGCAAAGCATTCTGGTGTTTTTGGTGTGTCCTAAAATTTTTCACATTCAATTAGAGGTTTTTAAGTAAAGATGATGAAGGGAGCCAGCAAACTGGATTATAAAGTCAAACCATATAGATGGATGGAAGGCAATAGCAAATACTCATTCTACAGTGTAGTAGAACGATATAAATTGAAAATTCCAGTTCTGCTTACAAGGGAGAAAAGATCACAAGCTGCTGACGCCTAACATGTACCCCCTCAGAAGGGTGTCTAATCACTAACGCTATAAAGGAGGGAAGGACTCATTTATTTTTATGTTTCAGCCAGTCATGTATGAGAAAGATAGGGTTCATCTTTTCTGTCCATTTATGTTGGAGAACAGAAGTTATCTAAAGGATATTAAGAAGAAACTCGAAGAGCTATTGCTTTTTCCCTATAGAAAACCTGAAAAAGTGTATTGTTGATTTATTCCACGCTGCTTTATAAGGTCACTGTTTAAAACATAATTTAAATGATATCATTCTTTGTCTGGGGCCAGATTTACCGGTACATACTGGTTGGTTTCTGTGACTCGAGTCTAGGTTTATGCCTGCTTTGTGCTGCTGCAGTGGTGCACAAAGCTTTCCAGTGTTTCTGGGTTATTGGCTTTTATCTAATGATCTATATATTCTACATTAATTGATTTTTTAGTGGTGGGTGGCTACGTGGTTTTCTATTCGACTCTTGTTTTTGCATATCAGGGATGGAAACTTTGATAGTACATAAAAGCACATCAGCAACGTACCCATTCATGATTTGTCCTAGAAATAATATTAATATAACAAAAGCTGTATTAAATAATATTTTTTTGAGTTTTTTCACTTCCCACATAGAAATGCATTACTACATAAATAGCCTTAATATATATATTCAAAACCACATGTACAGTACAACAGGAAGTTAACTAAAAGCATTATAGATTGAATATAAAAACATTTCAAATGACATTACATTACATCACATGCGAGCGAGAACATTATATTGCACCAGTCTATCTTTTGTACACAGGCACACACATTACGGTTTCCACCATTGGAACATTCCTCCAACGAGTGACAGTGTTACAGTGATTACATAAATTGCTCATAAATACATACAGGAAAAGCCTGACACCGTTGTTCCTCCTTCACCCTTTGTTCAAGAAAGTTGTCTGGCTCTATAAAATATTATTTCAAGCACTTAAGGTTTGGTGCAGTCATCGTTATTAAAAACCTAACTGCAATACAGCAAAGCTAATCTGGAGCAGGCTTGTTTCAAATACCTATATTTTTGGAAGTAAATATCTCTAAGCCAGGAATAGAGTACTCAGCTAATCACACAAATGTTTGCCCAGTGGGTAATGCTGTTTCATTTTTAAAAGTAGTAACTGTGAATGAACACGGACAGTAGGCATTTTGTTACTCACATATGTCTGTATTAGATAAAGGTTTTACATTTTCTGCCTAGTAGATTGCTCTTAAACTAGATTATTTTTAAGATTTTGGAAAGGAATTTGAAAACCATTTCTTGTTTAAAATATGGGTGTGGGAATAAAAATGGGTCAAGGTGGATTCATCGTAAGATGTAATTATTAGCATGAGATACAACCTGAAACACTTCACAGTTCACATATTGCTAGATAGATATGACACCAGTGCAACGCTGCATGGTATTTTCTAAGCTAGCTTGCTTTTCATCATTCAAATGCCTTTGTGTAATCTAAAGTAGAAGCCAAGCTGTATGAGGTTTGCAGTCAAATCTAGCCATGTCAGAAAGGTACGATCAATCACTGCTGCCAAGCTGACAGCATATGAGCTGATCTATCCTGCCTTTTCTGACTCGTATTTATTACAAAATCAAAGGTAGCTGGTTTAGCATCAGTAAAAAGTCCTACAGCTTTGTTCAACAGTAAGCTGCTGCATGTGGGACAAACGTCAAATCTCATGGCACTTAATGATTCATTTTTAATATATCTGGCATATAAATTAGCAAGCTGAGCTATAAAATACTAACAGCAGCCAAAGGTAATTTATGAATATTGAGTTGCACCATGCAATGTGCCAACTAAAGATGCAGCAGAATTCCCCTGCCCCACACTGTCTTCCTCCAAACACCTGAAAAAGTTAAAAATACTGAATAATCCCAGCTTCTAACTGCAATATATTCTAAATCATCCTCTAAAAATGAAGGGAAATCTTCTCTCAACACAGCCTATGAATGCATGCCTGACCCAGCATGCCAAAACTACATTTGCACATGGAAATAAACTAGGTCTAATTACATTGTTGAAAATATACAATGGATGTTGTGCACACAAACATCTGTGTGGCATAGCCAAGTGTAATAATATCTATCTATAGATTTATAAATTAATTTTTTAAAATATATAATATCTATAGTATTAATATTTGCAGTTTTCCTAGTATCAGCAATTTTGGGTCCTAGTGAATTATTTTTATGGTATCTTTTTATCATGTATAAGCAAGCTATATTAACATAGATAATTAATTCAAATTGCAGTAACACATCCAAGGTACTCTGGAAAGACTTGGTATTGGGTAGGAAAAATTCTTAGCATCCTCTTTTTGCAATACATGTGGCTACACAAACACAGTGAGGGACAGAAGGGGAGAGCTGGTATGGGAATGCTTGAAATCATGTATTCAGTGTAAAAATTCTAGCTTAAGCCCAGCTGCTTCAGTTTTTATCTCTAACTTAATAGAAAAAGGGTTTGCTGTCTTGACATGACAACTCTCAAATGTGAAAAAATGGTTAAAAATAGGACATGTATTGGCAAGATTAATGTGTATCCTTCCTAATACCAACTTCATGATGCAACACCAGAAGTTATTTTAATGGGAGAGATATTTGTAATCTTCAGTTGAAATGAGAGTACATCTGGGACATGTAAAAGAATGAAAAAGTACAAAACAGGGCAAAGTCTTAAGTTGAAAGAAAACTATAACTATTTTCCAATACAAGAGCTGCTAGAATTCTTAAAACAAGACTGTGAATGGGTAAAACTCCCATTCAGCATAATTCATCACCTCCTACCCTTTGCTTTGCAGTAAGTAACTCAATGGTTGCCCCTAATAAAATGATTCTAAGTAAGCATGAATAGAATAATTCTCACTGAAAGATTTATTACTTATTCATGCCCATAAAATCTATACCTACCACTTTTAAAGAATATTTGCTATGTATGGACTAAGAAATGCACACAAAAATTCACAATCTGAAGAACTTCAAGCCATCTAGAACACAGTTTCCAGCGTCACATGAGTATGGCACATTCGAAGTATTATATTCATTTTTAAATCTGATACCTCTTCTCAATACTTTAAAACCTTTGGGCATCTATACTCATGCCAGATGCATGATCCAATGCATCCGAGTTAGAACACATCGGAGCAGACTCGATTCGTCTAATTAGAATGCTCCAGCAGCCTTGGTGTGATATGTATTCAGCATCTCCATGTTTCAAAAAGGTGTGTGTGGGGGGGTGCTTTAACTAAAGCTCGTCAAACGAGCTTTAGTTAAATCACTCCCACCGCCATTTTGAAGCATGGGACACTTAATGCATGAGACACTGAGGATGTTTTAATTAGAGCAGATTCTGAGAGCCGCTCTAATTTAATAGCCTCCCTACCCCCACCCCGGAGCTCACATAAAGATGCCTGTTTTGTGTGTAGACACTAGAAAAGAGCCAGTTTTCTTTAATAATTATCACTCTACTGTATAGTTCTCATCTAGTGTGTTATGCATATGTTGATCAGTGTCTCCAGAAGTCAGCTGGATATCATAATTAGGCAAGCAAAGCAAATTATACAATGTATTTTAGATTCAATTACACTGTAATGACCGAGTAGTGGATAGTTATTGGCAGCTAAAACTACCTTAAATGGCTTTCCCTGATGCAAAGCCAATGACATAAGGGAAAAATAAAAACCATCCCAAAATATTTAAATCCACTTCCCATTCTCAAGGTCATAACATTCAAATCAATTATGGGAAGAAAAAAAAAAATCACACAAAATTCATAGTACACATCTTTATAGCACTTGTAAAAATACAATTGCAAGTGGTGGTTTTAAAAATCAGCTACTTTGCAGAACTCAAAAAACTGATCAAATTTCAACCAAGCAAAACTAGGCCAGCAAGGTATTTATGGGTATTGTCACTTAAAGTTCCCTTGCAATAGATAACATCCCCACATGTGGTAACTCTCAGTGGTGGGATCCTCTTACATTAAGCAAAAGGGGTGGAATTTCATCTTCAAAGATAAAGCTGAATTCTTGGGAGTGGAAAAAGGTCTGAAGAAATGCATACCAGCTGGAGTGTTTTGTAGCTCACCGTGCAAGAAAGAGAATGTGGGATATGCATAGAGTGCTAGCCCTCACTACAGATCTTTTATTAGTAATGTTAGATCCCCGCAAATATGACAGATTGTACATATCAAAGCCCAATTTTAGAACATAACTTTGTGGGCAATCTTGTCATAAAGAATTTAAACAGAATTGAAACTCCCTGTTCATTTACAATTCAAGCCTTTACTGAAAACCATATTTTAGCCATTTCAGACGTTTAAAAGAACAGAAGACCCACCCACTGTGCTTTAAGGGAAAAAAGAACCAAAAGCAGCCTCCAGCTTTTAAATATCCTTTTAATAAAAAAAGAACAAAAAATGTAAACAGAAATTGGCAAGTCAATTGTAATTATGCTCCTCTGCATTTCCTCGCCAAGAAGTAAAATCCAGAAATGGACAAGCAAAGCTTTGAAGCAACAGAATTGATTGCCTATTGTAAGACTCTATATTCAAAATGATTTTTTTAATATATTGCACAGTAACAAAATTTAAGTGAACCAAGAATATATTCAAGTATGCCCCAGTATGTACAGATGGGCTGAATCCCAGCTCACAAACATAGACTCTTAGCACAAATTCAAATAATATGAACAGCAATCTTGTACAGCTTCATGGCATATAGTTGTCAGCTAATTCATGAGCGCTCTAGTGCCAAAGGATAGCCAAAAATACTAAAGAAAAAGAAATCAGGGTTTTGCACGTAAGAAAGAAATGAAAGTATTAGTTCAGCAAATCCTATCCAGATATCAGTTATAATGTTAGGCTAGTCATTGCCAGGACACCAACACTACAAAAACCCAAGTGGAACAATGCATGAAAGTTTCCTCTTAAATATGACAAGCAAAAATGAGCTTTCATAGTTAGCACAACATTCTTCTTATCTAGGTATTTGGAGACCCAAATCTTGCTATCATCCTACAGTGACCCCCAACCTTCCTAACATACAGTCCTTCCCCAGCAACCAGAAAAGATTGAAAAGAAAGGCAAACCCAGAAAACATGAATTACTGGGCTCAGTTTCAGACAAGCTTTTGAGGGCATGTGTTAACTACTGAGTGAAAAGGATGGGCAGCAACATAAGTGGTACCATAAGTGACTGGTGCCTCCTGAATCTGGGTGGGGGCACCCGCAGAAGCTGCCAACGGTGGTGGCCTTGTCGGGGGGGCACCAGCCCTACCGACAGCATCAGTGTCGGCCATCAGGGGAGCATTGGCCCCTTCATGGGGGGCATGTGCACCCCCTGTGCACCCTTTACGAGTCACCTATGAGCGGTGTTAACCCACATTCCATGTAATAACAACACTGACAATAGTGCAGCCTCATTTGCACCAACAAATCACTTAGTAGCAGTTCTTTAGTTGAATCTAAGTACAATAACAAGCTAACAGCATACAAACCTGAACTGATAAAACTGCTCAGGCCAAGCTGTAACAGAAACTGCTATATAAAATAAACTATACACCATATGGTTTTACACATGCTATTTCTTTGCTAGGAAATAAACAGCCCCATCTAAGATGCACCTTTTTCTTAGATAATCAAAAATGGGCTTGACAGTGTCCTCAATGCCAACAGCCACTGAACAACACAGTGAGGTTTCGTTTTGATCATGTCTTGTCTATTATCCCAGACTGCCCTACTAGCTCATGTCAGTGCTGGAGTTACTTCCTGCTTCTTTCTTATGATAAACTCTTTTTAATGCATTTTCGTGTGTTCCTGTCTCCCTTGGGACCAAAACCTGTTTTAAGACAACTAGGACAGCACACAGCAACTTTGTGATTACCAAATAATCTATCTGTAGCTCACAAGTTATGCTTTTCCAGGAAGCCTGCACATATGCCATTATGGCCCTGTGAGTTAGCATGTAAATGGCCTATGTTTGGCAGTTGTGTTCCCTTGACATTGGCACTCTCATAGACAGAAAGGTATTCTTCAGCAGGAAATATCATGCTTCATTTTAGTTCATTTATACTCTCTTGTTGTGTAGTTGCTGCGTGCACGTATCACTTCTGTTGATCCCATCTTACTGACTGTGAATCCTGGTTGCGTTTAACATCCATCCTAAATGTAAATGGCCCTGTCTTCATTAGATTTAAGCCCTTCAAGCACCACAATTCCTAAAGGGAACCTCCTATGTTTGGTAAAATCAGCCTGATTTTTTATATATGTTAATTTTAATTCATTCACTTTATAATGGAAGAAGATTCCTCTGGTGCTCAGTTCTTGCTCTCAATGGGCTGCTCTAGTCACTTCTAATTAAAGGAACTAAACACGATTAAATCTCTATTCCTACCCATTCCCATATGCTTCAGTTAGTATAGACCACTAAATACAAAAAGTTTAATGTATACTTAGCACAAGTTACAAAATATTTTAATTCTAATGTCTGCTTATTGATCAAAACTTGGCTAAATCATGATATAATGGCAGATGCTTGATTAGGAATTATAGGGTTATTAGATAGAAGGCAAAGGTCCCCTTCCATTTTGCTGCATTAAAATATTATGAAAATTAAACTCCTAACCTTGTGAATATAAGTAGTTTCACATCTCTCCAGGTGCATCTACATGTACAATTAATGTGCATGAGTAAACTCCAGAGTTTATTGCTCCCAGGTGTGCCAATTGAATGTGCACCCAGGAGCAAAACACTCTGGAACAATTAGCTCTGGAATTTATTTGTGCACAGTACGTGGAGCCCAGTGGAAGCAGCCTAGTCTGGCAGGGGCCCAAAGGGTCAGCCTACCAACATAGAGATGCTCCAACAGGGCTCCACCTGCAGCAGAGGGAGCCCCACTCTGCCAGCTAGCCCCACTCTGAAGCACTCTCATGCCTCAGCCAGCCCTGTCACCATCTACATGTGCTTTTAAGTGCAGTAATTTACTGCACCATCAAATTGTACTCATGTCTGATGGGACTATCTGATGGTGCAGTAAATTAGTCTACACCAGCCTAATTGCTGTGCATGTGTAGATGGTGGTGCTGTACTGCAGAGTAAATTAGTGTACTGCTCAGCAAAGTACAAGTGTAAATATGCCCTCCTTGAAGATAATAATACAACTTCATGATTAAAATGGAGGCAGATTTTTGTTTGGATATGCAACCAGTCAAAATAGTTTGGTTTGTTGTTTGTTTGTTTTTTGTTTTTTGTTTTTTGCTTGTTGTTGAAATAAAAGATGCATTAGAACTTATTCAAAGGAGAGGGCAAAGATCATTTTTTCATATTTTCTTTTTTAATTCCAAAATTCAATTTTTTAAAATGAAACATGCTAATAACATCCTGAAATGTTCAAAAATCTTAAGCTTGTCTAAGGTTCTTCAAAAAAAGAGAACATTATAAAGGAAAGGGTCATCTAATTTGTTTCCATTTTTTATATATTTTGATATTTATTTTTAATTATAGGCAGTTTTAAGTCAAAACATTCAGTAAATTGATATATACAAATTCCTGTGGGCTAATTACAGATTTAAAATGCCAGATCAAGTTCAAGGTTACAATGGTGTTTAAATGGAAATACTTACAAATCCCTTTTTATAGGGACAGTAGTCATTTAATGCATGGTTTGAAAGTTATTTCTGAAGCATAGATCCCTACAACATCAGATCAGATTATGCATTTTTTGTTATTATGTACTGGTAGCAAAAACCAGTATGTGATACCTACAAATTAAAGTAAAAACAAAGAGATATTTGTACACAAGAATATTAAAAAATCATAAAAAAATATACACAGAAATATAGCATAGAATTAGTTTCCTTTTTCTGGTAGCCTTATTGCAATATAAAAGTCTATTCATTAAAATAGTATTTAAATGTATGAACCATGAAAATATATACGCACACATATACATATACATTTACAGTACACATGATATGCTTTTAAAACTGTACCTATATGTAAAATATACTCCAGTCAGGATTTGGGTTGCATAATAGAAAGTAAGTGTTTGAAAAATATAGAAAATAGGTTTTAAGTTTATTTTAGAAATGCTCAAAATGTAGCAAAAACAGTTCTTAACAGACAACATTTATAAACATTCACTGCTTTCTAATAAAGATCTAAGTGTGACTTTGGAGGTTGAATACATGTATGCTGGAACTGGTTTTGAATATGGGAAAAACATAACTGAATTTAAACTACAGACTTCAAATTTTCGATAAAAATAGCAAGATTGCCAGGAAGCCCCAAGTTTTTTTCATCCTCTATACCAGGGGTGTCACAAGTGGCATGGGCAGCCTGTCTGTCGCATGTGGCAGATCAGGGGGCCAGGCAGCACAACAGCAGATAGGACAGGAAGCATAAAGCAGAGCAGGATATCACACACAGAGTGCAGCACAGAAAGCAAAAGTAGAACAGATTAGGTAGAGGAAGATGACCAGAGTAGCACTCAGGGAGGGTGCAGGGCTAATTTGGAGCACACCTGCCAAAAGGGTTGGTCCCAAGCTCTATACTCTCTATCCTGTACTAGGAGTCTTTATTAATTCTCAAAGTTGACAGTCATGTCTACTATGTCTGCATAGGACAGTAAGTTGCAACCAGGATGCTGTGAGAACTTCTCAAGGGTGTAAATCTATTTTTGAAATGGATGCTGATTAATTCACAAAAGGCATAGAGGGGTGCCTCAAGTCCAATGAGGGGTGCCTCGAGTCTAAGAAGGACCACTGGTTTAGGAATTTACTGTATATGGACCTTAGCATCTTAGTACCTAAACACCAGTGATATACACTGGTATGCTTAAACTCTAACCTGTCTGGCATAGGGATTGTCATTAAGTTATGTGTTTGTGCAAAGCATTGTACAATTGGGCTCTGACCTTGACTGGAAAGCTAGACAGCGTATTATCCCTAGGCAGTGCAGGCAGTAGTCATATACAAATATCTGTATTTGACACCAAACTCTGTGCCCACTGGTTAGTGTGTAACAAACCATTACAGGAACCATAACAGTTTGGGGTGTTGCAGCTATCAATCACCTCCTTTACCTCATTTATGCCTGTGTAAAGCAAATGCAAATCTTTGAATGAAGAACTGAAGCTCTAATTTGATAGAGCTGTACTTGGACAGTCAGGCCCTGAGGAGTCTGTTCTTGAAGGGAGAGATTCTCTCTCTCACACCCATTCTAGCTTCTTCAAACTGCAACAGAATATGGGGATATAAAAGCCCTGGATCCAGGCAAAGGAAAAGGCGCTAGTGCAAGACAGCAGCTTCAGGATTTTGTATACCCATTCTACCTCTTCAGCCAAGATCAGAGAAAAGGGGGTAGTTGCTTATGATGAGAAAGGCATACCAGCAGCAGGCCAGGCTCCTATAGCATTATGGAAATCCTAGAAAGCATTTCTGCACAGATTGCCATGATTTAGACTTGCTACTGAGAGCGCACAATGTTGCACAGAGCCAATACGAAGTGGTCTAGAACAGAAAGAGGACAAAGGTGGATAATGCTCCCTGGATCCCTGTTCTTGGCCTCTGAGTTCTGTGCTGTTTATCTAAAAGAAACAGTGTTTCATCTGACATCTCTAGTTAGGTAGAAATGTTATTCCCATTACTTCAGCAGGAGGTCTCCCTGTACAAGGACCAGCCCTGAAAAGACCAACACATTCAGAGAGGATTAAGCAATACTTCCCAATTAGAGATAGCCAAAAAAGGGATATGAGGGTCAAAAAAGAATTTAAAAGTTTGACATCCTGAACCTGGAAATCCTTACACACAACAGTAGTCCCATTGTCTTGCCCTAAATATAATGTTTTAGGGGACTGTGACTTAAGAATCTGAAGATGGCGCTTCAGAAAAGATCAACAGCAGCATTGCATTTTACAGGACCCAATGCCTGCGCTCTTTTGCATCAGACTTCAGAGCCTAATAAATGTCCTTAGTTTGGATGTATTACAAGTCAGTGAATATCCCATTTAAATATTTCTTCCATCAACATTGTATAAATTCATTAAATTGAATCATTAATTAAAATCATAAGCCCCCCAGTACATTTTTAAAATCACATTAAGTTATTTTACAAGTTATTTTCCTGCTCCTAAAATATACAATTGCACAATTAATGAATCATAGGATTTCTCTTAGGACAAAGTAACTGCTTCTGTGAAATTAATGCCAGTGAAAAGTGATTACTAAAAGAAACTTTGTAACCCTTATAAATTTTAACTTTTTAACAGTGTTACATTACTTGGTATTTCGGTGGGTCTTTTGCATAGAAACATGAGAGGAAGATAATTACAAACAGCAAACATATGTAAACCCACAAACAGGCAGGAGAACTCAAAGACACATGCAGGTTGTGAAGGAATTTTAAAATCATTGGGCCAAATCTTATTCTACCTAAGTGACCTTAAGTTAATGAGTGTACACATATTTCATGGTAGTCAAGTTCCTGAAAAAAATACCGTAACATGCCTACTTTTGTAGCATCCCGTCATCTTAGCTTTAAGACTAAATCACAAAAAGCAGCAATCAGGAGGATCCATCTATGATTGGCACTAACTGATTTTTAGATTCAAGCAGGGTAGAACAAAATGACATTTAGATGCCTAAGCCAACACAGGTGCCTAATAAATAGAATAGGATCTGACCTATGCTGTTTTTTAAATTGAATTTGTGTCGGGTTGACAGTATTCCTTATAGTGGTTTGCACGCTGGTAGGACATCCTTCAATTTTTATTCATTTGTAACAAAGGTTTTAAAGTAATGTGATCTTCTGAATAGGCAATAATTTTCCAAGTAGTGTATTAAATATTTAAGCAAAACATATTTAACATAATAAGAGTAAAAACTTACCCTTACCCTAAGATTGGAACAATCTTAAAATACAGAACCACCCTTTTGGCCCTTGAAATATTTCAGTGTCAACTACCAAAGTATTACTAATAGGAGAGGATAAAACTATGTCACAACTCAGCCATAGCTTAATCCAAACCATAAGCTGAAGGTAAAACTTTTTCAAATTCAAAACAGGCCGTGTTGTTCATTCTCTTCCCCACATTTTTGTTTATTCCTTCAAATTTCAGTTTCATTGGAGATGGAAATTAGGAAAAAAGTTTTGTAGAAACACCTGATTTTAGGCCTTGGATATTCCAAAAAAGATTGAAATATATTTTAATAAACTACCCATATTTTATCTTTGTATCCACATCAGAAACTTGCACCTTCTGTAGTCTGCCTTTCACCTACAAATATTACATTTGGTCTAAAACTACAGTCCATACTGTACCTATCAGTTGCTTCTACTAACCAACTGTCATAGAAAACATTAATGGGAGTTTTGCCTGAGTGATAATGATAATTGCACATCTAACAGTTTGAAAGCATTTACCTAAGCTTGAGATATTTCCTGTACAAATAAAAAGCAATTCTGATAGAACCAGTCGTGACTTCAGGACTGCTGGGAAATTATAACTGCAAGGAATTACTATCCCAGGCAAACTTCGGTGCCTCTCTTACAGAAAATCAACATTAAGCCTCAGAAGCTATTCTAATTTTCTGTATTTTTACAAGCTGTAGAAATGGAACTATCTTCTCCTTAATCCAAATGAGTCCTACCAAGCCACCACACAAAAGTAGGTGAAAGCACCATGGCTCTAGTTGCGCTGCTACTACTCATGAGATGAAGAGAGGGCAGGTATGGGTACAAAATGGAGTGAGAGAAAGAATAATGTTGACCAAAGCCTTTTGCTACATAGTTCTATTTGACCATTTTCATTAATAAATGTTAGGTTCATCATGAACAGGGTGTACAATGTATTCATCCTAATATATCTGACATAAATACACTTTTCCAAAATGTCTGTTCACAATGCAGTAAAAACCCCAATTTAAAGTACTAAGCGTTTACTTAAGTAACATATTTAAAAGGAGAAACATTAATGAGATTTTTTTCATCCTTTCTTCTCATTTCCCATCTCTAAGAGGGAATAAATGTGTACAATAGCCAAAAGAAACTTGTGCTTTCTGTTCTTATTGTAGCAAAAAACAAGCTACTTTTTACATACAAACTAACTTCACAAAGGCTTAGGAATATTTGAAAGGTCCAGGCCTGGAAACTTTCATTTTCAGGCTACTTTAACTGTAGTTTGATTCTGTCATTCACTGAACTTTAGGAAGGGTGGAGACATGCCTCACACTCCCACCTGAAGTTGAAATGGGGCAATAGACAAACACATGTTTCTTCAAGAGATAAAAGATCATGATTTCTGGTCATCTTCTGGTGGGACAACTTCCAGGATGATCTGCAATGTCAAAGTTATCCTGTCTGCAAAGATAAAAGGAAAAAAAATTAGAGATGCAGGGAAGTAATCAGAAAGATCAGCTCAGTGGAACCACACAGTTTTGTGTGTTGATGGAAGCATTTAGATGTACCTATCATAGCATCATATAACGTCTAATTAAAAGCATTCCACCCTTGTTATCTTTTCTAACCTCATTTTGATGAACTCTGATCCAAAATGACTCTGTTTCCAATTTTAAGCATAGTAGTGCTCTGAATATTGAAGAGGGGCACCCATATTTTTAACTTAAACAATACTTCGGGAAAGTGATTCTCTGCCCAGCTGCTCAGTTCAAACAACCAGTTTTAATGTTGAAATATAGGGCCAAAGGAGTTCAAAAATAGTGAGTATTACCTATATTTTGTGCTAAAATGCACTTATCAAGGAAAAAGAAAGAAGAAAAAGGCAAAAAAAAGGAAAAGGAAAGGACTTGTAATACTTCCTCACTACTGAGGTGACACCAAGAAGGAATATCACATTCTGTTTTATAACTTGTGCTGTTAAAGATGAGAGCCATCAATGCACAAGATACTTCCATTTTTGTGGCTTTCTTAATTACATTACTATCTCACAAATAGGAGCAAATTATTAAAATAATTAATTGCAAATTACTGCAGTTCAGCTCCCGAATAAATACAAAAAAGCCCAAAATATCTACACAGATAAGTCTGATATGCAGAAAATCCCCTTCGCTGCCACTTCATACCAGTATAACTGTTTTGTATGTCCATGGCACAAGACTGCGGACAATCAAATAATCAATCACCCTTGATTTCTTTCCATACTGCACTTTCTTTCTGTGTGTATGTGCGTGTGTATATGCATGTGGATATGTATATTATGGTTAGGGTAGGAAGATTTTCCACAAAAAATGCTTTGATCTGCAGCCTGGATTAAAGAAGTAAGCTGTAAGCATTAAATAGTCAGAGTATTTAATTCTTAACAGTGGCTGGAAATATTGGGTCTTGTGTATACAACCCCTCCCCCCCCACAGCCCTCTAGCAATAAAATTGATCATTGCATCCACTTTAAAACCCGTTTTTCACTTCCAGTACAGGGCTCAGTTCAAGTAAGCTGTCACTGAGCACATGAACAGCCTATACAGGAGCTCTGATCCGATATTTATAACCAGAGAATAAAGGCTGGGAAAAGAAAAGAAACCTTATAGCAGAAGCAGTGATTTCCTGGACATGTATGTGACAGAACATGTATGTGACAGCATAAATCTCCTATGAAGTCCAACTTCATTAAGATAATGAGGAGAGATGAAGTGAACACATATTACTGCTACATCCTGAATGAGCAAATGGCACCCTCTGATGTCTAGAAATGGCTGTTAAAGTAAGAGTTGTTATATGAATAGCATATCTACTTCCTGATTCCTGAGAAAATTCCAACAACAGAAATCTTTCTGGGACAGGGAGCATACAGGCATTCACCTGCAGCTCCTCACTGTCTCCTGCTCTATGCATCCTCACCAGACAAGGGGAGTGAAGCAAAAGAGGAAAACACCTAAGCCTTCCCTGGACCAGGGTCACTCCAGTCTGAAGGCCAGGTGGGGAGCAGCCCCCTTAGCTCTAAGTCTCAGAGTGTTGCAGAGGCAGCAGCAGAGTAAAGCCCTAAGCCCAGTTTGAGGAAAGACCTGCTGCTCCCCTCCCAGACCAGTCCAGGGGCAAAGCCCCCCACCCACTCCTCAGACTGGGAGCTCTGGTCTGGAAAGCAGGTAGGAGGCTTTGCCCCACTGCTCCAGCCCTATCCTGGACCAGACTGAAACGTAATGTATTAAGTATTCACTCTTGCAAAATATTCTTTCTTGCAAAGGAGAGTTTCCAGTTGGACACCTAGATCTTTCTCCTAGAAAGGGCATGTTTCCCCAGAAGAAACTAAGTGAATGCTTGTACACTCATAGTGTACACTGCTCATGACAGTCTCAGTGGGATATCAACTAAATGTATTTTTCTAGGTAAACAGAATACAGGAACTTTGGACTGGAATGACTTCCTGCTACTGCAGACACCCACTCATTTAATCCTTTTATAAGCTGATCAAGCTTCACCTTAATGCCAGTTAATATTTTTGCCCCTACTACTCCAATATTGAGGCTGTTCCAGAGTATCACTTCTCTGAAAAGAGACATCTTCTAATTCCCATAATATTCTTGTTCATGGTCATTATTTGTTCTTGTGCTAGCACTGTCCTTTAGTTCAAGGATTCTTCTCCCACCCTCATGTTTACTCCCTGTTGGATACAAACGTAGTATATTCTCTCTCAGTGTTTGTGTTGCTAAAAAAATCTTTTACTTTATTTAGATTATTTTCAAGGTCTTCTTTGCCCTCATCATCCTAATAACTCTACACCTTTTCCAGTTCAAGTTATATTTCTTGAACACGGCATAAATACCTAACTCACCTGAAACACATATACTGTTTTCTATGGCTGCATCAGGTTGGCGGCTTTTTGCCACCATCATCAACTTCTACATCTTGGTCTTTCTCATCCTCTGTTGTTTCTAACTAAAAAGCTATCAGCTTATAACTGAACTCCGCCTTGTCATTCCCCTTGTGCATAACCTTGCACATTGTACAAATGAATTTTATCCCATTTCTGTTACTCCAGTCCTCACAGTCATATAGTTCTGCCTCTTCATTATGATATTCCTCTATATTAAGAATGCCTCCAAACACCGTGTTAGCAACACATTTAATGAGCACCCATTTTGTGAGCCAAGGCCATTAAGGAAAACATTAACAATAAATTATTCTAAGACATACCCCCGGAGAGTCCACTAGTAACCTCCCTCCAAACTAATACTTCCCCTGCGGCACAATCCAGTACCATCTCTTCTTTAGCCAGTCTCTACCTTACAACTGGCATACTAAACACCATCTGTACCATGTCCCATGTGTCACGATATCATATGTTTTACAGGACTCCAGATACATTAGATCCTATTTTTCCCACATCTAGCAAATCAGTTACCTTTTCAAAAAAGGGTTATTGGATTAGTCTGGCATGATCTGTCTTCGGTAAACCCATGTTGCATTTTCTCATCTTTTCTATCTACCTCCATAACTTTATTGTTCTCATCATTTTTTTTCTGATATCCTTGCATGTTACTGAAGTCAGGAAAATTGTCTGAATCACTTTCCCTGCCCCTTGCCCCACCCTCAGATCTCAGAATAACATCTTAAATTAACTTATATCATGCACGTAAAAAAATGGTCTTTTTTCTTAGAGTGGAGCACTATCAACTCCTACATAGTGGGTATGTCTACACAAAAGACTGACTGTGCAGCCACTGAATAATACTGCACAGTAGCACATCACAGCACAGACAGTGCTTAAAAGATATTCGCTAGTGTTACTGAGCAGTAAGTCAGGTAACTGAGCATTTATTTAGTACTTGCTAATACTAAATAAATGTACAGTAACCATTGTGCAGTAGCATCTCGTGTAGATTCACCCAATATCATTTTTTTTACTCCAAGGATATTGCTTACTATTTATTCGAAAACAAAAAATAGCTATTTAATGAGTGGGCTCCCACCTCCCCTTCACTCCTAAGCTGTCAGCACTGGTGATCTTGAACTACAGTTGTTATTATGGGAATGATAAAGGCAATGTGAACAAGCTGTTTCACCCACTGAGTGGTGTCTGTCACTCTTCCAGCTGAAACAGCACTGTGTCTGTAGGTGTCAGACCAGCATCTGGCTTGCTTTCTGACATGAGAATCCTGTGTTATCCCAAGTACTAGAAGATTCATCTACACTAACACAGCTGACAGAAAAAGCTTCAGATATATCCAGTCTACCTTAAAAAGAATATTTTTTCTTTTGCCCGCATAATGTAGTTCAATACTGGCATCCTGTGGCCACAAAGATTCAAGTAACTGTGTTCCAAAACTCAGTGCACACAATTCTACTGGTTAAATAAGGAAATGCTTTCTAGTTCCTAAATATCAAGCCTAAGACATGATAAGCTAATACAGACATCAGCTATTAAAAGCAGTGCTGATTGATTGCTGTTTGGCACAGTGCCCTGTTATATAAAACTGGCTCCATCTCAACAAGTGCTTTTTTAGAACAGGTCTGTGACACAAGCAATGACAGTAAAGAAAGAAAGGAAGGATTATGGCATAGGATCCAATAAATAACTTCTTATTTTAAGGACTACATTATGATATCAGTCTATTGCCTAGCATCTTAACCTGCAAACAACCCAGTTGACTTCATAGAGAATGCCCCAGATTTAGGGGCATACTCAGCCTCAGTTATCAGGAAGAAACCTGGCCCTATCACAAGTAGGCTGTATGCATACAGCCTTTGCAGAGGTGGGGAAATCCTTTGCTTTTCATCTGGTAAAGTTTAGTGGAAAACCAAATTTTTGTTGAAATCTAATTTTTATGGATTTTTTTTTTAAATAGTATTTTTATAATTTGGGTGGGGAAAGCAAGTTCCCCCCCACAATTTTGATTAACAGTCATCAACCATTTCTCAAATCTCTCCAGAAATCTTGCTTATATTTCAGCTTGCACTTCCAAAAACTTACTTTCTTTTGTGGTTGCTCTTCACAAAACACAATTTTTGGCACCAGAAGGAGAGACGGATTTTTACCAAACTGGTCTCTTTTTTTTTTTTTTTTTGTAAATCAGAAGTGCTTCAGATATCTTCTCAGAGGCACAGCAACACATAGTTCCAGGCCCTGGGCCATGCTAGTTACTACCGTGCCAACTGCAGTGACATAATTAGCCATCAGTGTGGTCGCAGCTTTTTTTGTGTTCCCTCCTTCCCTTCCCCCAACACTTGCACACAAAGTAACTGGGGCTGCTGCCCAAGTTCCTTCCTTAAGTTATGCTACTGTATCAGTTCTTCAATAGGTGAAAAACTCCCAAATACTTTTGAAACATCAAAAATTGTATTTAAATTATTTTCCTTGGTTTGTTTCAAACAAACATGTCAAAGCTAAACTACTGCAGGAGAATATGCTGAAAGCTATTACAATAGAAATATGTATCCAATTGTGAGAATGATACATTAGGACCAATATGTCTAATCTTATAGCTTTGTTTTCAATAGTTCTTCAGAATCATATACCTGAAGATTGTTTTAATAAAGGACTTGAGATTTTGGCATGCTCTAACCTTTGTTTGCACAGAGAACACAGAAGCAAATCTATATTCATGACAATGATATTTTAGTTTTCAAAAACCTGTTGTTCTGTCAAGGAAATGCTTCATTTATTAAAGTAGGCAAATGGCTAGGGGAGGAAGGTCAATGACCTGAGTCAAATGGAGTCAAATGGGGAAGGAGGAAAGGGAATTCAATTATTTGAAATGCCTTTTGTTTCAGAAAAATGCCTGACAGGCTAATTGTTTTAAAGAATGGCCTTGCTGTAAACATGGCCCTTTAATTAGTTGGTATTTATTTTAACTGGTGAAACTGTGGTTATAGCATTTGACTGAAGAGGAAGGCTGCACTGCTGTCACTAACAAAACCAACCGTTGTGGAATAAATTAGGATTCTGGGCAGCAGAAAGCTTGCCAAAAGAGTCCCATAACACCATGGGCTTACCTACAATCTTTCTGAACCATTTTGGCTTCTTATCCCATACGATAAAGAGGTAGTAAGCTGGAACTCCAGTCAGGGTTATCACAAAACCAATCCCTGTATTGAGAGGATCAGAGCCAAGTGATAGTGCAGCCATGAAGAGACAGGTGAAGGAAAACAATGCTGGAATAAATAGCGGCACCTGAAACACAAATCAAAAAAGATATATATTTCTTTGTACAAATTACCTATATATCTTGGTCATGTATAGAAAGTCAGTGTATAGCAGTGTAAAACACTGTAAAACTTGGCTATCGGATGACAGTGGTAGTTAATGTACCATTAAATGTAAATCAAATCAAATGGTTCTGCAGAAATACAGGTGTTTAAAATATGCATTTGAAGTGACAATAACTAAAGAAAGCAAATTAAACAAAGTGTTATACAGTAAGTACCATAGATGTCTCTTAATTACATACTAAAACACTACAGTACTTTCAAGCCTTAAAAAAAAGAAGGGTCATAAATATGTTACATCCTCAAAAGTCCCTTCTCCAGGCCTCCATTATAGAAGTGGCAGCACTAACTATGGTAAAGATTTCCTCTTTGATAATTACCAATTAGAATCCATTTTAAGACAGAGAAAGAAGCTCAAAGTCACCAACTATCTTTTAAAACTATTAAAATTACATTGATTTTCTTCCAGAGGTAAAAATCAAAATCTAGCAGGAGGAGGGCAAATTAAACACCATTTGACTGCGGATAAAAAAATTTGATAGCATTATGCAACTGATAGCTACTGGAAAGTACTGTTTCTGACAACATGACTGATAACATTATCAGTGTCATTTTGAAAGTGGAAAAAAATAGCAATATCAAATTAATTCTCTCAACTTACAAGAACAGCACTGTAATCACAGTCTTTACACCTCTTTGAAGGAAGTGCCTCCTCATACTGCTTAGTGAGATGGCTGGTGTAATGGAGAATTCTCTAGAGAGTTCTCTCTTGCTTTAATGCCTAAAAGCACTACCGTTTCTATACTGCAAATTGTGAATGTGTTTTAAAGATGAAATCAAAGAAAAATAGACTAAGCAGTTGACATTCTTTGTATGTGTGTCTAAAAGAATGCAATAAAGGCACATGCACGCGTGTGTACACATGCATGCACACATACACACAGTGTTTTATCTGTAAAGCAAATTTTGTATTTTTATTTCAATAGGGAAGGAGTCTGCCACTCTTACTCACATTACAAACAATCTTGCTGCACAAATAATCCCAATAGCTCTATTCCCATAGTAAGGTACTACTTGCATACTGAATACTGCTTACATAAGGACACGTGGTGAAATCCAAGTCAAAGACTACTCTGCAATATGGGGCAGATTTTCAGCATTATGTTCTGGGTACGATTTAGTGTTTACTGATTACTGCACTATAATTCTGAGCACAAATACCTGCAGTTAAAAGTCTGCCTACCTTTTTGTACCCCAATTTGGTGATGGGCAAAAATTAAGGATCTATATCTAGATCAAGAAAAGGAGAAAAAGCAAAACCAAATGCCCATCCCTTATATCAGCAGTTCCTTAACTAAAGGAACTCTGATACCCAAAAAGCACCCAATTTCCCCAAGCTAACAACCAACAAATGGTATCGATATGCCTCAGCTTCTTAGTGACAACTGTACTTGTGACTAAGTGCTCCATGGTGGGTGTGTCTACACATGCATTTATACATACCTAAACTTAACGCACCTTAACCTAAGGTGCATTAAAGCAATTTAGGCACACATCTACAGGTGGATGCCTTAAGACGCCTTAATGCAGTGTGCTGAGCAGCCCTGGTCAGCACCCTGGACAGCCCCCAGAAGCCCGCAGCAGCCCAGTAGCCAGGTGGTGCAGCCCAGCACTGGTTGATGGGGTGGGAACCTCCAGTCGCCCCAGACATGGTCAGCCTGGCCCTGGCCCTGGCTCTAACCATCTCTCCATACTCCTGCCTCCCCAGCATTGGACAACAGTGAGTGATAGTGAAGCCCACAGGGCTCCATGCTGCCACCAGGCCTCATCAAGAAGAAAAAATGGTGGGTGTTGTTCTGCAGAGGAAGGGAGCAGTGCAGCATGGCCAGCGCCTTTCCTAGTGACTCCCCTGTGCCTCTTCCTTGGGGCAGGTCTGCTGACCAGGCAATGCAGCCCTGCCAGGGTGGAACATCTAACTGCCCACTCAGGATTCAGATGCCCTTAGGAGCTCCTGTTGGGGCTCCCACCCGGAACAGCAGATGGGCTGGGACTGTGTCTGCCCCAAGCGCCCAGCACAGCTTTCCCTGTTGCACTCATCTCTGTCCCAGGCAAGTGCCTGGCCTCCATGCCAGACACGGCAAATGCAAGGTGGCATGAGCTCCTGGGGGCTCTGTGGAGCTCAGCCCAGGCAGGCTGGGTGCAATGATGGTGGGGGTTCAGCTCTTGGCCCACCTGATCCAAAACTGAGTCCCCACCTGTGTTGCACCCAGCCTGAGCTGTGCAGAGCCCCCAGGAGCTCACACCACCTCTCCCACACACAGTGTCTGACATAGAGGCCAGGCATTTGCCTGGGATGGAGGTGGGTGGAGCAGGCAAAGCCATGCTGGGTGGTGGGGGCAGACACAGTCTCAGACCACCTGCTGTCCCAGGCAGGAGCGCCAGCATAGACTTCTAAGGGCACCTGAATCCTGTATGGGTAGCAAGGTGTCCCACTTCTGCAGGGCTACATTGCCCAGCCAGCAAACACACCCCAAGAGAGAAGCACAAGGGAGCTACCAGCAAAGGTCCTGCCCACACTGCACTGACCCCTTCCCTTACAGAACAGCATCTACCACATCTTCTTCTTGGTGGTGCCCAGCAGCAGCACGGAGCCCCATGCACTCAGCTTCAGCCCACTCAGTCACATAGCTTTAAGGTGCCTTACAGTATCTAAATGTGGGTTAATGCACCTTAATCAATCAAACTTAAATTTGTTACTTGCTTTAAGCAGGTATTAAATTTAGGCATGATTCACCTAAAGTTGCCATTTTTAAGGTACATTAAGGGCACACACATTTAGACCTGTGCCCTTAATGCACCTTAAAAATGGCTAATGCATCTTAAATTACCATGTGTAGATTTGCCTGGTGACAGCTAAATAAAAGCAACTTAGTCCTGCTTCTTTCAGGCATAAACTACCACAGTTCAGCTCTTATTGTGGGGTAACTTTAGGGACAGAAACAGTTACCACAAGGCAGTTCAGAAACAGTTAAACCCTATTCCCTGTTAAATCACAGAAAAGTCCAACCCTCTGCTCAAGATAGGATCATTCCAATCCAAATTATCCCATACAAATCCTTCTCTAACCAGTTCCTAAATTTATATTCTATCCTTCGCACACCTATAAGGCACATTGCCCAAAGACACCAAGAGCACCCTAAACTGCCACAGGTAAAGCAGGGGAACAAGGGCTGCCAGTGTCCCAACAATGCAAGGATTGTTACAATCAACTCAAGAGATCTAAAGCAGAGGTCCATCCTCTTCCCACAGAGGAAGGCAAATACCCCCATAGTTATTGATGACACACAGGGGGTGCACACATGTGCACATGCACCCCCTGAGCATAGCTGTGCACCCCCTCTGAAAAGGTGCCAACAACACTGCCAGCAGTGCCTGTGGGTGGTCACTGCTTGCCACACCCCTCCTCCCCCTCGCTGCTGACACCACTGGAGGCACCTGCAGGTGGTCTGCAATTGCCACTAGCTGACGCTGTCAGTGACATATGCAGGTGGTCATCAACCACCAGTTGGTGCTTGCAACCCCCCACCCCCACCACCAACAGCCCCAGCTGTGGGAGCTCCCCACTTGCTGCTGCCATGCTCCCACTGCTGACAGCACCAATGACACCTGTGGGAGCATGCCATGCCCCCCCAAGCCTCTGGGGGCACACGGTGTTCATGCCCATAGTCCCTACCCATCTGACCATGGGGTAAAATTTCTTCTTGATCCCAATGTAGTGATCAGTCTAACCCTGAGTGGAGGGGCAAGATCCTCTAACCAGGAATCTCCAAGTCATGGTCCCAGCAGAAGCAGGAGCACTGACACATCCCCAGCCATGGCTGCAGCTGACACCTAATGCTTTTTCAGACACATGAATGGTTACCTTCATCATATGAAATTATTGGAAAAAGTGCAGAGACTGCTGCCTTAGATGTTTAACTACTAATGTTTGTGGCTGCATCAAATTCTGGTTCCAGAAATGTGAGTGCAATTATTTACACAAAAGCAAAACACACATTGAGGACCAGCTGAAACCCTGGCCAATGTATACCACCCTGAGACTGACTGTGTAGTATTAGGAGGTATTTTCATACAACCTGCTGGAGCACTAGTGCTTCACTTCCTTAACCCAGTGCATATGTGAAATGATCAAACATCTTCACTTTCACACAGCTGCCTAACTATAATCTATAAATCCTCCTCTTCTAACCTCATCAACAGTGAGTAGGAAAGACTTCTTTCCTCTGGAGAGAAACATGACTAGATTAAGAACTCTGATGAAGAGCAAAAATGCTAAAGACAGGCATGATGGGAATCTTAATCCTAGTGTTAAAGAATACATCTGCTATTAACTCATCTTTCTTCCAAGAGGTTAATACTTTATTCCATAATATGTACTTCTTTGCCATCAGGCTGTGGACAGAGGCAAGGGTAGGTACAGGTTAGAGAAACTTGTGTAAAACATTAAGATTCTGGAGGTTACCTTGAAAGGACGAGGCATATCAGGACATTTATATCTGAGATAAATCAGCCCAGCAACTGCCAGTCCAATAAAAAGCCACCTGGCAAAACTGAGGAAATTCAGGAGATCCTCAAGTTCACTAGTGAAGAGCATTATCATTGTGAGAGGATGCTGTAAAAGAAATTCAAAGAGCAGGAGAATTTTTATCGACCAACCTATATTATCTACATCATCATCTTCTATTTATATGCCCTTTAAACCAAAAGCACTCACAAAGTATACACATTCTGCACACTTGCAAAATGCATCTTCTTCTGGCTAGAGAGTAGAAGCTAACTGTCCCACAAGAGGCTGCAGAGCAGAAAGAGCAGGGGAAATTTTGGTCAGCAGCAAGAAAAATAGCTTCCCTTTAAAAAAGTGCCCCAAGATCTTTAATGTCTGCATAAATCAGAAAGGAGCTTATTGCATGCCTAAACTTGTACTTGGAGTTAATCAATTGTTCTGAATTCTAAACATGTTTTTTTCATTACTCCAAGGATTTTGGTAAGAAATAAACATTTGTACCCTGGATCAAAGTGTATATAAGGGTAAGCAAGGGACATTCCAAACAAGTTAAGTATCACAAGTTAATTGGCAACCAGTCAGCTCAAAGTAAACATGTCTAATAAAGTCGAGCCTTCAGTTTTTGAGGCCTAATTTAAAAGATTCAACTTATGTTTTTCTGGAATGAAGGAACCTTGGCAGTTCTGCTAGCAGGAGTCACATTGTGCTTGTGCTTGTACCCCACTGTGGGGTTTGTCAGGAGAACTATGCTGAGGAAGTGATGTGATCTTTTGCAATATAGACCAGGGCTATGGAGCTTCTGCTCCCATGGCTATGGTGTCCAAGCCCCTACTAGAGGTGTGTCATGTGCCATCAAAAGGTTTTCTTCTGCCTTTGCAATTACTTAACTTCCACTGTGTGGGGAGTCAGTGTAATAGAAGCATTCTTCTATTGGCATAGCTGTACCCACAGTAGGGGTTCTGCCAGCATAGCTTCATTGGCTGGAGGGTCTAATCTTTTTGTGTCCCTGGTCCATCAAGATATGATAACAAATCTTTGAGGTATAAGCCAGAACTAACACTTTTCTATAAAAATAAGTGTTCAGTGTGTACACAGAGCCAACTCGTAGCTGTGACACTGCGTTGGTAACAGACCCATCACCATACTGCTCAGTTCATTTCCCTTTTTTATTGCCCCTTCACAGTTGCTTCTCTGATAGCTGTCTTTTTAAACACATGCTCTCTGACTCTTTAATCACATATGCACTGCACTGCTGAGGGCTCCCACTCCATTATCTTTGCATATAATTGGTTGTGTTTTTCACTGTAAGGTGGCTATAATGAGTCTTTAGTGTGCTCTCAGACACTAGTGTTTAGGTGCACTTTCAATTAAGTGCGTGTGAATTTTATTTCTCTATACCCTTTTCTATGAGAATTTGTTCTCTGAAAGGGGACCAGCTAATAATTTCCTTTCCAAATCCTTAGAAATAAGGCATAATGAGAGATGATTTAGATACCAGGCACAGAGAGTTAAGTGCTACCAACAAGATGCAGAGGAGGAGGCAGTGGAATAGATCACTTCAGAGTCTCATTCCTGTGTTTACTCCCCTCTGCCCCTAACCAAACCCCGAAATATGAATAAATAAGCAAGACTCAAGCAGAGCCCAAGTTCTGCTTGAATCCTCCAGCACAAGCCTATAATATGCAATCTTGGGCAGGAACATTTGTTTGCATGATTTACCAAAACAATGACAGCTGGCAGAGGAGTGTGCTTGCGGACATGAATCATGGAGAGAATTTCTGGAAGGTGACCCTCACGGGATGCAACGTAGAACATCCTGATGGGAAATAAATGTGGAGAGACTTTAAATACCCTTATTACAAAGACAAGTCACAGCAGAGATGTAGAAAACAGCAGTACCCCTAATTCTGATTTGAAAGTATCTTTGGAGAAGTCACACTCAGAAATCAAAAGCAAAAAGTTTCTGCACTGTGTGTATACCACATGATCAGTCTTTAACACATAGTTAATTTTGTAGTATTTTTTTACATTTGTCCCATCACATGAAATAAAGAAATAATTAATTTGATACTATCCTCAATTGGGATTGCTTCTTAAAACAATTCAATAATTTATCAACATATTAAAGCCCATGCAGGCAAAATGGTAAATCTTCCCAGACAATAAAGACTCTAGCAGCCAATGTTTTACAATATTTAAAAGGAACAAATCTTGCTCTCATCTATCCTTGCTTTGGAGTCCTGTCCTAACCCTTCCATCCATATTCTCTTTAATCATGTTCATATCTGCTCACCTGGAGACAGCAAATATGCCACCATTCATAGATCCAAAGCAGGAAAGAGCGACAAAAATTGGGACAGCTAAAGAAAATCTTCCCATTAATTGTTCAGCAAAAGTCTGGTAAAGAGAGAAAGACATGAATTCACTGTTCTTACCAGAAAACAACAGAGACAAAAATATTATTTTTTAAGCATTAATCATATCCCATTGTGCAACATTCACTGACATACTGTGCTGTACATTTGTCATCATCTCTTGTTAAAATTGGAGTCTGTCACTCTCATAGACTAGAAAGCAACTTACTTGTGTCTATTTGCCAATTAAGCCAAGGCAGATTGCCTGAATAGTTAAGTCATCTTACAACCTACAGATGTGAGTTGGAGGCTTGTTCTCCACACATAATGAAGACTGTCCCAGTCTACCCAGCTGTAAATGAGTGCCTACTCTTTCATGCTAAAGAGGAAAAGATGGCTTGACACGCTAGCCATAATGGGTGCCTGTAGACATGCAGAGAAGTTGCTCTGAAGCACTAGTGAATTGGAGCAGATTTGATTAATGTAATTAGCACACTCCAACAGCCTCCATGCCACATGCATTCAGAGTCCCTGTGCTTCAAAATGGCAGCAGGGGTACTTTAACTAAAGCTCATCAAGCAAGCTTTAGATAAAGTGCCCCTGCTGCCACTTTGACGTGCGGGGCACTGAATACACGAGTCTCTGTAGGCACTTTAATTAAAGCGCTCAACCCCACACCCAGAGCACATGTACAGATGCCCATCATTCCTAAATGTGTTGTTCACAGCTAGGAATGATTAACAACAAGAGCTAGCTGATTTGGTTAAATAATTAAAATCAACATGGCATAAAAGTGATAACGCTGGCCTATGTATTGTTTAAATATGTATTACTTAAAACATGTTATCAAGAGATTTTTTTGCATCCTATAAAGGAGACTTAGTCTGAATGGATCAAAACATAAAATAATCTACATTCTTAATATGTAAGAGGCAAGGATTTGTGTGGGTGGTATCTTTTATTGGACCAACTGTAGGATTGAGAGAAATTTTACCAGCTTTGAATGCAGTACACTGTACCATGATGTGTATGTGAATATATTTACTTGATCAGAATACAGAAGCCATTAGAAGAACAATTATCATCACCACCATCTAACTATTTGCCAGACATTGAGCACATGCTTAAGTCCCACTGGCTTTTTTTAAGTTACCTGAGCTAATGTTTTTCTACGATCTCCCAAAGCCTATTAATCAATAAACAATCTATTTCAATTCAAAAAGACTTAAGCTTTGTGAAACCAGAGCCTTAAAGAGAAGCTGAACAAAAGAAATCTGATTGTATATTTCCTGCTCTTTTTATCCTTATTTTCAGAAGAAATCAAATACAACTAAATCTGTTATAGCCAGCTGTATAGATTTGTATTTTATCCTCCAACACTTACCACTGCCACTGCATTTGAACTCAGCAGTTCCTCAGGACTGATTGTTGTGAAATAAGCTATATTTGTTAATACATAGCCAAGTGTGACGGTAACCATTGAAATGCCTATTGCGAGGGGTATATTTCTGAAATACACAAAATGGTTTGTTATTCGTAATATGCTAGCCATTCCTGGAAAATGAAGGAAATAAGAACACCAGGGAAAGCCATTTGATCCCTGCCATTCATACCTCAAAAATTATGCTCAACATGCATACATGTGTTGAACTAGAAGTATTGCAATTAGAAGATCTAAGTTAAAACAACAACAGCAGCAGCAACAATAATACCCGCCAGTTCCAAGCATCTAAACTGAGCAACCTGGAAAATACTTTTTAATTATGTTTATCTTTCACAATGATGATCTGGACTTTATGAAGATACATGCCAACAGAATTTGCCTCAGAGATAGCAAAAGAAGCATGCAAAACCTTGCTATCTTTTCAGTATTAATGGAAAAAAAACAACATGAATAATAGTGCGTGCCTAGCTCTTATATGGCACCTTCCATTGTTAGATCCCAAGGTGCTTTAAAAAGGAAATTTTTCATCATTATCACTGTTTTAAAGTAGCAACAATGAGAAAGCAATAGGCAAGGAGACTTGCCCAAGAGCTGGTAGAACTAAGACAAGAAACCAGGTGACCTGAATCCCAGTCCACCAGATCACATTGCCACCCTTGCAATGATGTCCTCTAGGTCAACCCATTGAGGGATTCACAGGTAATCCTGAAGAAACACATGATATTAGCATTCCCTCTGAGAAGGGAGCTCTTGACCAATGCATCATGGTTATTTTCCCCAAGCATAACGACCAGGATCTGTGCCCTGAATAGCAGGGGTTGTAGTAGGGGCCAGGCCAACAGCGGGGTTTGGGCCAACCATGGCAGCAGCAGTGGCTGTTGTTCTTGTGCCCCAAGTGGATGCCCAGGGCTGGTGTTCAGATCACTATTACACTACTGTCTGCCCCCAGCTGACCACGTCAAAAGTGGTTTTGATGGGCAAAAAAAGGATGTTATAAGTAGGTACTCTTCTGTGAGACACAGAAGACAATGTCAACTCTAGGACTTAAGAGGAAAGATGGGGAGTTCTGGACACTCCAAAAGAAAATGCTACCACAACCATGGAAGGAAAATTTCAGCCATCTCAAACAGCATGAACACCCATGGGATTCAACACAGTGATCTGTTACTTGTTGTAATTTTTAAGAGTTACAGTGCCATTCCTGAATGAGAATGTAATAAGGATTTTCTTGAGAGCCAGTTATCATTTTTCACACAGATCCTCACTAATAGAATGCCTTTACAGCATTTTTAAGTGGAAATGAGGCTACTGAATAAGACAGAGAAAATGAGGTTGGTGTGTTACTGCACCACTTCTTGCCAGCATTAGAAATCAGGGTGATTAGTGCTCCATAGATACATAGTTAAGATGGTCATGCAATACCACATCACGATGAACATGATGCTATTGCATAAGCCTAGTGCTTTTTCAGGCCCACCGTCTCATTTAACAGGAGAAAAGACCCCATTAGGTTATGTCATTCATTCAGTGTTGGTGGCAAAAACAAAGATGAGAGCATGCAATATATGCAAGTACTATAGTGTTATAATATCACACACTGTTACTACACCCGTGCAAATATTTTTATTATTATTATTATTATGAACCATATGGGGGGGAGATGGCATCAGATTGAGATTCACTTGGTTTTTTTGGTGTTGCTCTAATCTAAATGAAAAATGTCACTGTGCTTGACATAAAAGGTAGTATCAGACCTAAAACTGAATATTTTACTTTGTTCACTTATAAGAACTGCAATGGCAACAAAGAGTTAAATTTACAAAGCTACAAAAAGAGGGTGAGTGTATTTTCCAGTCCCCAACCCATGGCCAATAACTTATTCTGAACCTTTTCCTCAATATGTTCCTGCTGAAGCCATTCCACTTTTTATAAAATATCTTGCATTCTTTGAAACAGAGAGTGAAAATGATGTGCTGGCCTTCTGATTGGGATGCTCCTTGGAAGATACGATAGTGGAGCCTGGCCCTGCTCAAATGAATGTTTATTTATAAAACATGGAATGCTCTTAACATTGGAGAGGTTGAGATCCCCCTTCCCTCTGCCCCTGGATGGTTAGGGTGCTCTCCTAGACCTCGGGACATCTGAGTTTGAATCTCCTAGGATACAGTAGGAAACTGAAATTGATTGTCCAATGCCATGGACAAGTACCATAACTAATAATTTATTTAGGAAAAGGGAATGCTTCCAGGAGTTCTGCGAACAGGGCCTTGGAATTGTATTCCCAGCTGAATACAGCTTGGATTTCTAAATAATTTCAGGTGACTGAAATCACATTTTTAGCATATTTACTATCCATTAAAATATTCTGCCCAGCTCTTAACTGTTAACACCATACATGTGCCCCCTATATACTAAGTATAATCCCTGTTCTACTCTCTTGATTTTAGGCAACCTAAACTATTAACTTTCTGAGCTAAGATTGTCTCTTCTGCATCTCTTGTACTTATCAACTTTTATAGTATCTAGCACCATAGGGTACCTCATTTTAATATAATTTCCTTTAAAATAAAATTGTATTTCAAAACCAAAGAGGAAAAAGGCACTTTCAAACCTGAGCATACTTAACACACTGAGTCTTGGCTCATTATGCTGAGCAGTACTAACCCCTGTTGATAGCAAAAAAACATAACTAGTCAGCAAGTGCTATTCATTATACAGCCTGAAGCCTGGGACTTACCACGTTCCCAAAAGTCTTGAGCCAAATAAGAGGTTTTGTGACCTCTCAGCCCTGAGTGCTTTTCTGTAAAAGCAGCACTCCACCAATACCTTCTTTTCTCTCCCAACATGATCAGGCTTTCAGGGGGCTTACAATACATTAGCATGTAACACCAGTAAGTGTGAGATAGAGCTTGCAAAAGGTGAGTTTAGACACAAGCAAAGGGGCAGTTCCATGATTTTAGGGATGAATAATCTTGCTTCTTGTTGACACTTCAGTTTAGAGTTACACTTTGTCACCAAATCCACCCACAGCACACCAAGGCTGATATGAAGGTTTTGTTAAATTACTATAAAAGAGCTCTAAAAAGGTCTGTGCTGTTACTTAAATTGAAATGATCCTTCTCCACTTGCAATAAGATTCCTTTATTTGCCTTACCTAATCTTTTCACTTTTAAGCGAGCTACAAACTCTAATGCAAAAAGAAGAGACTGCAGTTGTAATACAATATCACAAGTGAGCATTCCTTGTGAAGTAAGTTAATTAACTGCTAATATAATGGATCTGCATCCATGTTAGGAGGCTAACATTTAAGCACTACATTTTGCAGGACTGATGATGTACCATTTATCTGTAAGGTCACATGAGGGATATGATATCTATAAGGCACTGAAAAGGTTAGGATACTTTGTGTAATGCTAGGGTCTTTCTTCTGGCTTGAAAATAAAGCTTTTTCATATGCGGAAAGCTGCCCAAAATATTAAGAAGAACTTGCAAAATGTTTAATTTCATAAAACTGTAACACGTATTGTTCCCCCTCCCGCCTTTTTTTTTGTCTTTCTCCTTTATCCCCTCACAGACACTCATTATTGGAGCATCTTATCAATGTCTTTTTTCACATATTCTTCTCTATTTCAGAGGTGTTGGAAGTTTGTCTTTTACTAGACCAACTGAATAGTTGTAAAAATTCTTCTTTACTTCCTATAAACTTCCTAAGGCCCAAAGTACAATGATTAGATCCAGACCACGATGGGACAAGAAATGTAAAACTGCCAATACATCTCCACCACTCCCACAATAACCATGCCCTACAACAGAACCATCACCATTCCTGGATCTTAAACCTGCACCTCCAGAAATGGAATATATCTCACCCAGTGTGCTGAATGCCTTGATGGAAACTATCTAGGAGAAACCAAACAACAACTACATACCAGAGTGAATGCACACTGAAAATCTCTCAAAGACAAAAATACCCAGTTATCTGTGAGTGCACATTTCTCACAACACAAACACTCTCTCTCCAATCTCTCAGGTCTGATCCTCAAAGGGAATTTACAAAACACCTTTCGTAGATGAGCCTATGAACTTCACTTCATAAATCTGAAGTGGATTTTTTGAATACAAAAAATCATGGACATATAGGCAATCATTGGATTTATGTCACATTATAACCTGCCTGCCATCCAATAACTCCAGGTAACTTCTCTACATTTTACCAGCTACATTTTATCACCAGTCAACATTCCCTCTTTTATTTCCCCACCACCACCTACCTGTCTCACATCCATTAACTCCTATCCCCCTCTGATCTTCCCTGCCATGTATTTGCATTTTCAGAACTGCATTTTGTATAGTGGCTTACACTTCTATTCGATCCTAGAGAGTAGACAAACACCAGCAGACTCTCCCTATACCAGAAGAAGGGTGCTTGTGCCTGAAAGGAACAATTTTTCCGGCTATTCAGTTGGTCTAATAATAGATATCACATTGTTACCTAAATAATGTTTCTTCTCTATTTTAGGTATTCTTCTCCCTCAGAAAGGACAAGCAACACCCAAATTTAATTCTCTACCAAACTGCCACCTCTAAAATTTAACTTATTTTGCTTCTGCTCCCGATAAATTAAATAAGCTCAATGTAGAATAGCCTTGAGTATTAGAAATAGTTGACCTATCAACTTACTGTTACAATAAAAACCATACTTTGTTGCAAGGACTGCAGTGATCCACAGGAGGTTTCTAGGTAGACGTGATTGGAATTTAAAGTTTTTCATGAAAAAACGCCAATTCACTGAAGCTGAAACATTTCCCCCAAACATATCAATTCTGATGCAACTTTCACCAGGCAAGGTTGTTCAGGTTCATCTCAAAAGCCAACCAGTTCAGAATTCCCAGTCAAAAGCAGACATTAGTATAGTTCATAGCATACTCACCTGGGATAAGAAACTAAAATTCAAGTCCATGGCCTGAATCAAGCAAAACAGAAACATGAACTTGGGTGTCCCATGTAGCCTGTGAGTACCCTACCATGAGGTAGCTATTAGCTATTCTGGGATGGGCCTCTTTCACATTTCTTGGAAAAAAGACACTTTTCAAATTCTGGATTCTATCCCAGAACTAAATCTTTAAAACTTTCACAGGACTTTGCTGTACCCAGCATACCGCGTGGCCAATCTGGGATGTGTACCATATGTGTAACAGGAAAATAAAGGCTCCTGTTACTAGACAGGGAAAAACACAGCAGGCTAGCTGGGCTATGGAGATAAGCAGGCAGCTGGAACAACACTAAGCTGCAACCTGAAGGAGCAATGTGTCCATTAAACCTAAAGAGGAACATCTGTGCCAAGGCTAGAGAGTCACCTGACCTAAAGGGCAGCATTAAAAGTCATTGCCTGGAGAAAGGCAGGGGGAAGGGCTGGTGGTTTAGAAGGGACAGGACTCTTAGTAGGGCAGGTGGCCTGAGACACCCCAGCATGCACCAAACACATGAAGACAGAGAAGTGAGAGTCTGTGGAGTAGTGGCTGACCAAATATTTGATTTACTCCAAGTGGAGGGGGAGGCTTTTGGTTTTTGTTTTTTTACAGCCTGCCATTGGAGGTGGTTCAAGCACCTACATTGAACACCTTCAAGAGTAAATTGGATGCTTATCTTGCTGGGATCCTATGACCCCAGCTG
>NW_017728913.1:1698184-1709530 GCF_001723895.1 Crocodylus porosus
CTCCCAACCCATTTCGAGAATAACATCTAGGCATGGAAGGCAAGAAAGAGGGAAGGGTATTCCAAGGGATCAGAGGGAGAAGGAATCGTGTGTCCTCCAGCGGGGCACCACAGTGCCACTGGACATGGGTCTTGACACAATGTGGCATCCATTTTGGCCAGTCCAAGGACCCACCCTGCATGTGACACCTGCCCCAGAGTGCTATGGGTCTGGTGCATGATGCATTTGTGTCATGTTACAACTGTGATCCCTGGAGGTACCCAAGATAGTGCCCCACTGTTATAAATGGGAGGAAACTGACAGTTTTGGAGAGGAATTAAAAAAACAGGAAAAAACAAAACAAAAATACTACAAGAAACTTTAATATCAACCAAGACACTTAGCTAGTTTAGACAACATTTACACATGAGAGTGTTTATCCAGGTAGAACCTCTATCCATTTTTTAAGATTTACCCATCACCATTATACAGAACCAGATCCTGCCTTCCTACCCTCCAAATGAGGCAGTTCCAGTACAGGAATGAGAGAGCCAGAAGAGAAGACATACCCTTCCTATGCTACACAGTTATAGTGTAGCAGCCCAGGAATATTGAGTTACAAATATAGCTAAACTCCTGTGACTGTGTGGATCCAAAAGCTATCTGACTACAGATACTTTTAGGCTTTGCTTTTAGTTTAGCAATTGGAAGAGAAGATCTTCCTTTTGGATCCTATAGACCTCCCCAGGGTACAGCCCAATCATTTGGACTGTATGCTGGGTTTAGGATTTGGCCTTATGTGCAAAAGAATCATAGGTCCTCTGGCAGGCTCTACTATTTTACTACCTACTGTAAATATTTTCAAGAAAAACCTGATAGAGAAGACACAGTGAGGAAAAGAAGAGAACCTGGGGATAGGAAGAACAACTTCAATAAATCAGGTTATGAACATTCCCAGAGGTCTACAGCTCATATCCCAGCTTAATGACAAGTTTTATAACAACAAACAGCAAGCGTTAAGAGCTGTGACCACTGCAGGCTGATCTTTCTGTGAAATGACAGGCACACACTCAAAATATTCTCGGCAGATTCAGCTGACTTCACAAACATAAAGTATGTTGTCTCTGCTTCCCTCATTGTTCAGTGGCTGTGCCAAAATCATTTCTTTGTATTCACTTAAACCTGGGTTTTAGTAAAACCCAATCTGAGTCCACTGGCCTTGGAAGAATGATATAATCCAAATAAATGAGGTTATAAGGACAGCAAGAAGAGGTCAGAAATGAAGAGATATAGATTAAAAAGGGAGATGGCTCAATAAATCCAAAGATGCAAATGTAAAAAACAAAAAAACAAAAAAACAAGCACAAACAAAAACAAAAACTGCAATGAGGAGTCATAACAATGGGATAAAAATAAATCCCAAGGATATATGCAGATCCTTAAAAAACTAGAATACTCACTAATTGTTAATAACTTAATACACTTAAAAAGCTGACCAAAGGCTTACTTAGTACTGAGTTAATGTAAGGTGTGATTTGAAATCTTTTACTTTGATGAGTGCAAGAAGCTATGCAAACATTCTTATTTTCACTTACACCAGACTTAGTTTAGGTTTAGCTTAAGCAAATGAAAAACAGGTTCTGAATTGACAGAAGTGATTCTAAAAAGGAAATGAAAGTTCACACCCAGTGGTTTGCAACAGTTTAACTAAGCCCAGGCAATAGGTTTATGTAGGTAATCTGGTGAGAAGTAAAAGCAATGAAATTAAATGGGCACTTCAGTTTTAGGAATGCATACAAGCAAGCCACTAGTATTTCTTCAATATACTGTCCATTTAATGAGGTTGCATCACTCTTATATGAGGTTTTTTCATATTAAATTCACTGATAAAACATACACTCTGTTATGAAATACAGTTATTCCCTGAATGTAAATCAGATTCCCAGCCATGTGTATTTATCCCAACAAAGCTGCAGTTTGCAAGGCTAACATAAAGCTTTCTCATGCTTTCACTAAAATTAACTGTAGTTTTGTTCTTGATTTCCAAGAGAGTAAGAAAGGGCCAATTAATTGCAAAAATAACAGAATTACTCCAGCGTACCAAAATAAACAAAATAAATTAATCTGTTTCGGAAAGTTATTTGACTAATAAGCCAACTATGTTGCACTAATGGTGAAAGGAGTTAATGTTACAGCTGGGTAAACCCTAATCAGCAAATCTTAATTTCTTTCATGTGGCTACAGTGACAATAAATGATGCTTGATTTTCATTATGCAACAGTGTATGCACTGTCTTTTTCTTTTGTGGGCTGAATATTTATCAGCATAGGAGCTCCTAAGTCCTTCAAGAAATTTGCCCTATGTAATGACATATTCCTTTGGGAATCTCCTAAATCTTTCCAGAGTCATTTCCTGAGTGCGTTGCTTCCAAATTTGAGCAATTTTAAAATGTAATCAGCCATTGCATTTGGCCCTGTAGAACATGGTTATTTGAAGAGGTTTCCATGATATTTATTCCACAAGTGTTTTCAAATACTAGCTAGTGCATACAAAGAAATGGACCAAATGCAGCACAGAAAGGGAGTGATCATGCTTCAGATTCTTAAAAGGGGCTAGTGGTTCAGCAAAGTATAGACGATACCCCCACTAGATTTTATATCTGTGAGGTTTTAGATTAATGCACAAAGAGCTTCACACTCGTATGTGTTAATACACCCACTGCATGTTCTGACAATCCACCTGTGACAAAACAAGGTGATATAATGTAACACCTACTCTATTACCAGAGATCAGTTAGCATTAACTCACCAGCTCCATAGATTTTCCACAAAGGAGGAGGGCACACAATAAAGCCTATTATGCAGAAGGAAAAATGGAATAATTCCCACCTCTCCTATACAACTTGAAAAGATCTTCTCTAATGGGAAAGTGAGTAAAATAAACACAAATGCCCTTCCCCACAACCAAGCACAAACCAACTTGGAAGCTGTGAATATTGTGTGCTCCGTGGTTCTGCAGCCCTGGGATTCAAGGCTGCAGAACACTCATATGCATATTTGGATATGCTAATGGGAATTACTTTTTCAGGTTTGTAGTCTTAAACCATAAGTATTAATTTGATTATCATAGGGAACATTAAAGAAAAATATCAGTGCTCTTTAATTTGGTCTATCAAAATGTTTCAGCCTTAGCATTCATATGTTCTAAACTAGGATTATTATTTATGATCTTGCAGCTCACGGTCTTAAAGAGGATGACCTCTATTCAACTTCTTTTTATTATGACTTTCTAGGTGGGGGAAATACTAAGCCATTAAGCCACTGATTCATTTCCATCACCACATACATCTGAGATGTTGTCACTGTCATGAGACAATGAGAACATAAGGCCTGATTCTCCATTTTATATATTGTGGCTAGGTCACTGGCATCGGTGAAGATACAAAAGCAAATACTAGTGTAATGGTCTAGAATCAGGCCATAGTTAAACAGCAGAGGTGTGCAAAGAGGGCCCTATTTGATTTGGATTCAGCCTGAATCAGGGACAGTGATTCGATTAGTTGATTCAGATCACTGTCCCCTATTCGATTCAGCCAAATCCGAATCTGAAGATTCAATGTTGATTTGGAGAATCAGCAATTCAGACACAGACACAGCCTTCAAAGTTTTTTCTACGTATCTTGAGGTAGCAGACACGGCTCGTGAACGATGTGATACTAGGCTCATGGAGCATCCTACAGGACTACGGGGGGGCCCTCCACATGCTCGGTGGTGAACCCGGGAGTGGACCAGAAGAACTTCTGGTCCACTTCAGGGTCTGCCAGAAAGTGCACTGGGGGGGGTCCCCCATGCCTTGGCAATCAGCTGCGGGGAGACCTGGGGTGCTCCCCCAGACCCAGGAGGCACCAGTCACTGAGCCAGAGAAGCATGGGGGTTCCCCCAGCATGCTCCCTGGTGGACCCAAAAGTGGACCAGAAGCACTTCTGGGTCCACCAGGGAGCATGCTGGGGAGCCCACCGTGCTTCTGTGGGACACTTCATGTGCCCCAGCATCACAGCACTCACAAACCCCTGCTAGCTAGAGGTATGTAGAAAAAACATTTAAAGCTGTCTCTATGTCCAAATCTCCAAATCTTTCCGAATCTCTCTGAATTAATTCAGAGGGCTCTGATTCTATTTGGAGAAATTAAAGGGTCCTCTGATTCATTTCAGATTCGGCCACCAAATAGGGCTGAATCTCCGCCGAACTGAATCAGGAACCAAAGCTTCGCACAGCCCTATTAAACACCTTGCCCCTTTCAATCCTCTAGCAAGAGACACAATTCTTCTGCTGTTTTTAAATCCTTTGCTTTCTTTCTACTGACTCACCTTGCTTGGATTATAATTGGTTTCACATAACAAAAAGGATCCTGTATGACCAACTGACTAGGATGGCCAAAATGCAAATACATCATCATTGCTGGACGCTCAGTAACAATTTGAGAAACTACTTCCACGCTTCCAGCAAATGTTGGCATATTGCCATCCTTGCTTTATTTCACTGGTGCTCAAACTTCTCCCCACATAGCCCAGAGGAGTGGTTAAGGGTCATTTCGTAGCCTGATCCAGCTCAGGGTCAGTAAATGGTCCATGGGTGCTATCAGGCAAACTGTCCTGACACTATGCACCATTCAACCCCAAGTGATAGGATTTCTAAAACTAAAACATCAGCCTCTGTCAGGCTCATACATAAAAATACAGAAACAAAACAAACAAACAAACAAAACAGATTCAAAGCATTGATCCATCCAACCTGGATCATACTGCACTTGAACTTAGTTCTACTTGCCTGCTATAGGACACACACACACACACTGAAAGGCTTAACACAAAACTAATGAGGGGAGAAGAAAGGTTGTTGTTTCTTTAAAAAAAACAGAAAGAGAAATCGTTTATTGAACGCAGCTCTCATGTGAATTCCGCATGATTAAATCTGTGAACACCAGATTTAAGAACAGGAGGCATACAGTCCCCAGGCCAAAAAAAGAAGCTCCTGGACTTCAAGTCAGATATAATATCAAACTAGCAGTAGATATATGTGAGTGCATGCTTTCCCATTAAGTATGAGTAGAGCACTAGGCAAAGAACTGGCAGAACTGGTGTGGAAGTTAGAGTTACAGACAAAGGGAACTGAAACTGGAAAAAGAAACAGATTGGACCTGAAAGTCTGAACCAGTAGGGACCGACTCCTACATAATAATAATGCCATCACCGTAGGAGGAAGATGGTGGAGGAAAAGATGAGGACTGTCCCATATAGAAATATACCACTTGCTAGACTCCCCTTAGCAAGCATTTTGACAGTGGAGGGGTTTAAAGTAAAGATGGGAAACAATTCTTATTTGCATGTATTTCTATCCTCTATACTGCAGACATATGTTTCTGATTTATGTAATAACAAATGGCAATGTGACACATTGAGTAATGTAATGGAGCAGACCAGCTAGGCTGCTATCAGTGTGAAAATGAACTGCTGAAGTTCACAGCCTTGTAACAGGCAGTGTGAATACAAAACACTATGCTCAGATGCAGCTGAAGGTTAGGGGGTGTGGAAATGGTGCCCCCTATTTCCTGTACCTGAACTTTTTGGGAAGCATAGTTGTTAGCATTTTAATAACCTACTTTGGCAACAACAAAGGATGAATTCCTAGGTCCAGTGAGGGGAAAAAAAGAAAAAAAAGGCACCAGGCTTTTCATATTTGTTAAATTCTCTGACATTTAATTCTTAACAGGAGAGTTTCCACAATGACAAGGATCATAAAGGAACAATTTGCTGCTGTATGTTACCATTGATATTTCGGCATGAATTGAAATTGCACCATTCAGTGATGAAAAGAGCAGCTACTTGTAACAAGGAGCACCATGGAAACTGGAATATCATTTACCAACAAAGGATCTTCTACTGAAGGAATTTAAAATGAGAAGAACAGTAACTGCAGGTGCCTTGAGGGATATTAATTAGTTCATATTTTTAAAAAACTATGAGTGGTTTTACAGAAAATTAAAGGGAAATGCCTTAACCATATTGTATTGCAATGAAAGGACTTATCCAGCCTGTAAATAACTCTTCCCCCAAGAGAGCACAGAAATGAGACTTTTTCTAGAAATATTGCAGATAACTGTGTATGTGTACTGCATGCTCTATGCAGCACTTTGAAACAGGCACTGCAAAAAATGATCAAGTTCTCACACAGCACACCACAGCCAGGAAATTCCAAGCACAGTCTGGAATATGTCTAGCCACATAAGATGTAAAATGTAATTCAGTGAACATTGATTGGTTCCTTGAGCAGGACCCAAGTTTCTTGTTTTCCATTTGATTGCTGTTTCATACACTTCTTCTAACAGACTTAATTCTGAGCAAGTCTCACCTGAAATTAGTTCAAAGAGGACTTTCAACTTCGCATTTTACTGTTCTTTACGACCTTGTGTAAAGTAAACATTAGTAGACAATGGCCCGTTTTGTGGGGTTTTTTGTTAGAGGAGAAGAGTGATGCTGGGTACCTCATTCTTGGATGTCCATGCATCGAAGGGGTGAGTACTCAGTGGACAGGGCTTTAGTAAGCCAACTTTCAACTTTGTCTAAAAAGTAAGTGGCCAGGTTAAGCATCCAGACAGAAGGTGTTCAGAATCAATACTCCCTTTCAGAAGGGTGAATTAATGACCATCAGTACTTTAAAAATCTCATAATCCTTTGGCAACTGTTTCTTTTTTACTGCATCTGTGTAACCCCAATCCTGTTAGCAGCAATAAAAGAGGGAGTGAGACTTAAGTAACCTGCAGGGGCCAACAGCTGCAATTGCCAGCCTTAGCAAGAAAACAGCCCCCGAGGTTGTTATGGACCCTGGAACAGAGCAGAGCAGGAACAGCCTAGACTCATTAGGGCAAAGAGAAGCAACTGATATAGGCTGCAGGAGGCAGGGCAGCTAATTAGCAGCCAGAGACACAGCCCCTGAGTGTAGCTAGAGAGCCAATGGGCAGGAAGGGGTGCAACCCTGGGGGCACATAAAACCAAGGCCTGGGAGCTAGCAGGGCAGTCTGGAAGAGAGGCTCTGGAGGGAGATGCCTACAGCCAACAGACTGGCAGGCACCCAAGCAGTTTCAAAAAGCTGCCAAGAGAGAGCCAAGGGGAACTGATGGCCTGTAGTGAGGCAGTGACCCAGAGATGGGGAGGTTTTTAGTTATGAAACAGTTGCTTCTACTTATGTTGTGATTTAAACTTGATACCAGAGGACCAACTGTGGCTAATATGAATGATAGAGGAGCACCCAACATACAGACCAGACAGGATCAAGGACTGCATGGAGAGGCTAGCACAGCAGGGTGCAAATAACCTCGCCTGGGTCAGGAACCACAGGAGGGCTGGTACGGAGGGTAAACCATCCTCTCCTGGATCAAAAACCACAGGGGCTGATACAGAGGACACAAGCAGCCTTGCCTATCTCAAGGATGCCAGGGTTGGGCTAGGTGTCAAGCGAGACAGGGCCTAGGGGCCCGCAGAGCAAGACCACAAGGAAGGCTGGGAGCTTGGCTACAGCAAGAACAGCTAACAGGCTAAAGCCAAGCGGGCTGAAGCCTGTGCAGTCTGGTATTTGAATAACAAAGTAAAAACTTTGAGGCATAAACAGAGACAATAGACATAGTTTTCATTTTACCTACTATGTTTCTGGAACCTCTGCTGCACAATAAGCACAGATTTATTTCCCAAATCCTTCCTTTCTTGTCCCACCCAATATACATACTATTAACACTCCTTTGTAAGTGTACAGATATCAATTATGACAACACAAAACAAACTACACAAAATGGTACGCATTTTAGTGCCCTAAGCAAACTGCCTTAAACCTCAAATGTTGCTTTACTGACTTTAGCAGCTTTCATAGCAGCTGACAAGGTAGACTATGGCCTATGAAAGCGGATGACTTTCTGAATGAGGTAGTCACTCCGGTTTCACCCTGCTCTGCCTTCTGCCTGACTTCAGGATGTACAGTTTGCTCAATATTAAGTCTGTTAAAAGAAGTGCATGAACCAGCAAACAGTTGGAAAACAACAAATGAGTTCTGCTCTAGGAATTCAAATACATATAGAGCAGATTCACAGGACTGGGGCCTTGGTGTGGAAAACTGTTTTCATAGGAACATAGGAATTGTCATTCTGGTACAGACCAGTGATGGCTCATCTAACCAGTATCCTGGCTAAAACAGTGACCAATACCAGAAATTTCAGAAATTCATTAAAAAAATCCTGCAGCAGGTACATGTGAAATAATCTGCTCCTAGAGACAATGTCTACATTTAGAGAGTTTCTACTTCAGTTAGATAGTACAAGTAAAAGTTTGAAACATGAGGTGTTTCTCCCTTCCAAAACTGGTAAAAAATGCTTATTTTGACAGCTCAGGATGGGAGCAGGAGTTCATATTCATAAGACTATCTGATCCTTTTCAGAATTATATGGAGTTCTTGCCCTCAATGGTATCCTGAAACAAGGAGTTATGTACATTTGCTGAGTGTTGTGTGCGAAAGTGTTTTGTTTTCATCAGCTTTGTGACTATACAGTACACTATTTTTTTGGTACTATGTAGATAAGGGTAAATGCCCAATCTACCTTTTCCATAGCATTTCCTATTTTGTGTCCTTTTATCATGCTGCTACTATATGTTTCCTCTCTAAGAGAAACAATACCAATCAAGAGTTCAATCTCTCTTCATATAAGCATTTTCCCAGGCCCTAAGCATTCTCATTACCCATATGTCAATTCTTTCTGTTGTATCCCTTTTCAAGATGGGCACCAGTCAGAACTCCTTTTCACATTATATTTGTGATAGTTAAACAGCATTCTTTTACACATCTGTGTAATGAATACAATAATGATAAGATAAAGATTCAAGCAATAGTACTGCTACAACAACAAATTGCAGAAGTGAATAAGAGCTGACATAATGGATCTCAGTCACAAAATATATAAAATGCAGATTATTCACCCTATAGCCCTGCTTAAGCCATTATAATCTTATACACATCTTGTTAGTTCACAGTTCATGGATACAGACTGTAATGTCATTTAAATGATGAAAACCCTTATGTAATGTGAGTTATCAATAATTTTTCCTTATTTAAAGTCCTTCTGCTTTTATACTGATCTCTAAGACTCTACTGTATCAAAAATACCAAAGTATAGGGCTAACTGCTAGCTGATTGCTTATAAAATGTCAGTAAACACACACGCACAATGAATAGGCATATCTAAAAACAGAAACCACTAGCTCAAATAATATTTATTTAGATCTGAGTGCAATCTGGTCATGACTACAGTGCTGCTTAACTATTGATTAAAGCTGAATGAATACAGAGCATATTTTATCTGAAAACAGAAATGTGAAATGTTTTGAATAACTTATTGCATTAGCTGACCCAGGATGAACAGAGGTTCCATTTCTTCTGTATAGACACTTTGGCTAGGGACAGAATTTACACATAAACTGGCATATGTGATCAGAAACGAGTTCAAATCTGTAACATAACAGGGCTAGAGACAGAACTTACACATAAACCAGTTTAAGCAGTCAGAAACTGGTTTAACCTGTAACAGAACAGAAGCTCAGTTCATGTAAACCGGTTTCAAAACGGCTGAAATTAATTTAAGATAAACCTGGTTGAATGTAGACTTAACTGATCTGGGTCAAACCAGTTTATGACACTTCTGTCCCAGACGCCTTCCTGTTGCAAGTTAAATCACAGTCCCACAGCATCCCAGCATGCTTTGCAGCCCTGGGCTGAGCTGGGCTGGGCTGTCTGCTCCAGAGCTGGGGGGGGGAAGCCCAGCTGGGGATGCAGCCCAGTCTGTGTGGGGGCGGGGATGGGGAACTGCCCCCCTCCCCAGGCAAACCCCAGCTGGTGTCTGGAGCTAGGGAGGGGGGCTAAACACCCTTTCCCCCGCTGCTCAAATTTACTGCTGGCTGTGACTGTGGACTACAAATCCCAGAGGCACCTAAAAGCTGGAAGAGGAAGTCATGAGCAATGCTGCAGAGTCCAGCTGCTGTTGTAAGTCTGGACTGCAAATCCCAAAGACCCCTGGGGCAGCAGGAAGAGGAAGTCAACACACAGACAGAGATTCATGCTGTAGTGCCCCCTGGCTTCTGGCCTGAGCCACTGCAGGCATGGGGCTGCATTGCCTGAAGCAAAGGTAAAAAGTCTATTCACTTTTGTTTCAATTTAATCTGTGCATCTTAGACTAACCTACAAAGACTGAATTGATTCAGCCTCAGGCTTTTTGACCGTCTGTACCTAGCCCCAAAGTTCAATGCACATTAACTACTTTCAAAATGGCAAAAACCAGTTGAAGAAAAACCTGGATGGAAGTAGTATCAGACTTAATTAATTTAAGTTAAATTGGTTTATTGAACTTCTGTTCCAGATCCCCTCCAGATTCAAGTTAACTCACAGTCCCCCACATCCCAGGATGCTTTGCACCTTCCCTGCAAATCCCCCTCAGCAGGTGGGCAGGCTAGCCTTGGCCCAGGCTGTCTGCTTCATCAGAGCCACTGGGCCACTGCCGGCATGTGGCTGCATATCTGGAATCAAAAGTAAATGTCTGTTCACTTCCTTATTGATTCAATCTGCACAGCTTAAACTAATATGCAAAGATTGAACTGATTCAGCCTTGGGCTTGTTGACTGTCTGTACTTAGCCTTTGGGTCTACTATCATAATGAAAGTATTGCGTCAGTGATGCTACTCTCAGCCTGAAAGCACTAGACCTGGTAGCAACTACTGGCTCACGTTGTGTAGAGTTCCTTGTTGAACAAAATAAAAGTATGTATAATAGAAAACCTGCTGTCCTTGTTGTTTCTGTAGTTCATGTTATCCTTGGTGTTTTACACTGAATAAAAATTAAAATCATCACTCAACTGCTTTTATCATTTTAACCATCACATTTCTGCCCCATCAAAACACAAAGCTGCAACCTGGAGCAAGTTCTAAGTCATGCTGTAAAAATGAACAGTAGCAATTTATAAATATCATTCATAATAATACGAGTGGTGCTTGCTTAGTGTTATGCAGTAGACTACTCCTAGGGCTCAATTCTACCCTATTAAAAGGCTGAAGAGGGGAAAAGGAAATGGAGGGATTTCCTCACAGGCAACACACTAATGCAGTTACAATCTCCAACCTAACTACCAATATGCTACCATGAGCAGTAAATGTTAACCAAGAAACTGAAACTATGCTTCTGGTTCATAGATTCATAGATGTTAGGGTCGGAAGGGACCTCAATAGATCATCGAGTCCGACCCCCTGCATAAGCAGGAAAGAGTGCTGGGCCTACAATACCC
>NW_017728913.1:1709573-1765270 GCF_001723895.1 Crocodylus porosus
TGACCCCTGTGCAATGACTCATTCTCACATTCAGGATGAAGATTCATTACATAAGGGGACAAATCTTCAAAAGTATTATAATTCATTCTTACATGCTTCTGGCCTGGTCACATTCATTCGCTTCACACATGGGAAGCTAGAAGCCCCTCTGCCATCTTTGAGATCGTAACTATGACTCCTGATCTTTCCTCTTATCCAATATGCAGCCACAACAGCCTGTGCCACAGGCTAAACTAGACCTCCCTACCATCATGGTCAATGTGGTGGTAGCAGCTATGATCTCTCAGGTAAAATAATATATTTCCTATGACCTTTCAAGTAAAATAATATACTTCCTACATTCCTGAAACTTTAACTTTGTACCTGTTCTGCAACAGATTTCCAGCCTTGCAGTGTAAGCTCCAGTCAGCCACTAAATTCCTTGCTAAAAAAGCACTATTACAGATTCAGTACTGTATATACCCTAGTGAAAGGGGTTTTTTTAAGTGTCAAAATACACAAATATTGTCATGCATGTCAGGTATTAATGTGATGCATGAGAAGGAAGCCAAGGAGGTGGAGACTGGTGGGTTATATTATTTCATTGTTAAGTGATGAAGTGACATAAAGCAGAGATGAAAATCTTGACATATAGGTGGATTATGAGCAAAATCCTCTCTGAGCAAGGTGATTTCTACTAACCATGACTCATAGGAATAAACAAAGCAAAGAGCAAATACACCTCGCACTCAACAAATTATCACGTCACTAGATGAGGTGCTTGAGGTTGATACAAAGTAACCTGATCTACAACAGTGCAACACCAGACAATGCAAACAAAACATGAATTATAGAGATAAGCCATATCTGTCAACTCCCAACAACTGCAGGAACAATAAATACACAAACCATGATGCTCAGTCACAGAGCCACTAAACCAGCAAAGCACTGTAAAAGTCTTCCACAAACTTCAGTGTAAACTTTTTTCCTCCAAGTGGCTTTAGCAGCTTCAAAGCTAGAATGTGATTAGTCCTTCCCACAGAGAAACTCATGTGAAAACAGAGAAACAGGCAACTATGAACTTCCATTCAGTGAGTTTTCTGTCTTCTGCCCTGTCATAAGAAAGGCATTTTGGGTGCCATAGCAAAGAGCCATACCCTTCATCCCTCCCTCCCCACCCTGCTTCTCCCCTCCCACAACCCATCAGGATTCCTTCTTTAATCTTCACAGGTGGCCAACTAAATCATGTCTGTTGATTATCTTCACCTTCACCTTGGTAGCATGGCAGCTTCAAGCTGTTTTAACTCCTATGGAACAGCCATATGGAAAACAGTAGTGTGCAAGACACTGGACATCCCATGTATCTGCTCTGACTGGAACAGTATATCCGTAAATACAGCACACTGTATTTTCTTGCTTGGCTATTGATGTCACTAGTCAACCACCAGGAACACATTTTCCCATCCAATGAGAAGTACCTTGGTGAAACTTCTATGCCTTAAATAAAAGTCGTCTGATTTGAGTGTCAGTATTGCAAGTGCCAGCAATTCCTGAAGTCTGAATTGTTTTCAGAATCTACTTCTGAAGCTACATGGCTCCCAGCAAAGTCAGCCATGTTCATATTTCAATTTAGGCCCTTTACTTTTAGCAGCAGATGATATATAAACATAGGGGCATATCTACACGTGCATCCCTCCCACTGTGCAGTTGGTTACTGCACAGTCCCGGTGCCACTCGGGTCATTTCCAATGCTACTGAACAGTAGCAGCAACATGTAGTGTCTTGTTAAGATACACCCATATAGAGAGAGCTGGTTCTTAAGGCTTTTCATAATATAGACTATATATTAGCTGAGAGATCGTTTCATGGACTGTCTCCTCTCGGAGAGATTCCTCACCTTCCCACCCATTCACAATCTCACAACGTGTTTCTGGTAATTAAAGTGGTTGTTAACATAGAAGGTAAGATTGGGAAAGAATTTTAGTTGTGTTTATGAAATAACAGATTTCTCCTTCTTGAATCAGTGAATAACTTTCTTGTCTTATTCTGCACATTTCCTCAGTTCTTAGGTTTCCTTTTCTACCCAGACATGTTGCCTGGGCAACTGATTCTATTCTCCATGGTTTTTCTAAATGAGTGGTTCTCAACATGTTTAGGCTTGAGGAACCACTCCTATTTTTCACTCATTTTTTATTACAGAAAAATAATAGAGCAATTCTTCTGTTCCAAAGAACTCAGAAAAACTACAGCAAGTCAGTTTGTTTTGAACACTACAGGTTCTTGTATGAAAGCCTTGACTTTATCTTGTGAATTATGCTTACACACCTAAAAATGCTAACATTGAGTGGCACCCTGGAACAGTTGAAATTATCACACGGAATTACTCCAGACTGAATACCTCCATTTACTGTTTTTTTTTTTTTTTTTTTTTTTTAAGATAGCAACATCCTATCTCCAGGATTGTTCCTTCTCCGTGAAGGAACCGTCATCAAGTATGCCAAAGATCACCAAAAATTAGCAAACTAGTTTGGAAGCTGCTAATGCAGATAAGTAAAACCCAAGAGTACCCCAAAAATAGTACATACTCTATAACTTGGCCTATACCTATATAACGTTATGGCCTGTCCCATAGAAATTCAGTTTCTCTCTCTTCCCTCTCTATTCTTTGGCAAATTATAATTCCCACACACCTTTTATTCATACAATAGTTGACCACCTTTGCTATTCCTGTGCTGACACCCTTTTAAAACATCTTTGCTACCTTCTTAAAACATGAAAGATTATTAGCCTAGCAAGATGGCATAATTTAAGATTAGTTACTACAACAGCCTATTAAGATGAAGCAAAAAAAATAATAAGTGCTGAAACTTCTGTATTAATTTAGTACCGCTTGTACACTAGTCAACTAGCAGTGATTTTGCTAAAGACAATCCTGAGCTAAAGTATTTATTTTTTATTTCCCACTCCAATTTTTACCTTTTTTCTTCCTTTTGCTGTCCAGATATGAAAGGGTTTCTAATTCTAACATCAACTGTACAGGAATAGTACTTCTTACTACTAAAGCCTACGCCAAGGAAGTCAAGTAAGTTTTTGTCTGGTTTGTTCTCAAAGCCTCAGGATCCAATCCTGCAGTTTTTACTAATGTGAATACGGCCACGCACAGATTTCAATATGACTATTTGTGTGAGTATGGGTAGCCAGATAGTGTTGTGGGATTCTGCCCCATTATAACTGTAGATGAAACCGTATATATTTTTTATTTCACAGTGAATTAAAGCATCAGCCTTTTTACCATAATTTTGTAAGACATTGCCATTGTCCTAATCAACTGGCAAAATTTATCTCTGCAGCATTTATAGGAGCTACAGATTAGATCAGCTCCATCCCTGACTGATATACACATGCATTGATTGGCATACCAGCTCAACCTTTGTCACAGATAGCTCTTCACAGCAGCCAACCTGTTAAATGGAGCTTCACACTTCTGTAATTTTTACATTAAAATAGAATGACAATGCTATGGGAATAGGAGACAGGAGGCCAGAAAGTCATCTGATTTTAAAGTACTATTGGATTGTCTTCTCAGAAAACCAATTCAAAAGTCAGATAGGTTTTTGGAAAGCAGTTTCCAGTGGCAAAGATTACAAATGCCTTAAACTTCAACGAGAGATAATTTCTATTTCCCATGGTATAACATTACAGCAAATGACTCTCTGTACAGGTATGCTTCCCAAAATATTTAAATAAAAACTATTTCAACAGGTGGAAAAAGTTGGAGGGGGAAAGAAATACCATGCTGAAGATATATTAGGAATTCTTACAGACACTGATTTTGAGCTGATAGTTTTGGGATAGTCTATTTCTAAATGTGCAGCATTTAAAAAGGGGCGTATCCTGGAAAACATGAACAAACCGGGGCATTCTGGGTTTCTCCATGGAGGTGACAAGGGAGAATTATCCCCCTGACAAATCTGCTGTTTTACTGTACACTCCTTCAGATGCAGCAGCCTACACTGCTCTCACCTACTCCAGGTCACAAATGAATCTATGTACTGATTCATTGTTCTTTGCCCCGCTCACTCCTTCAACAGACCCTTCAGTTGTACTCAAATCGTCATTTGGTCACAGAAAAAGCACGTGTGTCATATGCAGGAGTCACAGACTTGACTTACAATTCTGAAAAACTCTTTGCACATCAGGTTCCTTGAGACTCGGCCTGTATCTTTCACACAGACAGATACACAGTGTTTCTGTCTCTCCCATATTGTCTCACTTCACCAGTATTGTTCAACAACCTATGGCCTACTATATCCACAGTGGAGGGAGGAAGGAATGTCCCTTATAGCTAGTATCAGGGGTTTGCCTTAAACAAAGAAGGTCAAAGAAATTTACACTTGGAGGGCTAAGTCTACATTGCCAATTAGCCATGTTGTAGGTAGGAGATAAAACAGATGGTGTTATGCAAGGTAACCCAGTATTCCAAGAGACCTCAGCAGCTGCAACACTTCCCACTGCAAACAAAAAAGGGTTCTTGTTCAGGTTAGATAATCTGAATTAGCCAACTGATTAAAATAGCAATGAAAACAAAACAGCTAATTCCCCTCTGGGCTTGAATTCTAGCCACTAACCTGAGTTAAAATCAAGTTCTCTTGATCTCACCTTCAGCTGGTTGGAAATTTTTCAACAAAATGCCAGTTTGTTAAACCCAAAAGGCTAGGGACAGAAGTTAGACAAACTGGTTTGAGTGACCGGAAACAGGGTTCAAATCGGTAACACAACAGAACTTAAGCGCACTTAAACTGCTTTCAAAATGGCTGAAACTGGTTCAAGATAAACCTGGCTGGATGTAGTATCACAGGGTTTTCAATCTTTTTCAATCAGTGTACCTCCAGCGGCCAGACATGGAGAAGTGTATCCCCAGCAACCAGACGCAGAGCTGGGGGGTAGGGGTGAGGGTGAGGTACACAGCCGGGCACCAAGGGGGGGTGACACGTGGCCAGATGTGGCATGGGGGGAGGGGGATGGTGCGGGGCCAGGTGCAAAGTGATGGCAGCTGCCATGTGCGAGGTTCCCCCGTCCCCCACATCCGGCTGGGTGGCCACCACCTGCATGGGATAGTGTTTGGCAGTGCTTCGTCCCCTCCCACCCGTGAGTACACCCTAGGGCCTTCTCAAGTATCCCTGGTTGACAGCACCTATAGTATCAGGCTGAACTGATTTAGGTCCAACTGGCTTATGGAACTTCTGTCCCAGATCCCTTCCCAGTTCGAGTTGGCTCTCAGACCCCCAGCATCCCAGGATGTGTTGCAGCCCTGAGTTGTATTGTCTGCTCCAGGGGAGCAGGGTTGGTTCATCTCTATTCCCAAGCCAGAGCACTATCACTGCTCTGGCTGGCTGAGAAGGGGGAGAGGGGGGAAAAGTTGGCTCTGGACTCTAAGTGGGGCCTGCATAGTTGGGATGAAGCAGTGTTGGGGGAGGGTAGCTAAATGCCAGCCCAGGCTGACACACTGAGGTGAGGGGGAAGGGGACCTCAGCCAGAGTCTGCCTGGCAGGGAAAGAGCAGCCCCTGCCAGGCTTTTCCCCTGCTCTCTGCTTGAGTGGACAGCAGAAGCATGTCAGATGCTAGGCTGGGTGGACACACTGGGGGAGAGAAGGGAGGGTTTAAGCTCCCTCCCCTACCTGGACAGGACCTCAGCTGGGGTCTACCTGGCAGAGGTAGAAGGGGGAGAAGAGCATGGCCAGGCCCCAGCCAGCCCACTGAGTATGTTGGGGGGATGGGGTTTAAACCCTCACCCTGACCTGCATGAGCCTCAGCTGAGGTGTGCTGGGGGGGTGGGGAAGGGAGAAGAAGCATCCCCTTTAAGGTTTTTCCTTTGCTCCCTGCTTAACCAGACGGGTGGGAGTGGGGGGTATGGCCAGGCCCCACCTGGGCCAGCACATGGAGGCATGGGGGAAAAGCCTTGGAGAGCTTCTCTCCCAGCTTCCCTCCCTTTCCTCTAGCAGTGGCTGGAAGGCTGGAAGGTGTTCTCTAGTGCCCCCCAGCTTCTGGCCTGAGACACTGCAGGCATGTGGCTGCATTTCTGGAATCAAAAGTTAATGTCTGTTCACTTGCTTCTTGGTTCAAACTTAGTTTAAACTGACCTGAAAAGACTGAATTGATTCACCCTCAGGCTTTTTGATTGTCTGTACTTAGCCAAAATGTTTTGTCTGAATCACTTCTGGTTCAATAACAGAATCCAAGTCAGGCTTCCATGTTTTCACCACAACTAGAGCCAGAAATTACACATAAACTGGTATAAGTTGTCAGAAACTGGTTCAAATCTGTAACACAACATCACCAAATGAAACGAATCAGCTGTGCTGGGATGTGTCCCAGCATAGCTGATCAGCTTCATTGGGCAAACCACGGGTTATCCATTGTCCTGCCCGTTGATCTTGTGGGACAACGGAAAACCCCTCATGCCCTTGGAGCACCTGCCTGGGGTGGATGGAGACCATAGGCAGCTCCAGGCACCAGCACTCTTCCATCATCAAGTAAACAGACATCCACTGCTAAATAGGGGTACAAATCAAGACCACCTTTGTCACAGACACTATTTGCTGGGCAACAAGGGGCATGGATGTCCTGCTGGCCTTTATGCCATCATAAACATTTTTATAGTGGTAGAAAGGCGATAAAAGGCAACATCTGTTCCTGTCCTCAGAGAACCATCCACAAGAGGCTTTTCCAGGTTGCAGAAGCAGAGAAAGAAGGAAACAGGCCCCTTCTCTACAATGATTCCCTTTGGAACTCTTTTCCCCCTGTTCTTTTGCAGAGCCCATCCCAGATCCTTCATCCAATAATCAGGGAATCTGGGCTCTTTATGTAACCCTTTATATGCTAAGGTTTAAAGAGCATGTTCAGACTAATTAGAATTCATTCGAATGGCCAGCAAACTACTAAGCAAAAATTACTGTGTTGTTTTTCAGCTGATTTCTTCCCATATACCCAAGGGACCCCAATGCATTTTAGATTAAAAGACCTGAAAGCTGTTGGCTTAATAATGAGACTATTTTGAGGCTGCAGAAGCTCTAAAAAACTCCTAAAAGCAATAATGATTTTTTTTTTTATTGCACTCTCAGTTTTCAAAGATCTGGGCATATACATTATTCTTCAAAAATTTAGTTAAAAAATATCTGTCCAAGACTGAGGGGCCAGGTTTCTGAAAGGAGTGGACAGGCAATTTACAAAAAAAATCACCAAAAATAAAAGGCGAATGTAATGGAAACTCGTATCATTAACAAGAGAGATGCAGAGTGAAAATCGACATGTTTATTGAATGATAGTAACGTAACAGGAACATTCATTTTATAAAGAAAAATCTTTGTATGGACAAGGCAACTTCCTATGGGCTTAGCAACTCTCTCTCTCTGCCTCCCTTCATCGTACCCCATCCACAAGTGCAGACACACACACACATGCACACAGTGTGTGTGTGTGTATTACAGAATACTACTCATTGAAGCTTCAGAGACTTTATGAGTGGCAACCCCAATGTTTATCTTTGAAGCAAGAACTTCTACCTGGTAAATTAATTTGCTTTGTTTTCTATGCTCAGCACATTCTCTTCATGGTTAGGGAATTACTGGTACCTAAAGACCCACTCATCAAACTTAAGCCTTAAAATAAAGCAAGATTAACAATGCAAAGTTTTCCAGAGGAGGTGGAAGATTCACCATTACTTATTGTCTTTAAAGTGCAGGTTGATAACTTTTAAAATTAGATTTCATAGCTTTCATAGACATTAGGGCTGGAAAGGACCTCGGAGGATCTTCAAGTCCAGTCCCCTGCCCCAGGGGCAGGAAGTCAGCTAGGGTCAAAGGACCCCAGGTTTTACTACAAAATCTACAGCCTAAACATGTAGGAAAAGAAATGCTAGACAGGTGCAGTGGGCCCTGGGGGCTCTGGAACCTGGATATCCAGGGGTCAGAAAAGCCAATGGAAAAAGAAAACAGCAGTGCATGCACAGACAGCGCACGCCACTGGGGTGACTTGCCATGCACCAAAGTGTGTGTGGCACAGGCATTCTCTGCAGACAAGTAGCTGTGGCTCAAGATGTACCGCTGCTACTTGTCTTCAGGGAACCAAACATCCACGCTTATCTGGACATGGTCTATGAGTCTTTGAAGCTCCATGATTATTTCATTCTTTCATGGGCCATGGAGAGAGTAGAACCTGTGCGCTGTCCTAACTGCATATAACATTTTCACTCACTGTGCATATAGCAGAAATAATCTCTGTCATGCCAACGCTGGACTATTTTAAGGTAGGTATCCAGAGAATTTTTAAGATACTATTAAAGCTTTACCCTGCCCACTGAGTAGGAAGGTTTTCCTGGAGCCTGGTCTGCTCACTAGGAGATAATGAGCATCAAAGATGCTAATTACTTTCTATGACCCTAGATTTAAGAAGGAATAAGATTTTTTTTAAAACGTTATTTTGAAATAGTTGTTTTAAAAATGTATAGTCTGATTTTAAAGAAAAAATATTCAAATAAAAAAATATCACAAGGAACCACAAATTACACTGAGAAAAAATTATATTCTCAGTTACTTCCTATTTCACTTAAGGAGAGTTCAAACCTTATAAATTCACATGAGCAAATAATCTTTGCAGAATGTGTAAAGGATTAATATTTTTCACCTTTGATAATCTCCAGATAAAATATTACAATATAATTCTATAATTTACACACCACATATTTGGCAATTTGGCCTTACATGAACAAAGTGACTTTAAGCCAAATGTATTCTTTAGGCACGCATGAAGCAGAACAAGAGGTATTTGTTCTGTGTCTTCCTTCCTTTAGGCAGGATGCCTTAGCCTAGGACAGCCTCTAAAGAAAAGAAAAAAATACCAGTACCCAACTGCACTAGATTGCTTAGAAATACATTTGGAAAGAAAACTAGACCCATTTCATATATGCCAATGGTCCTAGACACTGATGCTGCTCATTTGCATGCATGTTTACATACTTATGTCCTATTGATGCTTCCATTAATAGAACATAAAGATAAGGACCTGTGTAAATCTTTATCAAATTGGAGCCCTAACAGGAAAAAGGCATCTCTTTCCCTTGAACTATTAAAAATAATGCTTGTAAATACAAATTATATTTTCAAAGTTAGAGTTAGAACCTATTCAACACTAGCACCCCCACTTTCTGCTCCTACACACTTTCCACCTAAGGATCTCAAGGTAATAAAACTTGACTGAAGCCCTAAACCAGAAGTAGATATTATCATCTGCATTTACCACATGTGTAAACTAAGGAACAAGGAAGTTAAGACCCAAATGTTTACATCAGGGCACATGTACAGTAATCAAATGCACTTAAATGAATTTCTAAAATCCTGTTTTCAGCAGCTCTGGGCAGCCACAGCTCCCAGTGGGCCCTTACTGTAATTCATGCTTGCTTTGTCACATTCTAATGGCAGGACAAAACTAAGGTTTATGAGGCCATTGTAGCTTTGCACTAACATACTGTATCTTGTAGCTCAGGTTATAGAGGTTCATGCAATTATGTCGTGAGGTTCTGGGTTTGATGCCAAGGGTCAGTCTTAAATGTATTAAATGACATCAGCATGTCTAAAATCAGTCCAGGGAGGAAGAAAGAATAACATATCCTGCACTTATACAGGAAGTTTGTAGCTGATCCAGGAATTTAACCAAGGCCAATTCAACCTAGTACCTTACCTACAACACCATTATCCTTCTCGACTCAAAACTACCAAAAACATTAGAATTTTTTTTCAGGTCATAGTTTTAGCTTAATGCATTTTCTGATAACTAGCAGAAGCAATATGTATAATATATACATTTTCCTTCAAGAAGCAGAGCTGGTCTCTGGAGCATCAAATAGTGAAATAAACAAAACAACAAGGATACAGCAATGGTGTTGCCTTGCTTCCTAATCATGAAAACACTGAATATTTTCATTTCCATGAATATTTTGTTAGGAGGCAGACTGACAGATTTGGAATCCCAATCTGAATGGTTAGTGACAGTGTGATTTAAGTTACTGATTTAAATCAGGATTCCATTGAAAAATGCCAAAAATTGGGGGGGGGGGGAAATACAAACTGCTGAAATGTTGGAATTATTCAGATATTCCTGAGGTACTGTCTCTGCATTCATTTACATCCCTATCATGCTCAGAAAGTACTGGATATTTTCCTCACACAAAGCACTTCTCCCTTTTAGTTTTCATGACATAAGTGTGACATTCAGGTTTTAATTCATATAAGTTGGAAGCAGACAATACATCTATTAAGCATGATGCACAGATTATTTAAACCCAATACAAAAGAAATAACAGATCATACAAAGCAGTTAGATGCCCTGCTTTTCCAAAATGACTGATGATTGCAAGACTTGGTAACTTGCTATGAGCCTTAGAAAAGAAGGAATAAATGAAGTGAGAAGAACACTGGAAAAGTCTAATAGACAAACTGACTAATCTCAGACCCCAAGGTCATAGCAAAGCAATTCATTTCTTGGCTTTTCAACAGCACAAGACATGATTTATCAATCTGAGACCAGGCTTATAAACACTATACATCTCAATAATACATTCTTTGCACTGTGTAACTTTTTAAACAATGATAGATTGCCTGGGTTGGGCCAAAGTTATTTTACAAACAGAAACAGAATATTTGCAAATAAAATGACCCCATTTACAAAAAAGGAGATTATGCCACATATATTTAATCACAGCTTCTAACAGTACCATTTCAGAGCAACAATATTTCCTTATACTAGATTTTACCACCTTCAGATATTTGTATAAATTGTTATTAGACCTTACATCTTTTTAAAATATCTCTTCTTCATCATTTTATGTTGGCATTACACAAGACTTGTTTCTTCAGTGTAAGAGTAACAGCAAAATATAGCTTATATTTCCAGAGAAGAGGGATAATTTTGTGCTTAAACCCGGATTCAAGAGGTCCAGGTATAGTTTAAGATTACTTTAATTTCCAGCTTAACTAGACTGGGGGGACACGTGTGGAAAAGGGGACTTTACATGGTGGTAGTTCTGGGGAGCCCAGGCAGCCCCCATGGCATGCAGCCTACATGGTGGACAGCCCAGGACCCCTGACCGATGCACCATGTAGTATCCAGCTGCAACAGGTCTGTCTTAATCAGATGTTTGAGCAGTATCTGCCATAATAGGGCCCTGATCTTCATTGGGCTTTCAAGGTATTGCTATAATGTACATATATATACTACTAATATATACAGTTTCTTTCAGATGATGGAATCCTAAATATTCCTTACAAACTAAGGTCCCAATCCTGGAATCTGATCCACGCTCAAGAGAAGCCAAGATATAATAGCTACATCAGAACTGCTATTGTAGTCTTGGCTGGAAGGACAGCGAGGCAGCATAATTCCCCTGAACCTCAGGGTAAATCCAAAGACTATATATTAGAAATGAGTGTGAAAGCTCAGTGAACTCCATTTCAGTCATCTCTATTCACATCCTGATATTGCTGCCCAAAGTCTCAAACTTATTTTCTTTCTTTCAAACTACTGGTTGTTAGCTCATTAACTTGTTTTCCAGACAATACATCATATCACCCAAGTCCTGACAAGGCCTAATCCTTATAATGTATGAGAACTGAAAAGATCAAAGCTCCAACTGGCATGACTACATGAAGTCATTTTAATGAAGTTTTGCTTTAAGGGTTATTCAAATATTTCTTCTTGAATAATAATCATTATCGACTCAACCACACATATGTAAAAGTTAATTTTATAGAATGGAAAAAAAAACATGGCTATTGTATTGCACTGCAGTTGCATATATGCTTAGTAACACCTTTTTCAGGTTATTAAAATAAATTGCATACCAAAGCAGCTAAACTCTGCAACCTTCAAAGCTATGAGAAACTAACATTAACCTCCATGTTGCTTCAAGCCTCATTAGTACTTGAAGATATCATCTCTTTATGTTTGTGCTTACAAGAAATAAAAAAATTAATTCCAAAACATGAGAAGGGGCAATGTAGAGATTTTTAGTAGAAGACAGAAGACGCACAGTTATTCTTACGCTTACGATAAACTGTGATACGTGTAAACACTTTTCTGGACAAGACTGTATCATATCCAAAATAGGTATCAGCCATCTTCCCAAACAACAATACAACTTCAAACATAAATTGCATTTTCCTTCATTTTCTGACTTCCCTCCTTCTATATTTTTGCCTTTTCCCCAAAATTCCTATAGCCTCTTTTTCCTCCACTTATTTTCAGCAGCTGAGCACTCTTCTACCATAACACGCTACTGTGCAGTATTATTAGGATACTGTGCATTTAGCTTCTCATGTAGACACTCCCCTCATGTTCTTTTGCACAATCTGTACCATATTTGCCCATACTAATCACCCCTCACAACTTAGCTGAGCAAAAGGATTCAGAGGCTCAGTAAGTTAAAAGGAAGAAAACAAGTCTCAACAAAGGGGGGCACCTGGCAGCTTGTTGCAAGTACTCTATGTGATAGACAACTCTCCCCCCCAGTGATGCAATTAAGTATATTCCCACTTAACTTTTTGAGTACATATTAACTGTGGGTTTGGAGAAGACTGGTTTAAAGCTGTTTGAGAGTCATCTGATCACTCAGCCAAGTACCAGCTGCCAGTTATTTTATACACGGCAACACACCTGCAAATGTACAACTGTAATGGGTTGTGAAGCAAACACATGCCCTGACACATCATAATGCAGAAAGAATCTTTACATACTCCTTGGCTTCTCAAAGGAATTTGCATCTACAGCCATTTACAAAATATTACAAATGACGTACCTGGAGCAGTTACAACTGTTAACATGTTGACAGCAATATCCCTAATTCTTATTTAAATCTTATAATGTAATACCTGTCTAACACAGCTTTACCATATGAGTTCTTTAACATAATACATATGCAAAGGAAAGTCAGCATTTCAACCCAAAGAATTTCTATGTTACTGGGAGGTCTGTTAAATGGCTATTTCACCAATGCCACTTAGTAGCCTGATTCACTGCTCATTAAAATTAATGGAGAGACTCCTACTGATTTCAGTAGAAGTTGGGTTAGGCCCTATTAGAATTAGTCTATGCTATCCTGAAGGCCTTTTTGCTATACTAGTTAGGCAGTTTTATGTTTCAGCTCTGACTCCAGTGAGATTCCTATTATAATGCAAAATTTCTCTCAGGATCTGCCTTAGCAGAATCTCTCCAACAGAACCTGAACATAGCAACTGAACTAAAAAATGCCCAATGTTTTATTTAACTGCTTCTCTTTCAGGACTGCTTAATGGAGTCGAAAACCTGATTTATTGGTGGCACAAAGGTCTCATTCAGCATAGCAGGTAATAATTCGTTCAGTCCAATTATGCTTTGTGAGTTATTAAATAATGCATTGGAAACCTTGATCTCTTCTCTTATCTACTTCTCCTTTTATCTGAAGAATATGTCCTCAGATGCACTGTAAACACAGGGCATCTTCCTTTATCTCCCTCTCAATCAGCATCCTGAACAGAAAGAGTGAAGTGAAGCTTCAACAGCTTTGTAGTAAAGAGGAAACAATGCTACCCATGCAAGGTAGAGCCTTAAATTATGACAACACCTTTTAAAGGAACACACTGAATCTGACGGGTTATCTGGGCCCAGCTATTTTGCATATCTGAAGTAGCATACCTCTCACATTTCTTGGATCTGCTCCAGCAGTGCAGAGAGACAGTTCAACCAGCTCTCTAAGCATTCACTTTTGATAAAGAAAATCCCAGACTGGATACTCCCAAGAGAGGCACCTTTACAAGCCACCTTGGCATTCACCTCCTCCCCAAGTGTGCTAAACACACCTCAGCTGAACATGAGGATATAATCCAGAGCATGTAATGCAATATACTTTGTTGATAAAAAACAATGACTCATATGTCCTAACCATTGGAGAGTACATGTGGATGTTACATTAAGATCAAACTAACTAGGCTTAGGTTGTTCTACATGCCAATCCATGCAGCTGTTTGGGGCAGTTGACTATGTTAGATTGGGAAAGGGTTAGCCTGATCTACCAAACATCTGCACCTACCCACCCCACCCATCCTGACAATTATTTTTAGCCCCCGACCCTCTCACCCCCAGGTGAATAATCATCCTGCACACCCATCAACTCCCCCCTCACCAACCAACCTAGCAACTGCTCCCAATCCCAACGCCTCCCCTCCCCCTAACCCACCAAATTTCCCTGTGGACCCACTGGCTCCCCCAATCCCATCCGCCACTCCCTGTCCCCCGAGTTATTAGATTGGGTTCCCGGTGAGGCTTCCAGTGTCAGCAAATGTGGTCATAAACTGCTTGGGATCTACAATCACACATCTTAAAGTAAACTACATGATTGTAAATCAGATGCGGCAAATGTCTGCATGTACCCACATTCTCAAAAATATGTAGGTTTCCACATGATTTTGTACTCATTTAAGTTAATGGCAGAAAACTTCTGTTGGTATAAACAGAAGAGGATTGCCCTCCAAAGATTTCCAAAACAAAAACCATCAGTAACTTACTCTTAAGTCAATTACTACTTGTGTATTTGTGTAGAACAGCACATATGTACTAATGACAGTTACATGATAATTTGCAAAGCTTCAAGATCACCAGTGCTCAATCTTTAGGCTGTACAGGCCAGATGAGTGATGTGGGGGCTGGTCTTTGGAACAGATCAGGTCCAACATGGCCTCTCCTGGCCCTCGCGTGCCAGGACTGGGCCACTGGTACAGGGAGAAGGGCGTGGTCCACTAGTCCTTGATCCATGAAATATACTGATATTGTATAATTCTAAATTATCAGTATTTTTTGGCACTACGTAAGTTAAACATCTTAGTGACGTCTAAGCATATTATATCTTTATCAAGTAAACTTGTAAACTGTCCTCAAAGAATGAACTTGTATTTATTTGATGAAACCTGTTTTCAGTCATCCACCAGACTTACAATCATTCAATGAGGTACTACTGGGACCTAGAGCATACATCTCCCAAACCAAAGTTCCACAACTTTTCCAAGTTTCCTTCGCATGTATTACAAATAGGTATTTAAGGAGTAATTTATGTTCCCCTATATAAGGTCTGTAACAGACCTTCCTGTCATGCTGTCATGCTCTCCTGGGGCCTTTGTCAGTTAATAAGTTGATCTAGATGCATTCCTGATTCTGAAGTCATGAGTTTTCATTAACTTTCAAACAAGAAGAATTAGGTATTTAGACCAATATTTAAGTAATAATAAAGTTTGCACATAACGGAGCACTCAGAAAAATTCTTGGGTCTGATTTTCCATGAAAGACTACAAGAATGAAGCCATTGATGGTTACTTGCATCCTGAAGGAGAGAATCAGAACCCTAGAGACCTACTTACTTTTCTGCTTTCTGTGCACATAAAAGCAGAATACACAACAAGGTCACAACAGGCCAAAAATAGCAAATCTTCAAGCAGTAGCAATTCAAATAGATACCAGATCTGCTGGAAAAGCAAGCAACTTGACTAGAATGCAGAATTTCCAAAGATCTCTGCTTCTCTCGCCGCATTTTGAATGTTGCATTTGTTTTAAAAAGGGAAAGGGAAAAATAATATACGTACTTCTCTGGATTTTCCACTTCTTCAGTAACAAAATTGAGGTAAAACCTAGAAGCAGGAAAAATTATTATAAAGGGTTTTGTTTTAAAACAACATTTTCATTTTAGATTAATTTTCAAAGAGGCTTATGGGTATTTTTGGTTCATTTAACAGGCCAGTCAATTATCACTCTTTATAGACCTACCTGTACAATTATATTAATGGAACAAATCACACCTGGGCACTCTTCTCTCTTACATTTTGGAAGGGAAGATTTTCTTTTCTGTCATAAAACAGACCTCAAAATTCTAGGCACAGCGTCACTGTGCTTTAAGTTCTTTTCAAGATCACATACTGAATAAGCGTAGCTAAAAACCCTTTTCAACTAACTTAAGTCTGAAGACTTAGGCCCTGACCTTAAGCTTGCATTTAATGTAATGACAAAAAAAGATGACATCAGTAACCTTGACCAGATCATCACAGAGACCAGGTTAAAAGTAATCCCCAAAAAAACCCTCTAAACTTTCAGTCAATACTGGAAGTTACAGCCAATATCAGGTATAGAACCAGCAACCCAGGATGCTCTTCCCATAAGCTATGGCACAATTGTCAGCATAACCAATGAGCAGGCTGCACTCAAGGGAGTGTGGTGCATATTTATTTGCAAGGCTATGAACACTAGTAAGTTTAAAGTTAAGTGGTTATTATTTCTATACTTTGAAGTACACAGAGCATAACAGGGATGGGGAAGTGAGGTGGGGATACTGGTTATGACTAATAAGGCACTGCCATTTGAGCTCATATTTTAGGTCTTATTCCTGCTGCTAGGCAGAAGTCTCCTGACATAGACTCTTTTCCTGATTGTCACATTCTACCTGGCATTTACATACCTTGCTCTTGCTACATAAACCACAAATACAGCCAATAAATATCCCTGTTATTTTTGTTCCTTATTTTAATGTTAGGCTATAGCGCGTATGCTAAATTCTGCCAGTAACATGAAACAAAGCATAACATTTTTCTGTGCTCCTTAAAGTAGCAACTAACCAAACAAAGCTATTGACATGCTGCTTAGTGCTGTGGACTGTCCTGTTCTGAAGCAATCAATCTGAGCTGGTGACAGAGAGATAAGCAGGTTGGGATAAGCACTGCCAAAAGTTGTATATCTTTAGGTCTTAATTACTTTTGCAAGTGGCCATTGAGAAACTTGGACTGAAAATTTGTAAGTGAGAAGGGAAAACAGCAATATTAAAAACAATTACACAAGTTTTGGGATGATCAGTGTAATGTCTGGGATGGAACAAAACAGCATGACTAAAATCATATTTTTAGACCTCCTCTTTCACTGTCTGCAATCTCTGCTCCAGTGGTGACTAAACTGAACCAAGGGACTCTCAGAAAGGCAATACATATAAAAATAGATTGTAAGACAAGTATTTTAATGTAGATGTAATGTATTTTAATCTCATTGTATATGTATGCCTCAGAGGGAATATGTGAGTGTGTGTACGGATCCATGTGCCCTCATGAGAGAAATTCTATATAAAAGAGGTAGATTTCTCTGAGCCATCAATATGCCACCTTCATTTTAAGGACACAGGCTGTAGCCATATTGGTCTACATGGAACAGGAATCAGAACTTGCAGCAGAGGTGATATCTTTTATTAAACTAACTAGATATTTGCAAAACAAAATGAATTATTCCAACCAGGAGACCTTATAACACTTTCAGCTCTCTTGTGAAATATGAATTTTCACTTCCATCTAGGAGAAATTTTACAATCTCTGCATTCTCCTTTGCCTGAGGAAGGGCAAGTGTGCGCAAAAGCTTGCAAATTAATTTTTTTGCAAATATCTAGCTGGTCTAATTAAAGATATTACCTCCATTTTATGAAGTAACAGGCAAAGGCCATGAACCCTCTTGGGTGACCCATGTACAACTTACTAAAAGAGTTTTGTTCACAGTTATAATTCCCTTGCAACAGAGGAATAAAAGGCTAACAGAGAACTCTACTACACGTGCTTGCTTCATAAATAAATAAATAAATAACTTAGCACTCAGTTCTAATCTTTTATATAAAATAAGGTACTCTTCTACCTGGGACACTCTGGTAAAGGAAAAGAAGGCTAACAAATAAAGATCTCTCCATCTAAATCCAGTCTGTGTATTGTAGTATTATCTAAAGTATGCCTGTATTGCACAAGGGAAGCACTGACTAGATATGAATAAATGGTAAGGAAGAATCTCAGAACATCAACTTGTTTCAAGCCAGCAACTGTGGAGCTAGTTACAGGGAGGGAAAAGAACTCAAAAGGTAATTGCTGAGGAAGATACCTGCAGTTCATATCAAATGGCACATTACTCCTATGGAAAAAAATGTTAACGACTCGTGCATGCATGTGTACACATGCAGTTAATGTGCATGACTAAACTGCAGAGCAATTTGCTCCTGAGAGCAGCATCTACACTTGCACCTGGGACAGCAGCAAATTGAGCCAGGGAGGAGCATTTTAGGCCAGGGCTGCTCCTGCTCTGCCCCACTGCAGCAGCCAAGGGCAGCTCCAAGTTCTGGCCACAACTCTCCAAGTGCCAGCCTCAGGCTGGCAGGGGGCATGGGGGTCAGTCCTGTGGTTTGGCTGATGGCAGCAGGGTGGCACATGGTCTGGGGGGACAGGGGGCACAAGGGGTCAGGTCCAGGCAGTGGGTGACTGCGTTGGGTGGCAGAGGAACTGGCTAGGCTACAAGGCTCCTGCAGCTGCTGAGCCATTTGGCTAGGCAGCAGACAGGAGTGTGGCCCTCTGCTGGTTGGGCTGACCAGCCACAATTTGTACCCAGGTCAGTGTCTTCATGTGCATTGCTGCACAGTAAGTAACTCCACAGCACAGTAGTACTTGCATTTACAAGTATTATCCTGCTACAGAGTTAGTTTATTGTGACCTAATAGGGCCACACATGTAGATGCACAATGTTTACTGTGCAGTAAACAAGTCGTGTAGATGTGCCGATAAAGCAATATACTACTTAGCTGGCATGTCTACACAACAAGCTACTGAACAGTGGTTACTGCACATTTATTTAGTACTTATATAATCAAGTATTAAATAAATGTGCAGTAATTGGAGTTACTGCGCAGTAGTGCTGGTGAACACTTTTAAGGTTTACTGCTGCTCAGTAGCCTAATAATACTGCACAGTGGCATATTAGTACTGCTGGTGCTGTGACTGTGCAGTATTATTCAGTTGCTATGCTGGGCACATCTACATGAGATGCTACCAGTAAGAAAAAAAAAACAGAATTTACTCTTATGGCATTACTTTATGACCTACTTAGATTTATTAGTAAATTTAAGCATTTAGTAATTATTTTCATGAAGTAGATGTTCAAGTCCACATGGACCACATTTTTTCTTGAAAATTATCCATTTATTTAACAAAAGGAATGCTTTCATTAAAGAGCTTTTTAATATGTATTATATACATTCTAAGAATAGCCATAAAATTTTAAATGCTTTCCTTGTTGTTCGCTTCAGTTCTAGCTTTGAAGCCAAAAATATAGGAACCAATGATTATTTAGATCGTGCTTATTTTCTTGTCCCTGCAATATGATTCTATTTCCTCACTGTGGCTACTTCTAGAGTAACTACAGAATAACTAAGAGTGGCAGATTTTTTTCCTGAATATAGTTCCAAACAAGACTAAGAATGTGCCAGTCAATTTACTGCCTCAATAAATAGCTTTGTTACAAAATAAATGTTCATTTCCAGTACAATCTTTAATGCAAGTGCATATCTTTGGTTAACTTACCAGCCTGAATAGGCATACATTCCTGAATAGAAAGCAAGAGGTAGTCCCATAACACTGGTATTTGTCCCTTCAAATGCTTTTTTAAAGTGCTGAATTTCCCCTGCAATGTAAGTAGAAAATATGTTGAATCCTAACACCTGAAACATTGCTTTAATTTAATTTTAATTTAATCATGTTTGCTTAGGGATAGATTGCGACTTCCTGATCCCCTTCCCAAAAAAAAGTTTTTTTAAATGACATTATGGAGAAGTTGCACTGAATTCAGATTCTACTGTTAGTCTCAAGGGCTAGGGACAGACATTCAAAAAGCTGGAGCCTGAATTGATTCAACCTTTGCAAGTTAGTCTAACCTGCCTAGGCTGAACTGGTTTGAAAGAGGACAAACATTCTCTCTGGGCTGAGGCAATGCAGGCACATGTCTGCAGTTGCTCAGGCCAGGAGCAGGGAAGCTGTGCTGGGGGGGCCGGGGCATGGTCAGTCCAGGCTGAACTGGCCAGAGAGGTTTAATTCCTCACCCTCTCTATCCCACTGGCAGGGACTAGAGTCAAGTCTGCTGGGTGCTCTCCCAAAGGGGGACCAGGAGGAGAGTTAGTCTCCCCTCTACCCCCACTGGCAGCTGGGTTTGCCTGCCATTGCCACCAGTCTCCCTACCCCGGATTAGGCCCCCTGCTGGATGACATCAGAATAACCCCTTTTCCTGCCCCCCCCCCTAAGGTGCCCTGCTGGCTGGCATCTAGCCATGCCTCCGCCCCACCACTGCAACAGGAAGGGGCAAGGCCTATCATAATGTGGGGAAGAATGAGTGCTGGCAGAGCTGTGGCAGGCTGTGCACAGCAGCACTGGGGTCTGGAGCAGGCCATAGCCCTGCAAGCTCCCCATTGTGCTGCCATGCTCTGCAGCAGCTCTGCTGGCCCTGCAGAGTAGCCCCACTGCTGCCCATTACTGTCACTCCCCATTCGCCATTCCAGCTGCCAGGCAGGGGCAGGGCTTGGCCCCCACCACTCAGTCTGTGCTCGGGGCAAATCCTCTCCTGGCAAGAGGGAGCTTATTCAGCCACTGGCCCTGAGCACAGGCCAAGCAATGGCTGCAGCTGGGCTGGGCAGATGCTGCTGTGGTGCCAGAAGTCAGCGGCTGAATAAACCCCCGCCTGCGAGGAGGGGGCTTGCCCCGAGCACAGAGAGGCTGTTGGCACCGCAGTGGGGTCTGCCTGGCCTGGGCATTGCCGCTCTGTGCTCAGGACCAGTCCCCTCCCAGCAGGAGGGTGCTTATTCAGCTGCTGGCCCTGACCACAGAGCAGTGGCAGCCGGACCAGGCAAACCTGCTGCAGTGCCAATGGCTGAATAAGCCCCCTCCTACTGGAAGCAAGCTTGCCTCAAGCACAGAAAAGCTGCTGGCACCACAGTGGGGTCTGCCCAGCCCAGCTGCAGCCACCACTCAGCCTGTGCTTGAAGCCAGCAACTGAATAAGCCACCTCCCGCCAGAAGGGAGCTGGCCCCAAGCACAGGCAGCAGCAGCCAGGCCTGGCAGACCCCACTGTGGCCTTTTTGTGCTTTGGGAAAGACCACTTCCAGCAGGCCCCCTCCCCCTTATTCAGCCTCTGGCACTGCAGCGGGGTCTGCCCAGGCTCAGCCTGCTCAGCCTGTGCTTAGGACCAGTGGCTGAAATAAGCCCCCTCTTGCCAGGATGGGGCTTGCTCTGAGCACAGACCAAGCAGCAGGGGCTGGGCCCCAACCTTGCCCACCAGCTGGAGCAGTGAGTGGTGAGTGACCATGACGGGCAAACCAGTTCAGCCCGTCACAACTTCCTAGAGCACTAGCCCCTTCCCACTGGGAGCCACTGTGGGCCAGCAGAACTGCTGTGGAGCGTGACAGTGCTACAGTGGGCTTGCAGGGTACTGGCCCACTCCAGACCATGGTGCTGCCACGTGCAGCCCACCACAGCTCTGCCAGCCCTGTAGCAGAGTGCCCCCTGCAGGAAGGGGCTCGCACTCTCCCACATTATGACAGGGGATGCTGCCCCCAAAAAGGGCTCATCAGTGGCCGTAGAACGGAGACTAACTCTCCTCCCTGCCCCCTCTGCCTCAGGGACCATGTTGACCCACTGCAGACCCAGCTCTGGTCCCTGCAGGTGGGATAGAGAGGGGGGAATTAAACCCCTCCTGGCCAGACCTTCACCCCACCCATCCCTGCTCTGACTGAAGAGCAGAGGGGCAGGGTCAGCCTGGCTGGGCTGGAGCAGAGAGCCCAGCCCAGAGAGCAGGTCAAGATGCTGTGGGTCTATGGTTAACTTAAGCCAGCAAGGCTTCTGGGATAGATATTGCATAAACCGGTTCAAGCCAAATCACTTAAGTCTAATACCACATTCAACCAGGTTTATCTTAAACCAGTTTTAGCCATTTTTAAACTGGTTTATCTGCACCGACTGTCTGTTCTGTTACAGGTTTAAACCAGTTTCTGATCACTTAAACCAGTTTATGTGTAATGGCTGTCCCTAGCCAATGGGACTACATAACTAAGTAACTCTTCACTAGCCTATGATGTCACAGGGGACAGATGAATCAGTTATACCACTTTAAAATGGGACGGAGTAGTTATGCCGGTATGTAACTGCAATGTAATGGCTTCATTTGTCCAGGCTGTCCTGCAGTAAGTAGAGCTAAATTGCAGTAATTCAAACTCTAGTTGCAGTCAGAAGTAGGTTGCTGAAGTTTACTTTCTCTTCTCCATATTAGGAACAGACAGGTGAAACAGCTACACCAGAACCACTGATACATATTCCCACGCAGTAAGCTGTGTTCCCCTTTAGAATGGTCCAATTATATATCTGTCCCTAATCTGGTTCTGAGATTATATCCACATTTCATTTATGTTCACTTTTTACTCTAAATATAGTACAGTACTTGTTGTCTGTAATGTTAATCAAAAAAGCTAACATTAGCCAGATTTTGCTGGGCATCCATAGAAATGGTTGCTCCTCTTTAATCAGAAACAGAGTATATTACTGGTGTGTCTAATACAGACAGTATATCGGCTGCAATTGGATCTAGACAGGTTACAGGGGTTGGCATCCACCTAGACAGGTTACAGGATGAGTTTTAACACTGACAAGTTCAAGGTGATGCACCTGGGGGCGGGGAAGAACCAGCAGCATATCTGCAGGCTGGGGAACTCCCTTCTCATCAGTGCAGAGGCAGAAAAGGATCTTGGAGTCGTCATTGATGCCAAGATGAACATGGGCCGGAAGTGTGGGGATGCAGTCAGAAAGACCAAACACACCTTGTCATGCATCCACAGATGCATCTCGAGCAGGTCCAGGGAGGTGATCCTCCCCTTCTATGCAGCACTAGTCAGGCCACAGCTGGAGTACTGCGTCCAGTTCTGGGCACCGCAATTCAAGAGGGATGTGGACAGCATGGAGAGGGTCCAGAGGAGGGCCACTCGCATGATCAGGGGGCAGCAAGACAGGCCTTACAAGGAGAGGCTACGGGACCTGAACCTGTTCAGCCTCCACAAGAGAAGGCTGAGGGGGGGTCTAGTGGCCTGTTACACACTAGTCAGAGGGGACCAGCAGGCACTGGGAGAGTCCCTGTTCCCCCAAGCACTACCAGGAGTGACCAGGAATAATGGTCACAAGCTGGCAGAGGGGAAATTCCGATTAGATATCAGGAGGCGCTACTTCACTGTGAGGGCAGCTAGGATCTGGAATCAACTTCCAAGAGAAGTGGTGCTGGCTCCTACCCTGGGGGTCTTTAAGAGGAAGCTGGATGAACATCTTGCTGACCCCAGTACTCTTTCCTGCCATGGCAGGGGGTCAGACTTGATGATCTGCTCAGGTCCCTTCCAACCCTACCAACTATGAAATATGGAGTAGTCACAATGAGCTATACCCAGAAATACTCCTGAGAAATTCTTTGCTGAACAATTTCAAATAAAGAAGCTCGGGAAAAAGAAGTATTTGCAAACTGTAAACAGAAAAGGAAGCAAACACTGTCAAAGAAATTACAGAATATGCATTATTCACACATTTCTATTAAATGAGAGTGTACAGACTAAAATGATCAATTGTATTTCATCTCATTGATTTTGCACATTCACTGATAATCAAGAGGCTGTTTTTTGTTATCGTTGTTATTTTTAACTTTGTGCCTCCTATGAACATGTTGTATCATTACCAGAAACAAAGTCAATCAAACACAACTAACTAAACCTCAGCTTTTGAGATGGCTTTGAAATATATGGGCTTTAAAACCAAATTCTGATGACTCTTGCACAAGGTTTCAAGGGGCGGATGTACAGTCAAATGCAGAGTTTGACCTTCTATGTTTATCCTAATTTCGTTTTTGCCCCTAATTCTGGGCTTACTCGTTGTTGCAATTCCAGACACCTCAGCAATGATTTGTACCCTTGCATTTGAGAATAGAGTCCAAATATTCTTATAGTTTTCTTACATAGATTATAAAATTAAAAATCACACAGGGTGCATCTAAATGAGACGTTTAATGCATAGTAGCTAATAACACTGTGCAGTAGTGTGCCAGGCAGAAACTGTGCTAATAATCTACTGCGCAGTAGTATTAAGCTACTGCTCAATAAACACCACTGAAAAACAGTGTGCCGGTCTGTGCAGGAACTGTAGTTACTGTGCATTTAATTAGTACTTCATTAAGCAAGTACTAAATTAAATGCACAGTAACTACTACACATTAATGACCGTGTCGACACACCCACAGAACACTACTAGCATTTCACTCATAAACAGCATTTAAAAAAGAAAGCAACCTAATATCTAAAATCGTGGTACAATTTAAGCTATTAGCACCCACTGGTTTCCCACTGAATAATATTCATATCCATGAATCACATTATATTAAACAAGAATTATTCAGCTATCAGCTAAAACACTTAGGAGTAAATATATTGAAAATAGTGCCCAGGAGGTAGCTACATATAGTAATAAGTAGCATAAGCCTGTATTTCCAACAAATCATTTCAGTACTTTACCCTGTAGAATTAATCTCCTGTAAAGATGGTTTTGAACGCATTTCTGCTAATTTAAAGAGAGAAAAAAGCTAAAGAAGAGTGATATTGAAAATATGAGAATTTTCTCTGTAGGGACATCAACATTCATATCTTAGAAATACTGGGTTTTCTTACAACCCAAATCATAAACCTTCATATTTGAAGGATTCTATGAAGAATTTCCACAGTGAAACAAAGACTTGGTTACAGATATCTTTTTCCTATCTGGCCAGGAATATTGTAACACAATCTGCTAGGAGGGAAAGTCTGGCAGTACAGATATAGTACATTATAGTACAGCTATAATGAACACAAAACTTTAATTGTATGTCTTTGCAGTGCCCCTCAAGTAGGGGTCCTCTTGTTCTCTCTGCTGTAGTTTTATCAAAACTAATGTAGCTTGTGCTGAAATGGTTATATATCCTAGATTTTCTAGGAAGCTGTAAGCCTGTGCAGAATAATGGTAATTATAAGCAGAATTCTGTTCAGCTTCCTAATTAACTAAGGATAAAATTATAAATCCCTTCCTTAGTTTTCACTTGGTCCTTCGCCAAAATTCCCACTGATCCTGAAATTTTGTTCAAGTAAGAAATGAACACAACAACAGAAGGCAAGATTCTTGGTGTCTCTGTGTTGGGGGGCTACAAGGGCATAAAGACAAAAGGAGCAGTAGTGCAAGGACTCAAAGAACAGCACTGCTTATCATGACTATTGGCTCTTCAGCATACCAGGCAGCAGTGCCATAGAGAGATTAGGCTGGATGAGGGTCATACTGAGAAACCTACTATTTATCATAAGTAGAGGGTGGCAAAATCTAGCCCTGAGCAAGGATTTGGCCTGAATGTGATAGAGTGGAGACATGACATCTGTAAAAAGATTAAAGAAATATGAGACCAAGAATCTTTCTAGTGAATCAGGGTCCTGCAAAGGGAGATTTTTGTGTAAGAAACTGTTGCTTACCATGGAGAATTAAAGAAGTTGAGCTATCTGGATCCCTGAAAAAATCTAAGGTGGGGGGACACAATAGTACACATGCCACCACCTTGCTGATCCAAAGTTGAGGCTATATGAAACTACTTAAAGGCATCTTCCCCACGATGGCACCCTAGAATATTTGCCAGACAGAATCTGTCACTGGCTTACTAAAATCAGCAGCTTCTCTATTCCCTACACTGAATGACTCTTTGATTCCTGGTGTTACTGTTTAATACTGTTTAACAAACCCATGAACTCTTCAAATTTCTTTTACTAGGTTTGTACTACCCCCAAACTGCTAACTTTATGTTCATTCTTCCCCTTGAAAGTGTAAGGGGTGCATGAATTGTGAGCATCAAATAATTGCAGATACTAGCGTACTACTTTAACATCTGGAAAGGCCAGTTAAGTTTGTCCCTCAAGTACTACATACCTCATATATTGTAGCACAGGGGTCAGCAGTGAGGGGCACAACCCAGCACTGCTGCCCACGCTGCTCTCATGCACACAGGGGAAGTCTGGCAGGGCAGCAGGGAGCTGGGAGCAGGCAGCTTTCTGTGCCCCTGCCGCGCCAGGTTCCAACGCTGCTTTGCAGAAGCGGCGAGGGTAGCACAGCAGGGAGCATTGCCAGTACGTGCTGCCTCCCTGAGGCCCAGGGCTGGGGCCAGGGCAGAGAGGCAGAAGACATTTGCAGCTAGCCCAAGTTCTGGGTAGCTGCTGACAACCACAGAGCTGGGGTTAGGGGGCAGGGACTTTGGGTGGAGAGCAAGGGGCATCAGAGGTGGGGGGCAAGGGCTTTGGATGTGAAGCAAGGCTCATAAGTAGGGCTGGGGGGCAGGGGCTTTGGGTGGGAGGCACAGAGAAGCAGGGCTGGGGGGCAAGGGGCACAAGCAGGGCATCCTGCCATATACACCCTGCCCTCATTTTGGTTTTTTGGCATGCCGGCACTCTGGCACCTTCCAAGGTAGGCATCGTGGGGGGTTTTGGCACTTTGGCCAAAAACCATTGCCTACCCCTGTTGTAGCGTTTGTAATTTACATCACTGAAGTGGTAATTTAGTTCCCATTATTACACTTGCCTTCGCATGCATGACTTTCTAAAAATTCTAAAACTTCCTGTGCTATTTCATAAAAAATACAATATGGAACAGGGCTAAATGTTAATGGCAATAAACGGTAAATTTGCTCTTCCTGACAATTCCTAGGCTAAGGACAGAAATTACACATAAACTGGTATAAGTGATCAGAAACTGATTCAAATCTGAAACATAGCAGAAGTTCAGTGCACATAAACTCGTTTCAAAATAGCCAAAGTCAGTTTAAGATAAACCTGGATGCATGTAGTATAAGACTTAACTGATTTAGTTTAAATTGGTTTATTCAACTTATCCCAGATCCCCTCCAGATTCAAGTTAACTCAGTTTCCCCAGCATCCCAAGATGCTTTGCACCTCCCCCACAACCCTTCCTCCCCTCTCTCTCCCCTCCCACAGGGTGGGCAGGATAGCCTTGGCCCTAACTGTCTGCTCCAGCTGAGCAGGGATGTGTGATCTAGCACCCCCCAACTTCTGGCCTGAGCCGCTGCAGGCATGTAGCTCCATTTCTGGAATCAAAACTGAATGTCTGTTCACTTGCTTATCAGTTCAAGCTATGCAGCTTAAACTAAGTTGTGAAAAGTGAATTGATTCCACTTTGGGCTTTCTGACTCTTTGTACTTAGCCCTAATGTCCAGTCTGTTAAAACATACAGAACAACAGGATATGTCCATTTGCCACTGACACTGTTTTTGTCCCATTCACAAGAGTTTTCATTCTGCACATTTATGCTGAGAGGAGCAATTCCGTCTCCCTTCATTTAAAATGCAGGGTCCAGTCTCAATATTCTCATTGGCATGCTGCTGTAAATACCAGTTTATCTCAGTGTAGTGCCATTTTTAATCTATTACATGACAGTACAGAGCTTAAGTTAAACAGGCATAGACTAATTAAGAGATTTTGCTAGCATAAGCATTATTTGGGGGGAGTGGGAGGGCAAAGATAAAAAGCACTTAAAAAGCATTTACTTTTCAGTTCATACCTTTAATTAGCTGCATAACTCCAGGGACTATAATTATCAAAATTGCTACAAGCTTGCAAAAGGTAAGGAAAATCTGAAGGCGGGCACTCCAGCTGACACTCATGCTATTCAGGACCATTACCACGGCTGTAAGAGAAGAAGGAAAAGTTAAATAAAAGTGCTTATCTTGCTAAAGCAGTAAAAGCTATACACTCTGAGCCCGAGAGGTCCCAGGTCCCCTCCAGATTCAAATTAACTCTCAGTCTCCCCAGCATCCCAGATAGAAGCATCCCATCATCCAAACAATTGGATCTGGTGCTTGAAAGGAACAGCGACCCCCTAATACCTTTTCTCTCCTGTTGCTGTCTGCTTTTCTGATTTCCCCAGCCCCATTCTAGGCCTGTCTGAGTCCACTTCTGGGCATGCTGCTTTGACCATCAGTTTCTTCAGTACCTTCCTAGCTCCTTTTGCATAAAATTAAAGCTTCTCTTTTACTCAGCACAAGAATTGTTAACTGTTGGAAATTGATGGGCTGCTATAGCATTGCCTTTGATTAAATTCTTCATTGAGCAACTCCTGTCACTTGAGACCACTATATGAATGTCGATTTGACTGCAGATTTGCATTTTTGGAAAACAACAACCATTACTAGTAAAATTAAAAGTTTCTACTCCTCATTTAGCACTGCATATATTTGTTCTTAGTGATATAATTTCCACCTACTCTGCTACTCACTGAGAAATCTCTTTTTGAATCATTATTGAAACAGTAACAAGGACCAGGTACAGAAATTACACATAAAGCAAGCTAAGTGATTGGAAATGGATCTAAACCCATAACCATAGTTCAGCGCACATAGACTGGTCTAAAAATTGTGGAACCCAGTCTAAGGCAGACCTGGATCGATGTGCACTCAAACTTAATTAATTTAGCTTAGATTGGTAAATTGAACTTCCATACCAGATCACCTATCAATTCAAATAAAAGCATTGTCCTCTGGAATCCCAGGCTCCTTCACAGTCCCCCACAACCCATCCCCCCTGGCAGAGAGGTACACTAGCACTTGACTGCTCTGGCTGAGCACCCAAGGAGCCCTGCTACCACACTCTCCCAGAGTCAGCACAGACACTTTCTGCAGCCCTGCCTCTAGCTATCTATCAGCTGTTAGCAGGCAGTGAGGCGGGGGAAAAAAGGGACGTGCCTGTGCCCCTGCACCTGGGTACCTGTGTCCTTAGGCAACTGTTGGGGCCCAGAGGCCTTCAGGCCTGGATTTGACCTTTGTGCCTAGTATAAGACCCATTATAGTGTCATAGGCACACAACACTGTGTACCCACACCCCATCGCAAAGCACCCCATGATGTACACACAGATCTGACATGGAGTCCAGAACTCCTGTGCTTGGGCACAGCTCTACAGACTACAGCCCTGGCTCCTGCACACCCACTCAGGGATTCCCATGCCCATGTGTGAGAGCACAACCCCATGGACCACAAGCCTGGCTCCCACACAACACATCCCACCACCTGGACCCCAACATGTCTTCCCCCACCCACCCCTCCCTGCTCCAAGCAGAAGCCAGTATGGGCCCTCACCTCTGGTGGGTTGGGGTGGCAGTGGGGCAGATCATTGGGACTGTGCCTACACAGAAGCAACTCTGTGACCTCCATGGTTCAGCCACGGTCTACCTGGGCCATGGGCACCTGGGGTGTTGCAAGATGTTTTTGACCCACATGGTCAAAAGAGTACAGGGTCCCAGAGTACTAAGAGTATGTGGGGGGAACACTGAGCATCCAAGCTAGGGCAAGAAGGCAGATGCCCCTGGAAGCTTCAGGAGTAAGTAGGGTGTGGGCTGGCATGGCAGGAGGTTGGGGGTGTGCTTGCCTGTGCCTCGTAGTCAATCAGGAGTGGCCCAGGATCTCAGCTGTGCTCAGCAGTCTCTGGCAGCCTGGAGAGCCTACAAGGCCTGCTGGGAGGCATGTAAGAGCCCCCCAAACCTGCTGGCCTCAGCCGCTGCAGGCAATCTGTGTGTCCCCAAAGGGCAAATGTGTTCTATTAGCTACCAATTTAACCTAGGCCACTTACAGAAGCCCACATAAGTTAGATTGATTCCTTGGTCTTTTTAAACATCTGTACCTTACCAAGGGGGTAATGATACCCAGTAGATTTCAGCACTCTTCCTAAATGCAAACAATCCTTGTATTCACAAGTGAGAAGGAAGGGCCTTTGCTAAAGTAAAGACCATCCTGAATAGTCCCAAATTTGGCGGCTGTGTCCTGGCATATCTGAAGAGCCCTGAAACAGGATATTTTTGGATACAATAACAGGTAGCTTCCTGCTGTATGTCCTGAAAGGGGGCAACACACTGCTTCCTTGGCACCATGTGAATGCAGCTATACTGTTTCTTATTCAAGAGAATCCACATTCATGAAATGCTACACCTGAGCCAATTAGCAATCTATCTCTCTCAGCAGCTTAATTAACCTGCTGGCAGTTAAGGACAGGACAACAACTAGAACCCAAAGTGGTGTAGTCTACTTTTGGTTCCAGAAGTCTGTGGAGCCACCAAGATTCAGGCATAGATTTTGCTGGAGAAAGTGGCTCTTAAGGGATCATTGACTGACACAACATAAAAACAATAAGTCATCTGGTTTGGCTCCTAATTATTTTAGCTTATATAAATTATGTGTCCAAAAGAAAAGAGGATGTAAAGAGGTTTCAATAACTGCATATTTATAAAGTGAAGAAATGCACTGCCAGACAAAAGAAGAAAAATGGCTGTTATTCCCTTGCTGGAGGAAGAGTTAAATATGATAGCATAAGCCTGTCAATTGATCTCTCTCTTTCCATCTTGCGGAACTAATGAATCAGCTTCACATCAGAATCCCTCTGTATTTCAAAACCTCCTTAACAGCAATGGTTTATCTGTATAATCAGCTATCTCACAGGCCACTAGATTCATGAAATCACAGCTCCAGAATCTGATGCCTAGAGCTTAGAAAATGCCAGCACAGGTGCTGCAGGTTAGGCTCAGCACAGACTTTCAGGTAGCTAGGACAGCTGTTTCATCAAATGTCTTTACAAGCTGGAATTAAGCTTAAGGACGATGCTTAGGCCTCAAAATAGAGAAAGGTTTAAAGCTGAGCCAAAAATTGATTTTTTTGTTCACTGTAAAGTCCAAGATATATTCAGTGCAGTCTGATCCCAAAATTATTTCTTTGGCAAATGGAAAAGTATTACAAGATTTAATACATCACTTTATTTCAAACTTAAGCCATTTAAAATAGTGACAATTTTTTAAAAATAAAATTACAGGACACTTCTAAACAAAAAGGCTGTTTTGAATTTCATGAGTTTTGCCTTTTTCTAAATGAGAAAAATAGCAACATTTAAAGTTCTTTTCACAAAATATTTAATATCCCCATATCTGCATTTTTCACTGAAAAAGGTTTGGGTCAAAACTCTCACCCAGCTCTATGTTTCATCATACTTCAGAATAAAGACAGGTTCTGCTGAGCCACAATAAAAGTAAAACCACCTGACTTGTGGCAAAATCTCCATAAAGGTAAGGATACTTTGTCTTTTAATGTATTGCTCTTGTGTATGTATGTACAACTGGAAATACATAGAAAACGCTATGTGACTGGTTCACCACTGTGCTGCCCTAATTTTAAATTGGTTTAATATAATTTAAGTATCACAAGTTCCTCCAGGCCTATGCTGGCACAACTGTGTTAAATCAAGTTGCAGACCCCTATGTTTATCTGAATTTCTTAGTTTTTGTTACTACACTCAGATCATCAATGTTTTGTAATTGCCATTTAATGCAATATTCAACAAAATATGTTTTAAACTGATGATTTTCCAGGACTATGTAAGAAATCTAGTGGCATTATCCAAATATTTCAAGTCTTCTTGAATGCCCAACATTTGGTTACCTTACTGAGGAAAGAGTAACACAAGCATCTCCTTAAAGAGAACTCTGCTATAATCACTATTTTATAATGCAGTAATCAGCTTCCTGATAAATGTATGAGATATCAGATAACAAAACAGCAAGAAATAGCCCTGTGAGAATGCTAATTTCAGTTCACACAGCATTTTGTGGTCTTTCTTGTGAAGTCCAGTTCATGCACAAATTACAAGCTATAAATTCATAAGCAGTTCATGTGTTATGAATGCAAAATTTCACATTGATATTTGTATGTCGACTTTGTTATACTGAGTTCAACCAAAGTAAAAACTGAAATGGTGCAGCCACCTAAATACATAAACAACATAAATTATTAGGTAATTTTTCTTTTCTTCTTCTTTTTTTTTTTTTTTTTTGGTTTTGGAATTTAATTGCTTTAGGTTTCAACAGTAAAACCAATTATCTAGATTTACAGACTACTTTTAATGTTTACTATTTGCATTGGTGCACATCTTTTATTTTAATATATTTATAGGAATTCATACTTGCACGTATGTTTTAACAGAGGCATAATTTTACAGGAGAGAAGAGAGGAGACAGTGAAAGGCAGCAGAGAAGAAGAGTCATGGAAAAAACACTGAGTAAGAGGGAAAAAGAGATATAGCACCAGTGTAAGCTATTAAGCATATCTATGCCACCTCTGCATTGTGCCTGGGAAATCCACTATGAAGCACAGCCCCCCCATGCACTCTCACTCTGTACATACCCACTCCCCAAAATGGGTAACTGCTAGTGTCACAGCAGGTGTAGCAGACACTTGTAGATGCCATAACATACAAGTGCTGCTCTTTGGCTTGGGCATCCTTATTAGTGTATACATAAGGCAGCTACATTGTCTCATTCCTAGAATCTGGCACATATGGAGAGAGAGCAAGTGGTCAGAGCACACTTCATGGCAGTGCTCTTGGATACAGCCCAGAGACACTAAGGATATGTCCTAAGTCCAAGATCAAGCTCATGATAGCACCAAAGTGATATGTACCTACACATGCATCCTCCCATCATGGCCACCATGATTATATTTTGTGATTTAAGTGAGCATCATACGGATGCCACAGCCTTACAGAGACACCTTGAAACACGGACTGCAGAGGGCCTGCTTCAGAATCAACATAATGATCAGAAGCAAGCCAAAATAGTAGTGTCACAGCAGGCAGAGCAGACACTTATAGGACAGTAGATTTCTGTGGAATGCAAGAGGGCCAGAATGAATATAAAGTCAAATGCTACAGTAATGTTTGTCCAGTCACTTTCATCAATCTGATCCTTCACACAGTCATAAATATAAAAGGTATAATAGATCCCAACACAGTAAAGAGCAGTAGAGTTTAATCTTGACTAACTTGCCAGCAAGGAGCCAAATATGTAATATTGGTACAGAAGGGAGCCTGCCCTGCCAACCTTTGTGACCTAAATGATAGTGATAAGAAATAATCCAAAAGACCTTCCCTTCTGCAGAACTGTGGGCACCAGTTCGAAAGAAGGCATGGAAGACATGATTATTCATGCAAAAGAATCAGATCTGCAATTCCAACATCCAAGTGGACTCTCTCTTTATACTTCTTATCTGAAATCTACCAGAGAGGACTGATTAGGGTGTCTCTATGGCTAGGAACAGAAATTCTGCATAAACCAGCTGAAGTGATCAGAAACTGGTTTAAATCTGTAACAGAACAGAAGCTCAGTGCATATAAACCAGTTTCAAAGTGGCTGAAACTGGTTTAAGATAGGACTGTGCAAAATTTCGCCAAGCGTTAAGTTTGGAAGCTGTTTTGACGCATTTTGAGCTTGAAGCAGCAAAACCGAAACAAAATCAAAAGCATTGAAGCAGCTTCAAACCTAAATGAGGGCACTGAAAACATTTCAAAAGTTTAAAAACAAAAGTTTCAAGTTTCAAAGCAGCCCAATGGTGGGAGGCAGGGGAGAGCCAGAGCTGCACTCCCAGAGGCTCTGCAGCCCCATGTAGCTCAGCCCAGCAGGAAGCGCAGCCCCGGCTCTCCCCACCTCCTGCCACTGGGCTGCACTCTATGGGGCTGGCAGAGCTGATTGGAGTGCAGCCCGGGCTCTGCCCACCTCTCACTGCTGGGCTGCACTCCGATAGGCTCCGTCAGCCCCACAGAGTGCAGCCCGGCAGTGGGAGGCGGGCAGAGCTGGGGCTGTGTTCCACCTCCTGCCACCAGGCTGAGCTCCATGGAGCCTGGCGCTGGGTGTGGGCTCTGCCCAGCACAAGTCCCTGCAGCAGCGGCAGCCTCCTGTCATCTGGCATACATCCGGGGGTCTGAACTCCCCAGGAAGTGTCCAGCACAGCCCCGCAGCCCTCCTGGGGGTGCAGGTCCCTGGATCTGTCCCCAGATGACAGGAGGCTGCCACTGCTGTCTTGGGCCAACAGCAGCATTAGTCTTCCCCAGGACTGGGTGTGGGCTGCACTCAGTGCCAGTCCCAGATGGCAGCAGCAGGCTCCTGTCATTAGGTGCAAATCCAGGGGCCTGCACCCCCAGGAGGAGTCCGGCACAGCCCCACAGCCCTCCCAGGTGTACGAGCCCCTGCATCTGCACGCTGGATGACAGGAGGCTGCCGCTGCCAGCAAGTGTCATGAATTTTGCTCTCAAGACTTTGAGGTGTATTTTCTGAGCAACCTCTCCACCTATCTCCTTGAAACTTGGCAGGGTTCACACCCTCAGAAGGGGCTACCATCCCTGTAATTTGCATCTGAATTAGGCAACAAATGACAACATTTTAGGCATTTTCATGATTCCCCATTATAGCCTATGGGTGAAACGTTGAAATGAGTCAAAACAGCAAAACAGTTTCAATGAAACCGAACAGGACAGTGCTTCAAAATGAAATTCAATGACAAAATGAAACAGTGGCCCTTCAAAATGGTGACACAGACATTGAAATGAAACAATGGTGTTTTGCACAGCCCTAATTTAAGATAAACCTGGTTGAATGTAATATCAGACTTAACTGATTTGGGTCAAACTGGTTTACGAAACTTCTGTCTCAAACCCCGTCCTGGTTCAAGTTAAGTCACAGTCCCCCAGCATCCCAACATGCTTTTCAGCCCTGGACTGGGCTGTGCTGTCTGCTCCAAAGAGCAGGACTGGCCTCACCCCTCTGCTTCCTAGCTATAGCAATGAGGGCTGATGTAGGGGCAAGCACAGCTGGGGATGCAGCCCAGTCTGTGGGGGGAGGGGCTGTCTCCCCCCCGCAGCAAACCCCAGCTTGGGGCTTGGGCCAGGGGCCAGGGTTGGATGTTAAATACCAAAATTACTGCTGGCTGCAATTGTGGACTACAAATCCCAGAAGCACCTGGAAACAGGAAGAAGTGATGAGCAACTCCGCAGCTGTGATTGTAGACTGCAAATTCCAGAGACTTCCGGGGCAGCAAGAAGAGGAAGTGAACACACAGCCAGAGAGCCATGTTCTAGTATGCCCCAGCTTCTGACCTGAGCCACTGCAGAAATGTGGCAGCATTTCCTGAATCAAAGGTAAAAGTCTATTCACTTCTGTTTCAATTTAATCTCTGCACCTTAAAGTAACCTGCAAAGACTGAATCAGTTCAGTCTCAGACTTCTTGACTGTCTGTACTGAGCTACCCCAGGTATCAGAAGCACTATCGCCATGTAGTACAGCATTCCACCCAGGCTAGTTGGCATAGTATTTTAGCCCAGGTAGATTACTTCACTAGGTATATTGCCTTGGGCACCTGAGCTAGCCCATTCAGATCCAGATCAGGTACATCCATGTAACTAAGCAATGTGTTTTGTAGACATACCTGGCATCATAACTTATGGCACTGGCAATTACCAAGCTGGAGAAAAAGGTATTAATTGGAATCACATAAGGAGTAGCATAACTAGGGGTTAGTGAGTGGGGGCAGCAGCCCCAGACACCATCTTAGAGAGAATGGCTCCCTCCTTCCAGGGGTCTTAACCACAACAGAGGTATCCCTGCACCCATATCTGTAGGAGCCAGGCAGGCACAGGCCCAGGTCCAGTAGCATATCTGTGGAGCAGGGAGAGTAGAATGACACCTCCCAGGAGGCTTTTCCAGGTGGGAGACAGTCCTGTGTCTGTGGGAGAGGAGAAGAAACAAACAAGAAACCAGGAGTGACCGCAGGGAGCCCATGTGGCTGCCTTTTCTCCAGGAGAAGCAACGCAAAAGCATTCTGCTATAGCCATAGCTTTAGCAGAATCAGCTTCCACTGGAGTGACAGTGATACTCCCCTCCCCACTCAACATATTTCCCTCTCCCCACCCATCACCTCTGCCTGGAGTGCTGAAACAGCTGGCTACACCTCTGCAAGTAAGCTCTGAATTAATGCAAATTTCTGCCTTGGCCAAACAAAAAATTTCAGTTTTTTTCAGCAAATGCTGGAAGTTTTTCAGGGCAATGCTGACTGCACTTCCTCAGTACAAAATTGCCTGTGTCTAGTCTCATACCACTGGGGCTTTTCACTTTTGTGACAGATCACGAGGGCAAGGGAAATTTGAGTCTTCTCTCTAGTGCCAAATACTCAAAGTAATACACCCAAACATGTTAAAAACTCATAAATCATATATCAGATTTTGACCTGTTTTCAACCTGGTTCTCTTGCTTAATATGCAAATCAGTGAACTGATTAAGCTGGTTCCATTCAAACTGTATACACACTCAGATAACATGGCAACAATACAGTTTAATATACCTATATAATGTAATACATCCCCAAGCATATTAACATACATTAATCACCTCACTATGCACTGTGTGGACATAGCAAAAAATATGATATTTAATTTAAGCCACTTGAAACATAGACTTTATGGTCTTGCAAAGCCTGCAGCTAAGGGACTCCAGACCTGGGGATCCTATAAATGTTAAGAAGAAATTACATTTCATTTAAAAAGAAATGTGTATGTCTAGGCTTCTTGCTTGCAGTGGCTTACAAACTGAGATAAAATGATACTGACAGTGGAAAGAAATAAGGAACTGGGCTCCACTTCTGTGGCAGAAGACTTGGAGGGAATCTAAAGATTATCCCCATGCATATGTTTTTGATGTATAATGAGTCAATTAAGTTTAGGCTGAATCACCTCACTAAAGTCTTATGATAGGCCCAACTGGTAGGGGCACAATATATAGACAGGATTGGGTTATACTGGCAGGACATTTGCTTCAAGGACTTTTAAATGTTTCCATGGCAGCAAAGGAATTTCATGTGTACTTTCGTGCTGTAAAATAATAAGTAATAGGATTTTTTAAAGGGACACTTTGCCTAGGAAGTCCATTTTGTCTCTCATCAGTAACACATCCCCTGCCCTTCCACAATGCTCAGGCACTCTTCTGCTTCAAAGGAAACTGTGTCACTTGTTGAATCATTAACACAGTTCTTAGCTTTTCTGGGAACGTTCCCATCCAAGTACTAATCTGGCCCAACCCTGCTTATCTTGTGAATCACGCTTGCTGAGGAGATCAAAAGCCAATGCGGCAAGGCTACAGAACAAAATCTCTCTCATTACCAGCACATAGTTTAATGATGCTTCTAACAAGATCTGCAGAAAGCACTCTTATTACCCACCATCATCCATCACAGCAAACAAAAAGAAGTGACAAGAAGTGGGAAAGAAAGGCAAAAAATAGGGTGGCTGACTTGTTGCTTGACTTAGACTAAATTATGCTCTTGAATGGAAACAGAGATTATCTTCTCCAGCACTAAATTCCATTGTAAAGGTATGTCTTTCTCCAAGTGAATGCAGGAAACAGCACAAGAAGATCCTGACTGCCAGCATTATATTGCAAACACACAGCGACTAATAATAACAACAAAATAAAGAACAATTATATACATTTGCACTTGCAATCAGCCCCTTATGCATGTCTATCATATCATATTATGCACACCTTGAAATGCTATGGTGTTGTTGGCTGTAATCCAAAGAACAAAATTAAAAACTAAATCCCACGCGTCAATGTGTCTCTTGACATTACTGCTCAAATTGACAAGACTTTCTACAGGAATCTCTAGTTTCAGTGAGACACTCATCCTACCTGGCTCCACACAAACTCTTTTTCAGTTACCATAGCAACAGTTTTCTGTTAACTCCTATTTCCCTTAAGGGTGTAATTATTGCAGTATAACTCCACCCTCCTGCAAAGCTGCATCTTTCGTTAATTACTGTGTGAAATCCTGGCTTATTGCACAGATTTTCAATTAAATGAAAAGTAATAAAAATTGTATTTTAAATTGTGCACTCATTGTGCTTCAATTACACGTACTTAACAAAACACTCTACTGGAGTCCCCATGTAACATTCCTTCTGTCTAAATGACCTTAAAGTTACTGAACATCTGTTTTACTCTTATCTTTTCCTGAACTATTTTAGGCACATGTAACTATAAAAAGTTATTAACCTCAAACACTGAAGCCCTTAATCCAATTACCCATATGAAACCCATGGTGATTCGGACATAGACACAGCTTTAAAAGTTTTTTTTTTTTTTTTCTTTTTTTTTTTTTTTTTGGGGGGGGGGGGCGTTACCAGGTGGAGAAAATGTCTACAATGAAGAACTTCCACAAATGACAGATTTCTTTACACTGGAAACTGGAATTGTCAAGGTCAACCCAGATCCCACACCTTAAATAAGAAACTATTTGACTGAATTGCCTATGTAAAATAAGTGTCTTTTTGCATGGCTTAGATTATTAAGCACACCCCAATTCCCCTTTTCCAGGCCTTTTGTTTCTTAAATATTAGCTCCCAAATTAAAATGAACAATCTTTTATTAGGGCTACATAACGGAAGTCTGCACTATAGACTTCTGTCAGTGTAGCTGTGTCAGTGGTAGGTATAAAGAAGTGTGATTCCTGATGGACGTGTCTGGGTCATCAGAAATCTCTTGTGTAGAAACATGAAACATTACATAGCAGCAAAATGGTACTTTTATGACATCACAGGCTACGTCCAAATGAGCGTGGCCATGCAATATGTGGTACCACCAGTATGCAGTGCCACACATGGCAGATTCTGGCATTTCCCACACTGCTACCTTGCAGCACCGAAAGCAGGGGAGGGGGAGATTCATTTCAGGAGATCCCAGGGTCAAAAAAGCCAGCATCCCCTACCCCATCCGAGGTAACCTGCTACATACCAGAGGGCGCATTCCCCAGAGACAAGTACCAGCAGTACAAGGTGTGCTGCTGCTAGTTGTCCGCATGGAACCAAATGTCTGTGCTCATCTGCATACCGCCATAAAGGCTTGCTTCACTAGCTGAAAGTTGATTTTACAATGCCAACACAAGGCATAGGTTTACCAGTATAGTTATGTCTCTGTTAGGAATTTGCCAAACTAGCTATTCTGTAAAGCACTGCCAAGGAACTTGCACCCTGATTCCAAAAAAAGTAACCAGAGTTCTGTAATGCAGGTGCCAATTGCAAAATAAGAAAGAGTAGGATGAGCTTTTCCTACTGTGTATTCATACTACTCTGTAATACCTGCACTGAGAAAAACACCTGCTCTGAAAGAAAAGAATCTGATTCATCACTTAGCTAAAATAAAGAGTAAGTAATGGGATTTGACAGCTTTACTGGGAGTGAGCAGGATCAGTGTTAATGATTTCATGCAGACTTTGCACCAATCAGAAGTAGCCTGTTGCTTCCTGGCCTCACTCTTGGCACTCTTATCTCCTAAAACCTGGACAGAGCACTTACAACTTGGCATCGCTCCTCCATTTCTTTGCCGTTTACTCACTTACTTCCTTAGAGAGTGAAACTGGAAGTAGACAGGTGTTTCACCATTGACTGAAGTTGGGATAAGATCAGGCCCTGATATAGAAACTACTATGACTTGATATTTTTTTCACAATAGTGTCCATGGGCATGTGCACACAGAAACACATGCACACGTACCCTTGCAGTTCCTGAATGCAAAGTAATTCTGTAACAGTTCACATCACTTGATAATCTAATTAACATACAATTATTTTCTACTTTAACACCTTTACCCTTCTCTGCAACCCCAAGTTTGATACTTACTGATGCCAACTGCTGTAATAAACTTAATTGCAAGGTCTGGTATTTCACATTGCATAAACAATGGCTCTAAAATATGGCGTCCAAATGCTAGTGATATTACTGCTGTAGCAGCAGGCCTAAAGTAGACAGAAAGAAATAATCAAGAAATTATGGTTAATCTATAGCAATGCATAGACAACATATATACAGGAACATGGAGCTGCTTTATCTCAGGACTGTGATTGCTGATTAAATTGTACCTAAGATTATAAACGTTTTGGAAAGGAAATTTGCTAAAACTCAGCATAGCTGAGAAAGGAAACTACTTTGCTACATCCCTCAATGCTGGGGCTGGCCCTTGGCACAAGTTAGAGCATCTACAAGCTGCTATAACTTATGGAGACTGGAACTGTCCCTTTAAATGGTCACCAGATATCAAATACAAATGTACTCCCCCCAACACTTGGAATGTGTTTGCAGTGTTACGTGACAGTGAGAAACTTTTTGCCTGTGACAATGGGGAACCTGTTACCTATCGAGTTAAGCAATTCACCTACAAACAAAGCAGAATAAAACAGTAACAAAAACGTGGTCACTTCAAATATGATTTGCAGGTCTTATTTCCTCCTATTTCTCAAACCAGCAAATTAGTCACTGTTGTGCAAGCTTCATGTGAATTGATAATGTATTACATAAGGTTTACAAATTCTAGCATGCACTAACATGGTTAAAGACAGGAAGAACACCAAGTAACTTTGGTTTTCTTTTAAAAGTAATAGCCCACTGATGTCATGAGAACCTTTGTTGTCATCATGACCGGCCTTACACCTAATAAATATTAACATGGAATGAGAATAATGTCAAAACATCCCTGAATCATTAAATCTGAAAGCCAGCCAAGGGAACAGACTTGTTATAGCTTGCAGATAGAACCATACTGCTAAATTTCTGTGTAGAATTGTATTTCTGATTCTCACTGCTGTAAACTAATTGGCTGCCATTGGGAGAACTAAAGGCCTGTAAGTGTATTAGTTCTTTTAATCAAAAATGTTGCACGCAGTTTTCTCAGCTAAGCCCTTTTCCCTGTGAGAGACTGCAGCGTTAACACACCCACAGGCTCTTGGAGCACACAGTTAAGAACAAACATTTCCTCCCCCCACAATCATTTTAGGAACTGTTACAAATCTAAGAGACATTTAAACTGTCCTACCAACCCTCATATTTAAATGAATTTCTCACTAGTACTCTTCCCTTCACTAATGCAATTAGGGAGGTTTTTTTCCCCCTAGAGCCATGTTACCACTAAGCTTTAAAACTATGCAGGAGTCACCACAGCATTTAAAGATGGTAGCTGCTAATAGGCTTTTCGTCATGAGTTGAACAAGAACATACTGCCAGCTGCACCAGTTTTTAGAAAAATGGTATGTGCTGGCAGCACATTACAAGTTTCCACTCACATGGTATCATACTATTTATACCTTGATCAAAAGGTATTAACCTTTTTTATACCTGCTAGTGAAAACAAAAGCTCTTCAGAACTTGGAATTTTTTTCATATAATCTTTTTGTTCATATAATGCAAAAAAACCTCTGTAACATTGATCCACTGAGTTTTTTGTTTGTGGATTGCAACTCTTAGCAAAGGCCCCAGAAAAATGAAAGCCCGTAAGACTTTTCTAGAGCCGCTGCGAGCTTATTTTGCAGGGAAATAGGGGTGTAAAAATAATGGTGGCACAGCTAGCTATCACTGTCTCTTTTTAAGGTCTCTAAAAAGCCTAGGCAAAGCTCTGGAAGAAAGAGGTGGAATTGAGGAAGGAAGTTGCATGTGAAACCTTAGAAGTTCTAATCTGACCTTCAGTCTGTTTCTGTACATCTCAACTGATGTAAATGTGCACTGTCTAAATTCTAGGAGCTTTATTTCTCTCTCATTTACACCTGTGTAAATAAGGTATTAGCTGAAGTTAAAATAATACCAGGATTGAATTGGTGTGAGAGGGCAAGCAGGCACTGAGTGTTATTATATTCCTCTGTGTGTGAATGAGAGAGCCAGTATCACTGATCACTCAGCTAACCCAGAAATGTTCTTTAGATAGTTTTATTTACTCTCTTGCAGTCTGATCCAACATAGTGTGTGACGTTTGGGCTGATTTGCAATGTTAAGAAAATATTTTTCTTTCCAGAGACAAAGTTCCCTATCGGAAAAGACTGTGGAGATTAATAACTTTACCACAGAATTTTTAAATTGTCCTATACAATTTTATATCTTGAATATTTTATATTAAATTCCACAGGGCAATTTAGTTTCTATCAACAGGATGGTATTCTGTGAAGTTTAATTGAGTGTTCCAGCAATTTCCATATAATCCTGTTTAACTTAAACATATTCTACTGGTTTTCATCATTACAAGATTTTCTATAAAAGTTTGAAAGGTTGTAAAAATACTGAATCAGTTTAAATATGACAGAGCCTAAACTGCCATGTATCTTGTGGACCGAACCAAATCTTTAATTTGTTTTAGGATTCTGAGTAAATGCCATGCTCCCAAAAATGACATAACACATATACACCCATAATACAAATATGTTTGAACAAAGTAACCAAACTACAAATATTATACTAAAAATAGAGCCCACCAACATAAAAACATTTTATTAATATAAATATAGTAGTAAATCAAGACATGAAACTATAATATTGTTATACAATGGAGACAATAAAATCAAGTCTAATGTTAAAATGTAAAATGTATCACTCATATCAGTAATAAAGGATATTTAGCTCTTATCTCCCCAGCCTTGTAAGCAAAAATTGTGAGACAGTTTATTACATTTGGATTTGTTTGCTGCAAAAGCCAGATTAATTGCTCTCCGTTTGAGAAGTGTATCAATTTCTGCAGGTACGGTAATAAATAGGTTCTTTTTATATCATTATATAAAGAACATTCTAACACGTAGTGGACAGTAGCTTCCACAACTCCTAGACAAGACTGGCAACATCTTTTAACCCTTGGGATGGAAAATCTACGTCCAACCAGAACAGCTGTGGGCATCTGTTCAGTCCTGAGTCTAGTCAAAGAGAATTGCCATTTATTATTGAGATCCAACTGTAGATAACTTTCTCCCCCCTGATCTAATTTCCAGAGAGTATATAAAGGGGCAATGCGAGTAGCCCTAGCCACCACAAAATAATTCTGCCTGGCAATATATCGTATCCTCTGGAAAGCTCGAACCTTTTCAATGGGGGAGAAAGATCTTTCATTATCTTTGAGATAGTATCCCATTCCAGAAAGTGCAAAAGTGCAGGAAAGAAAAGCTAACCAGGGTGAATGGAGAGGAGGGGGATAATTAACATCTTCTATGTAGCATAATTTAAGCAGATGAGATGGTAAAAGATTAGATTTTAAACCAAAATCCCACCATTCTAATAATAGTATTAGTTAAAATAGAATCAATTCCCATCTCTAATCTCAGAAAAGATGCAGGAGTTGAGGGAGGCAGAGCCAGAAGAGAGGTATGTCTACATCATTACTAGAGGCATAACCCCATCCTTCAGTGCCATATAAGATCTGAGAGGTAGCTTTGGCTTTGTATGCTGATATAAAAGCTTGGACTGATCGCCCTGCTGTTGTTTCATAAAATTTCTTTATAGCCACAACCAATTGGGTCGCCTTAATTTTAGTTGACTGTATATGATGTTTCCATGATGGAGAAGCTGTGCATAAGACATCAAATATCTATAGGTTTTGACAACTTGAAGTTTGGTTCCCCATGACTTCCCCAATACATTATTTTGGATTTATCATAAATTATCTTTAAATTATTTTGTCCACAAAAATGCTCAAAAGTTGTAATTGCTCTCTGTAATCCAATAGGACTTATTGACAGTATAACAATGTCATCTGCATACATTAAAATAGGAATCAGGGTTGCTTATAATTTTGGGGGATGAAAATGGACATCCTGCATATTTCTAATAATATCATTCATGTAAAGATTAAATAGCCAGGGGCCAAAATATGTCCTTGTCTAACCCCTTTTGTATGCAATTTTTTTGTGCGAGTTCACCCTTCAAGCCTTACCTAACTTGGGCCCATGTATCTTTATAATATTTTATCAACAAATGCAGAAGAGAAGGGTCAATCCCTTCATTTATCAGTTTTTCCCAAAGTTTACTTCTATCTATACTATCAAAGGCTCTTGACAAATCTACAAATGCAACATACATGGTGCTGATTTGTGCATTTGCATATAAATTATGTTTCAAAAATTGAAGAATGAAATGTTATCTATAGTGGAATATCTGTCCCTAAATCCGGTCTGACGTTCATGTAATATATTTTCCCCTTTTACCCATGCTATGAGATGATATAACAAATGGCACCCAAAAATTTTAACTTAAACATCTATCAAACTTATAGAGTGATAAAATTCTTGCTTATCTTTCAAACCTTTCTTGAAAACCAGTACAATAAAACTGCCTTTCCAGGAATCTGGGATTTCGCCCAACTCAATTATAGAGTTATACCATTTTTCCAGGATCAGAGTCCACCATTTAATTTGTTTTGTTTTGTTGCATTTAAATTTCCAAGCACTTTTGCTATTTCTTGTTTTTGACCATAACAAGAAGTAGAAATATTGACGCATGAATCTGTTATAATTGAGCCTTACTACTAGGGAGTCAGATAATGTACTCTCATGGCTCTTCATCCTTTATTGCATCTAGCCATGTCAGTAATTCTCAACCAGTTTGCCATGGCACTCTGGGGTGCCTTGAGACCCTTTCAAGGGTACCACAGGGCGCCATATAATGTTAATACTGTTAGGTGTTGAAATCATAAGATAAACCCAGAGATTTCAAATAAGAATCCAGAGTGTCAAAAACATTCTGCTCTGCTGTGGTCTGAGTTCTCTGCAACAGAATTATCACTCTAGTATTTATCTGTTGTAAAAAACACAAGCGAAAACTAAGAGCAGACATTTTCAGAGGGATTCCTGGAATCTAGTGAGGGGCTCCTCAAATCTAAAAAGGTTGTGCTATGTGACGGAGGCATAAATATAAAAAGCTGAACAGGGGTATCATATGTTGCCATAGTCAGTTCTATAGTAATGTGTTCCAAACACATGAGGGGTACAAGTAGAAGTCCTATCTGAATTCATTATTATTATTATTTACTGCATAGGCACCAGAAATATTACTAACAAGGGGTAAGCCTTGTAATGTCATAGCCATACAACCAAGTACTGTAGCTGAACTTGAATGAAAAGTAGTTTGATTTGGGGTTTTTTCCAGAAGACACAGAGGGAGAGTCTGCAAACCAAAATGCCAGTGCTAGCAAACCAAACAGAAAACGGTTCGGAAGCAGAATAAAGTCTGAGAGTCAAAATGCATTAGACTATCTCTGTCCATCACCAGTCAAGTTTTTTTGCTGCGTTTCAATTTACTGACATTGGAACAACAAGGGTTAAGAAAACCTACAGGAGACTCACCGTATTACAAGCAGTTCCACCCAGACTCTAACAAAAGCAGGTAATGGTCCAAAGGCTTCCAGGATGTATGTGTAATGGCCTCCAGATTTCTTGATGCATGTTCCTAGTTCCGCGTAACAGAGTGCACCTATGAAAAATGTATTTATATTATGTTGTATAACAAACAGTAGGAACAGGGTAAATAGTAGAGCTGGTTAAATCTTAAATATTCTTCAATTTTTTTTCATTAATTCAAGCAGCCTCAAATAATGTGTGCGTGTAATGTATTCAATTACATTTGATCCTAAGACACTGAATAGCTTATTTGTTGATACAATGTTTCATTGCTCAACCAATTCATAGTGAACAGGTAAATGAAAATGCTGTGTCATGCTAACTGGTCTGGTTACCTATCACACAAGTCCCGTCAGGATGACACATCATTGGTTCAGAACCCACTGAAATGACAAAGGCCTGGAAATTGTACACTTTTAACCCTTGTTGTGAAACATATTGATGAGACAATGTCAGGAAGCATGCACTCTTGATACAGGAATGTACTTGCAAGTACTGTTAATTTACTGTAGTACTGGGGGGGGGGTTGACTTACTGAGGTCCCTTCTGACCCTAATATCTATGAATTCCTCGTGCACAATGGCTAACCAACACCCAGAATGAAGTTTTTCAGCACTCGCACAGTCTGATATGCGCTCCTAAACTGCATTTCTGTCTTAAACGTAGAGGGCCTTCATGCCCCCTTAACAGGAGGACTCTTCTTCAATAGAATAGGAGAACACAGTCTTCAACATGTTTACACTTAATAAAATAAAACAATATTGGTGTTGTGGTAGTCTGTTCCTGCAAAAGTCAGGAATGGTTGTTCCTTTTTTAAATGGATTTGAGAAAAATGGTACCATACCAGTGGAGCATTCGCTAAGACTGCCACCTGCTTTCTTCACCCTTCATGCAGCATTTGGGAGTAGGTAGCCACTATAAGGATTTAGGAGTATAAGAACAAAGAACTGAAAGGGGTCTCCTGGACCACTGTATTTTCAGGCAAACTGTTACCCAAGGAATTCCCAATATGACCATTTCAAACCCACAAAGACAATTTCAAAGCACAAAACCAGAAACCCAAAAAACACCCTGTAACACCCCACAGGTAAAAATAGAGGAACCTAGACTACTGCTAATGCTATGACAGAAGTAATTGCTTAACATGAATTTGGATGAATACAAGAAGGAGACCAGACCACATGCTACAGAGAAAGGCACAGTCTTTTCCAGTCTGACCTAAGAGTCATAGTCTTCCTGTCCAAATTTGTCAATCAGTGGCCATGTCTACCTGAGACCCTGACGGTGCAGTAGCCCAATATTAGTGCACCGGAGTGTTGCATGGCAAAAACTGTGATGCAACGCTACTGTGGAGTATTATTAGGCACAGTAGCATCACAAAGAAGACATTCACTAGCACCACTGTACAGTAACTTGGGTTACTCCACATTTATTTACTATCTGTTTATGCAAGTACTAAAGTAATGCACAGTAATCATTCACACACAGTAATTTCATGTAGACATGGCCACTGACAGAACAGCAAAGCAGATGACCCCGAGCAGAAGAACAAAGTATTTTAGCCAGGAGGCTCAAATGTTCTCAGCTCCATGTGTGGACAACATTAGTTAAGGAGAGGTGTTTCTCATAAATACCGTTATAAATGGTTTAGTAACATGCAGGAATACAGAATCAATAGAACTATATGGTTTCAATAAATCATGGCTTGCAGTGTTATGATCAGTGATATATATGCAGTGGTCAAGGATGCAGTCCCTCAGCCAACAATGCTATAGCATTTTAAGGTATAAACCACATTTTTCAAAGCGGCACAACACTCAAAACCACTCGTATGCCCAGTGTTCTTGGTCACATACATACTTGCCTGTGATATAGTCTGACAATAGAGAAAGCTCTACATAATATACATTTTTTTTTCATTCATAGGGATGTATTCTACAGCCATTATAACATGTTTTTATTAAAAACTCCATGCATATCGCACTTGCTTCGATTTGGGGCCCTGCTGAAGTCTTTGTGTGGTATTAATATATATAACTGATATTCTACCTAAAGTGATTGGAGAGTCACATTTAGAGAAACCAGTTGATGTGTTTTTTCTTGCCAACTTTATCTGGAAGGTTGTAAGACAGAATCAGTTTGAAAGAAGCTGTTGTAATATTGCAATCAATGAGCATCACCAGGACCACCAGTGACGAGAAATAGTATGTATGACATTTTATCACAACATATCACAATATGAATGTATGACATTTTACAATGTGTGGATGATGTGAAAAATGTATGACATCTTATTACAACATGTAAAGGCAGAGGGGAAAAAATAATGTACTATATTTAATCACTTTGTTCATGTACCATATAACTATGAAGGTTAAATTCAAATATCCTGTGTTCAGGCAAGGTTGTCTCTTTAGTTTTATCTAAAGGCCAGCATATAACGGGATCCCAAACTGTGTTTACTTCAAGAGAAAGGTTTGGGTATTAGGCAGTACCTTCACAGCTTGATGGCAAATTATTGTTGTGTCTTATATTTTTTCTCTAATGAAATATATTCAACCTCTGATGAGAAGGGGCCCTAACATTTTTCAACATTCTTTTTCATTCTTTGTATTCCTTCACAACAATCAATGTTCCTGGGCAATTTACCCAAGGCAAAATTCACATGTCCCATCTATTAAGCAGGCACGTGCTACTTAAGTGTTTTCCCTCTTTACCACGTGCCAGAAACAAGTAGTCTGGATTTTAAGTAAAGCCAGTATTCATGTCAGTTGCTCAGGGTTTTTTGTGATTAACTCATTAAGTTGGTCAATAGACCTTCTGTTCCACATAATCAAGGGTGCTGATATCCACTGTGAATGCAGCTCTTTATACAAGACAAATAAATTGGCATTCATAAGGAGTTCTAATACTTTTACTAATGAAAATGTGCAAAAATTGTAGCCAAATGCATTCCAGAAGACAAAGTTCACACTATGTGCATGTTTCGAAATTCCTCAATTTTGGGGATGCAGTCTTTCATAAAATATCGTGAACTGATAAATGAAGTGAAAAACAGTTGCAGAAAGTTTTAATTTCATTCAATTTCTTGCCAGTAAATGTTTCTGTTAGTCAACTGGATCAGATGAGCAGGGAACTGAGAAAAGCTGTTTAAACTTCTCACAGGTGTTCAAAATGACCAGCCCATCTCTCCAGCTGCCAGCACCTTGCAAGCATGCTGTAAACTAATCCATACATTTAAAACAAAAACATCAAACATATACCACACTTCACAATACAGTAATGGATACTTCCCTCTCCTGATATATCAGGGATGCATTAAAAACACTGTTTGGTCTTAGAGTCTTCATAAAGCCTTTCAGTAGAGTTTTATACCATAATGCACATGAGAGAGGCAATATAGATTGCACACAACTGTACCATTGAAAGAGCCTATCAAATAACAAATAAGTATCCATAGTCTTATTGGTCCTCAAGCATCAGATTGATCTTTGATATCCAATAGCAAAAATAAGGAGAGAAGAATTCACCAGCTGTCCCAAAGGAGCAATTATAAACTTTGACTAACTTACCAAACAGTGAGAGGATACCACACACTGTCCAGACAACCAAGGACATTCCCACGCTGCCGGTGTTCTCCAGAATTCCTTTAGGAGAGATGAAGATTCCTGCTCCAATGATAGTACCAATTATAATGGATACCCCTCTCAACAAAGTTACTTTTTTCTTCAGCACTACTTTTTCTTCCCGGACTGGCTCTTTGCTGCCCATAGAAGGCAACCTGCCATTAGATTGCCCCTCCACATAGCTTCTATTAGTGACTGTAGGTACAGCAGGTTTCCTAAACATGCTAGCAATCAGCACACTCAAAACAAACAAAACTTAAAAAAAAAAAGTTGTGGCAGACACTTAAGGTTTCTTCCTCTATTTGTGAGTAGCTAATTGCTCTCCGTGTCTTTCCAATGCCTTCTAAGCTGTTCCTACACACAGGTAAACCATTCAAGGTGTATTTTCACTCTTCATTGAAATCTAAATGCTATTCCCTAACATCTGAACTCTCCCAGCACAGGCTGGTGCTGCCTTGTCATTGGAAACCAGTTCTGCTTCCGCATGGGCTTGTATTTAAGCTCCTGTCATACCAAGTTACTCCTGCTGAATGATGATGCAAATTCTGCAGGTTTGCATCAGCCATCTGGGATTATTCAGCACTTTTTTCTTTCTTTCTTTCTTTTTTTTTTTTAAACGGTAGGGGTATGTTGCACAACTGACCTGAGCAATTTAGGAAGAACAAAGCTCTCACTTAAAAGGAACCTTAACCTATCAGGCAGTAGTACATTAATGTCGACACACTCAAACACACTCCCAAGTATTTAAAAGAACTAGTAGTGAGACACAAAAGCCCGTTTCAAAATACAAAGCCCTTCAGCCAGAAACAAAAAAATCAAACAGGATACGTCAGCTTTGGGTCTTCTCCAATTCTTTTTTTCAATAACTTCTTTTCACTACCGTATACTTCAGGGTTTTCAACTTCTGTGTTTTGTTAGGTCTAGTTTGTTTGTCTAAAAATCTATTTTCTTTACCTGAAAATTGACATAGATCCTACACATATTTACAGAGACTACATATAACCCTTTTGCTACCTTATGTTGCCCAGCAACACATCCAAATCAGACTAGTGAAAAATGTAGGTTATTTCCATAGAGTCACTCTCATGTTAGTGTTTCTGTGATGCTTATGAGGAAGTTACTGATGAGAATCCCCCTGCAGGAACTCTTGTTAACATTTACAGCAAACTCTTTTAAGATCTAATGGAACATTAAAGGGAATGCAGTGACTCAGATACCAGAAATTTGCATGCGACCATGATGTTTTTCTGAGCAGATTAACTGATAAATTCCAAATTCTTTACTTTCATGTCCTTCTAACTCACATGAATTATTTTATTTCAAACCACCACACGAAAAGTTAAAAACAAACACGCAAACAAAAACAGTTCATAAAACAACAACAAAATAGTCCCTCAAGTCTTTCTGTGCAGAGTACTACATGCCAAAGGGGGGAATCCTACATAAGTAGAGCAGCTGCTCATGGCTTCAGATTTAATCAGCGCAATAAGAAATTATTATTGCCTCACATGCTCCCTTTACAGTTATTGCTTAATTAGCTCCAAGATGGAAAAATATATTAGCTAAATATTTTATCATTTCAAAAGAAGACACTATTCTTTGAGTGCATCTTAGTAATACACTCAATGTAGAGCTGCACTCTTAACACTCTAGGTGTAAAACCCAAATCAGTATTCTAAAAGACCTGTATTTTCAGGGGTTGTGACTTGTCTGTAATAATTTGTGTGGTGGTAAAACTAGCTATAAAAATCTTGGCTGGTATTAATATACAGAGGTACAAACACAAAAAACACCATTTTTGCACATATATTTGCACTGTTACAATTTTTTAAAGAAATTTGCACTTCTTCCTCTATACTCTGTCGGGGGGGGGGGTGGAACGTGCACCCCCATGCATCCCCTACCTGTCACCTATGCCTCCTCCTTAGTCTGTCTACCATGTGCCTGATCTGCTCCTAGGTAAAAGAGCAATGATTCTTTGACTGAAAAACATTGAATACCACTCAGGTACATGCCAGTGAGGTACCTGATCAAATTATTAACCACTGGCCTGGGCTGATGTTCTTAAACTGAATTTAAAGGTGCAGAATCACAAGCACCCAGCAGGACTTCCTTAATCAGTGCCTCAGGGATATATGTTATATATATACCCTTATATAGTCCTTAATCAATGCCTGACATTTATTTAAATGGGAAGGTAATTAAATGGGAAGGAGCTACAGATCAAAAGAAGTATTAAGCAAGCTTCCAGACAACTCCAAGGCAGCTTCCAGCACTTCAGAGCTCTGCCTTGAATATTTGGTACAAACTTTCAAAGGAGTTAAAAACCTTCACATTTATTTGACCACAGGTCCTCCTTGCTTTTAGGAAGATAGCAACTCACATGGACTTCCATGTGTATGTATATATATGGCGACATAATTATTTAACCAATAAGCTGTTCAATTAAAACATAAACTATGATTTTCTTTATGTCTTTAGACAGTAATAGCACCTACAGCTTTTACTTTAGCTTACGATTTCCCTTATGTTGTATGAGTCCCTTGGACACACAGCATTCATTGGAGTAGCCTATGACGTTTCTAACTTAGTGCTAGACCAAGAGCAGAAAAGAGGTAAAGTTATTTAAAGTCATGTTTTCATATGCCTTCTTCGCTGTAGCTGAGACTGAGTCTCTCTGGGTTCTCATAATTCTGTGTAGAAACAGTTTGAAGGGTCCTGCAATACAAATAGAAACAATAGCTACTTTAATAGCAGCCTTCAACTACCTGAAGGGTGGTTACACAGAGAATGAAGCCAGACTGTTCTCAGTGGTGGCAGATGACAGAAGAAGGAGCAATGGTCTCAAGTATCAGCAAGGGATGTTTAGGTTAGTTATAATGAAAAACTCTCTCACAAGGAGGGTAGTAAAATACTGGAACAGGTTACCCAGAGTTGTTGTGGAATCTCCTTCCTTGGAGGCTTTTAAGACCTGGCTAGGCAAAGCCTTGGCTGAGATGATGTAGCTGGGAATGGGTCCTGCTCTGAGCAGGATTTGGACTATATGACCTCCTGAGGTCCCTTCCAGCCCTCATTTTCTATGATTCTACTCAACAAAGTCAGAACAGTCACATTCAATTTTGAACAGTAGGGTCATTCAGTAATGGAAACAAATCAGCTAAATTAAGGAAAGGCTTAGTTCTTGACATTGAACCTTTCTGTCATCTTCTCTTGCTTCCTCACTAATCTCTGATGAACACCTGCTACTTAACATACAGTGAGTTATTACACCTGTGGCTTCACATTTTCACACTGGTCTGCCTTGCTTCAGGCAAGACTAATTTGGAGGAAGTGCCCTGCAAAGAAAGCTCCATTGGTCCTGAAGTCCCAATAGGCTATCCAAATCTCAGGTTTGGGCATGCATGGATAAGGGCAGCTGCACATCCATTTACTGACGGGTGGAGCCCTGACTGCTTCTTTCAACATGCTACCAGCAATGCTGAGCTGGCACAGGGAGGAGTAGTTTACAACTAGTACAGAACTGCCATGAATTGCTACCCCCTGGAGCAAGAAGGGAATAGGGAGGGAATTATAGGTAAGGCATACTTCTTTCCTTACAGTGCTTTCCTGTGCAGCCCTTAGCTACTGCTGTAGCAAATCCTGTAACTGTGAGGCCAAGGCAAAAGCTAGCCACTTGACATTTGGGCTCTTAACATAAAAAATAATCATTTGTGTCATCAGCATCCCATATTCTGCACAGAAAGGAGTAAACAACCCTGGGGCACTTTTAAAGATGAGAACAAAATTAGTCTTTTTGGCAAATTTGCTGTGAATTCTCTACCATCTAAGCTTATTTCCAAGACAAGAGGGAAACAGTGACTGACACCTTAAGAGCTCACAATCAATGTCATGCTTACCCAATCTATCCTGAGTCAGATGTGGCCACAAGGAGTTACTTTCACCAGTAGTTTAATTTAAATTGTTCCAAGTTAATGCAGGATTATGGCATTACTAAAAAAAAACACAGCACAGTACACAACCATATTTCCTAGGGAAGTCTTCAGGCCACCTGAAGCTTAACTTGTTCACTACTGAAAACATACTCTGTCAGACCCACAATTTTAATTTTTTAAGGCAATAACTCCTTCAGGATGCTGAAAATATTTTAGGGCAATAGGAAGCCCTCCCACAAAAAACAAAATAAAATTTCACCTCTGCTAGCAATTGGAAAGATGCACAGCATTGTCATATTTTCTATGCTATATTCCCAGTGTCAGGTTCATTTCCTGACCAAAAGTTTTAATACATAAACTAGATAAAAAATGTAAAATGGTTTCCTCCTTCTGAACCTTACTATCACCATGTCATGAAACATTTATCTTTTTTATGCCAAACAAAATTCTTAATCAAGAGTAAGCCTAATGAATTCTCTATAGGTTTTTGCCTAAAATTTGCAGATAACTGAATTAGCATATGACCCTGCTAGACCAATGGTTCTCAACCCTTTTAGATACAAGGCACCCCTTATTAGACTTAAGACATCCCTTAGAAAATGCCAGCTCTTAGTTTTCAGTAGATTTTTGACTACAGAAAAATTAAATAGAACCATTCTTCAGTTGCAAAGAACTCAAAAAAAACAAACCAATCAGAATGTTGTTGAAACCATGAATTTCTATTTGAAATCTGTATGTTTATCTTGTGAATCATGCTTGCACACCTAGACATGCTAATATTGGGTATATGCAGGCAATACCTTTGGATCAACCTAACCAGGGTTAGATCAACCTAAATGCCCATGGGTTTCCTGTAGGGCTCCCAGGAGTAGTGAATTGCTGTGTATACTGATCCTGATCTAGTTTTAAGTGCCTTAAAGCAAACTGCCTTGACCTAGACTGCGTTCAATGAACACTCATTTGTATCCATTGTGTGACACCCCATGGCACCCTTGAAAGTTTCTTAAGATACCATAAGGTGCCTCAGCACCCTGGGTGAGAATCATTGTGTTAGACCAGCCTTATGAGCTCCTCTTGATTTCAGCAACAAAGAAATAGCAAGGTATTTAATCTATATGGTGAAAACACTTTTTAATTTGCTTTACAGATTAAATTAGGATCTATGAATCACTGTGTTTACAAATAAGAGCACACTAGCATCCACCTCTAAGATGTAGCATCAGACAAGTATAGGATGGAAGGGACCTTAAAGATGATTTTAAGTCCAGCTCTCAGCATAAATGTAGTATTCCTAAACTATCCCAAATAAATACCTTCCCAGCCTCTTCCTAGAAACATCTGATCAAAAACTATGTTTTAACACATATTTATGAGAATGATACAACACACTTACAGGAAAGTCAAGTCAAGTCAGTCCTGAGGCCATACCAACCATTGGGGCACCTTTGATGTAGCAATAACTTTCCTCCATTCTTCCTGGTGTTTTGCAATCCTTGTACAATCCATTAATTTTAATCTGTCAAGTCTTTGATGTTGGTAATCCAACTTGTCCTAGATCTTCCTCCTCTTCTTCATCCATCCCGATGTTGGTAAGGGTGTCGGGTCTTCTTGTTACATGTACAAAGGACTGCATCTTTCTTCTTAGTGTGATTTTGAGTAAGGGTTCATATTTACTGACTTCTCATCTGATTTGATCTTTCACAGATTCATTTGTTCTGTGTGCAGTGTAGGGTAGGTGTAGAAATCTTCTGAAGCACCGCATTTCAAAGGTCTCAGTTTGCTTTTCTGGTGCCCTAGTGAGTATCCAGGTCTTGCAGCCATAAAGAGTTGTTGAAATGACGACAGCATATAGTAGGTGGAGTTTTGTTTTCATTGTGATGTTGCTGCTAGTCCAGACTTTCTTCAGCTTTGCTAGTTGTCCAATGGCAATGGCTATTCTTGTTTTTCTTCTTTTTCTGATGTAGCATCTTCTGTGATAGTGATCCAGGGTATTCTAAGTGTGTTACTTTTTCTAGCTTCTCACCAATTTTCACTAATGCATCATCATTACTAATGGCTGATAATGACTTTGCTCTTCTCTGCACTAATTTCCATTCCATATCTCTTTGTAGCCTTATGTAGCCTTTCTGTTATTTCCTTAAGCTCTTCTGAAGTTCCAACTATTAGATCAACATGATCAGCTTAATGAAGGCTGTTAATTTCTTGTCCTCCAACTGACACTGTTCCAGTAAAGTTTTCTAAGGCTTCTAACATGATTTGTTCCAGGTATAAATTAAATAGGCATGGTGAGAGAAGACAGCCTTAGCCTACTCCTACTGATGCTGCAAACCAATCCACAATGCTGTTGTCAAGTAGGGCTCCATTACTTGTATTGTTCTTCTATAAGATTTATCAGCGTGGGACTGATGTGATGCTTCTCCATTGCCAGCCAAACTGCTTTTCACCACACCCTGTCAAAAGCTTTTTTAAAGTCTGTGAATTGTGCTGGAGTTCTTTTTGATAGTCATGTTACTTTTTCCACATGATTCTGAGTCTAAAGAACTGTTCTGTGGTACAGCAAAGTAAATAACTTAAAATTCTAGCCTGGACTTGAGTTTCCACTCCCCCCTCCCCAAATTCCTGTGAAAGACAGAAAATCTGTCTAATTTCTAGGTGCTGTGAAAACACCTTGTCAGTCCTCTCAGAGATTTGCATGACATTTTGTTGCATCACAATCTCTGCCCTTAAACCCACAAACATTCACATGCCCCAGTTTAGGCTTAGGCAGTTTACTCTAAGCTGCCTACACCTAAACCAGAGCAGCATGTGCAGGTGTTCATTGTGTTGGCTTAGAAATGGAATTTTAAAGTTTGTTTTTTGGGAACTGAGTTATAGGTATATGAATATGCATTATAATGGTTTAGGATGGGTAGCAGAGGTTAACTGATATCTAAAAAGCCTGGATCTCGCACACAGATTTCATAGACATTAGGGCTGGAAGGGACCTTGGAAGATCATCGAGTCCAGCCCCCCTCCTGAAGGCCAGGAAGTCAGCTGGGGTCATAGGATCCCAGCAAGATAAGCATCCAGTTTACTCTTGAAGTTGTTCAATGTAGGTGCTTGAACCACCTCCGCTGGCAGGCTGTTCCAGACCTTGGGGGCTTGGACAGTAAAGAAATTCTTCCTTA
>NW_017728913.1:1766245-1768202 GCF_001723895.1 Crocodylus porosus
AGGACTTTTTATTGTCCTTGATGCTCGAAGCTAGTTGGAGTTCAATTACAGCCTTGGCTTTCCTGGTTTGCTCCCTGCAGGACTGGACCAGTGCAGAATATTCCTCCTTGGAAGTGAATCCCATCCTCCATCCTTTGTAGGCCTTTCTTTTTAGCCTCAGAAGGTCTGCTAGATCCCTGGAGAGCCAGAGGGGTTGCTGTGCCCTCCTGCTGCCTTTTGTACGAGATGGAATCAAATTAGCTTGTGCATTGAGGATCGCTCCCTTGAGGGATTCCCCTGAATCCTAAATCCAGAACCAACACACTGCTGCCAGAAGTGGTGCAAGCAGCTGAGGTAAGTAACTGAGGGGTGAGGAAGGGGCTGGTGAGATTAGGGGGAGCTGGCTTAACAGCAAGGGGGTTTCCTAGGGGGCTCAAAACAGCACAGCCCCAGGGCTGGGCAAATCGCTGGGCTTTCCCAGCTCCAGACCTGTGCCGTGAATGTGTTCAGGTATTCACTAAACAGAGTTAACCCATTTAGATTGGGTTAAACCAGGTCAATCTAAAATTAGTTCACCTCTGAGGTTCACCATTTGTATGGCAATTTAAGCTCTGTGAACACCTGTACCTCCCATCATTTAGATCAACCTAACTTTGGTTAGGTCAGTTTTAATGAGATGCTTGTATGTACCCTGAAACTATAACTGACAAGATTCAGCAATAAGAAAAAAAGCTAAGCAAGAATGAAAAGGCATACAAAATCTCAGTCTCTTCAGTGAGGGGCAGCAAAGCATGAGTAAGGGTGGTGTATTTAATACAAGAGTTGAATCTTTCCTGTATAATTCAGAACTGTTATAAGTCTGGACATACTCTTACGTGAGGTGGGGGACAATATGGTTTCAAAAGTGAAGGAGGACATAGTATACAACCATAAAAAATATCTGCCCAGGAAAATGTTGGATGACAAATTTTCTGATGTTTTTTCTGTGTGTTATTATTAAAATAGTTCTAACTAACGTAGTAGAAAAAATCTGGAAAAGGGATAGAAACTCTGAAATGCCAATTGGAAACGTATTTGGCACCTCCCAGGAGGTTCAAAGCACATCAACTGATGAAACTCTTCATCTCTTACAAAATGAAAATTTGAGATTCTTCTGCAAGGTCTTACAATTAGGAAGAGGTTTCTGAATAATGTGATCTGCACTTCCCAAGGATCATATCCAACACTAAATCACAGTTTATATACCTTAGGTGCCAAAATTCTGTTATTCAATTATTTCTTTTATCGGAGGCTATGACTTACCAAATTGCATACATAAATACAATTTCTACAAACTACATTCTTGAAAAAACTTTGTGCATCTACTTTTTGGATACTAAAAAAGAAAGTCAATTGACCATATGAAGAAATCAAAAGCTTTTACAACTCAGAGAAATGTAAAAAATGGAAGCGTAAATTACTGCCTTTATTTTAAAGACTGACCTAGGAAACAAACAGCTTAGTTAACAAAATGTTTTAACCAAATTCTTATTCAATCAGCAAATGTAAATCTATCTGCAAGAAGTCTATAAACAATGGAAGGTGATTAGAAAGCAAATATATCCTGGAATCCCATTATCTTCACCTTGTTGAGAGTAGATAGACAACTTTTATTTGAAAAGGATGATTCAGTGTTTCCTTAAGCAAGTTCCAGGGAGTTCCCTCCCACTTTCTTGCTCCAAATTTCAAAAGGTATCTTCAATGATTTCATCTGTATTGTGAATGATGCTTTATGATGAGTCAAAAAAAGGAAAAATCCAGACAAACTACCATAGATTGGGCATTGAGTGGATTCTTAAACTGTAATCCAAGGAGGATTATTCTGCGCTGGTCCGATCCTGCAGGGAGCAAACCAGGAAAGCCAAGGCTGCAACTGAACTCCAACTAGTTTCAAGCATCAAGGACAACAAAAAGTCCTTTTTCAGATATGTGGGGAGCC
>NW_017728913.1:1768302-1792596 GCF_001723895.1 Crocodylus porosus
CTTTACTGTCCGAGCCCCCAAGGTCTGGAACAGTCTGCCAGCGGAGGTGGTTCAAGCACCTACATTGAACACCTTCAAGGGTAAATTGGATGCTTATCTTGCTGGGATCCTATGACCTCAGCTGACTTCCTGCCCTTTGGGCAGGGGGCTGGACTCGATGATCTCCTGAGGTCCCTTCCAGCCCTAATTTCTATGAAATCTATGAAACTCTTAAGGTCTAGCATGAAAGGTAGTGCCTTTCTAGTATGAAAGGCTATGAATCCACTATCTTTGCACAGAACTTCAGATTTGAAGGCACAGGCACATAATTCTTATGAAACTTCCATAAATCTGGAAACATTTTATACTTACTATTGTTATTAGTATTCAGGGCAAATTAAACACATTATGAAAAATTCCTCACAATTGCATGCTTGTGGGGAGCTTTAATCTTTCATATCTTTAACCTTTCAAACTTGCCATTTCCATATTAGTAGATTTTTTTTAAATCAATGTTTTTTTGTGCCTCAGTTTTTGGGGTATCCAATTGGAAATGCTCTTCCTTGCTGAAAATCAGGAATTCAGGGGTGGATTCCTGGCCCTCTTAAATACAACTGCTAAACTCCTATTGGCTTGCATGGGCCACTTCACACTAAGGTGCAGATTCTGATGTACTACTATATGCCAAAGCGGACTTTAGTGATTATATTCACCCCATTCAAGTCCTAGAAAATCCACTAACTTATCTACTTTTGTAAACACATTGTTATTTTGGCTGTAAGAGTAAGTCACAAAAAGGCAGTGAGGAACAATTCATCCTACCCATCTTCAGTATTAAGTTTTTCAGGGACTCAAGCAGGGTGGAACAAAATTGTACATGGGCACCTGAAAGGTGGTATGAGGTCTGGTCCTAGTCTCAAGTTGGACATAGGCACAAAATTAAACCACACTCTGAATATGTGAATTCACAAAAAATGTCAAAAACTCCTAAAGAAATTGTGGGGAGAGCCTGGATTAGACATCAAGTGTCCCTGGTTCCTTCTTCTCCTCTCTCTCGAGACAAGGATTCTTTACACCAAATAAAAATCTCCAAGTAAAGAATTCAGAGCAGCCTAAAGACTCATTTGACTTGATTAATATTTTTTATTTGTTTTTATTGTCCTTTTAGTAAAGAACAAACAAAGACTATTATATTTAAGCATGCTCTAATAATGAATCTATGGTATACTTACCTAACCTTCTGTTTGAACAGGACCTATAGTAACACAAATCCATACAAACAATAGTAAAGATCAAATTCATCCCAGAAATACTTAAAAGAGTTAACAAAATACTTAACCATCTTATAGATACAATGAATAATTCATTTATTCACTTCCACAATTCATCTGTTTCTGTTATTAAAATAATCTATTAAATTTGGTACCTCTAAAAAGAAAATTGTAAGACATTAAATAAAACTTTAATTTACTGATTTTCTCTGAGAAGCAAGCACCCTTCAGTTCTCTGAGTCTAAACAACTTTCAATGGCTTATTACTCCTGACATGAGGCATACCCTTTTTACCCATGCAATATATTCATTTCATCTATGTAAAGAACTATCTATGTAGCCAAGGACAAATATGACATGCCATGAAAGTAATTTGTTTTTCCTTTCTATACTACCTTCATGTATACATTGTATTCTCAAAACACAGAAAACTCATCTCATATTTTGGAGACCTTGAAATTGTCTGTAATGGAAGAGTTTATATTATTTAGCTTTCTGTTCAGTCTCATCTCTCTGTCCACGTTTAGCAACAGCTTCTCAACTTTCAAAAGTTGCCTTTCCGGTTCACTTGATAAAAACCTAAGTTCAAGCCTTGGCTATGGTATTGTATAGGCTGTGCACGCAATCACTTCAGACACCAGTCAATAACTTGCTAGCTGGTTAGAGTTCCTTTACCATGTAGTTAGACACTCACTGGCACAACAAAAGCCTTCAAAGAGACAGGCAGACTCTTCTCAGTAAAAGATCAATGCAGTCACTGAAATTCTCTCAAGAGCTGGAATTTGAATGCAGGATGGCAAAAAAACCCCACTATTCTGACCATGTGGGCCTACCTCAGCTGTGACTGACAGTCAATCATTCATGCCATCACCATAACTTAACATTGAAATGTGGCCAGTGGATCCCACAGAGAATCATTTTATTGACATCTAAATGTGCCTGCTATGTCCTCCTGAAGTACTAAAATTTCCATCAAAAAGAGCACTAGCTTGGAGGATGGCCAACGTGCTTCAGCAGTTTATACTAGTATATCTCTATATATTATTCCTACATTTCAAGAAAGCAGAACGTTTTAGTGCTGAAATCAGCCTTTGTTTAACTATTGAACATACTTGGAGTCCTTCTTCTCCACACTCAAAATATGATCTTCAGTGAACTTATATCTGCACTAGGGTTTTCTGCATTGCACTATAGCGTGTTAAAAAATGTGCGTGTTTTAGCACTACTTCTAATATAAAAACAGACGCAACATAAATTTTATGCAGACCAGGACTGTCCAAATTCTGAGTGGATGGGGCTGCAAGACCCCCAGCTGCACACCGGGTGGGTCTTATGATGCACCACATGACCTGCCCAGCATGCTACATAGGCCCTAATCTGCCATGCAAGCCCCCACTTCCCAACTACACCATGTGGTCCCCCAGCATGAGTGCTCGCTCTGTAATACTACAGTGGCCCCAGATGCATAATGGGAGCCCCCCACTGCACCACAGGGGCCCCTGACACACAGACATGCTATGCTACAGAGGTGTCTTGCATGCACTGTGCCATGCCCCCACCCCCACCTTCCTCCCTGTCTAGGCACCACTCTTGTCACTCTGCCGTACAGCAACAACAACAAAAAAGCAAAGTGGAGGGAGGTGACCAGACCAGAAGCACAAGGGCCACAGTTTAACCCATCAGGGTCTACAGTTTAACCCATCAGGGGCTACAGGTGGCTCATGAGCCCAGTTGGATAGCCCTGATGTATGTTGACACTGAATTTATGATCCAGTCCTGATACCTGGTTCTGGGCAGACCCAAACCCTCAGACTAACCACAACTCCTCCATTCAATAATAGGCTAATTTTATTGACACGCAATAATAGCAGATGAGAGTTATGCAGGCAAGCAAACAAAATACCCCCCTCCCCAATCCTACTTATCTACCAGGTCCAGGGTTTTCACAAAGGAGTGGTATGCCTGGCCAGTACACAAGCACTGTCCCATGGTTCTCTGCTTGAATATCAGCCGTCAGCAGTCTTGGAGGTTGAAGGCCAATGCCCACCCCTTCCAATGGTGTGCCTTCTGCTCATATTGCCCTCAGGATCACCCCAACTGCTGTGAAATCCCTCTTTTCTTTATTGTTTCTCCCTTAATGACTCTTCATTTTGGGGTAATGCCCATTGGTTTCTCTGTGGACATATTATTCATGTTCCATCCTGTCAGCATATCCCTCTGTTTCGCAAATATATCACATGCATAGAACTTAATTTGGTCACTTACCCGATGTCTTAATTTAGTCAGCCCTGGCTTCCTAATTCGGTCAGTCCATCAAAACCAGAAATCCCAGGGGCTTTACAGCTGCTCACTGTGGCCACTTATGCCAATTCTGCAGGTCCTTATCTTTGTTATGGGTTTTCAGGGCATGTTTTCAATTTCCCAGCCTGTTTGTCTGCTAGGTTTGGACACAGTGTCTGCCTGCAAGGCTGAGAATGTAAAACTTTGTCACAAACAAACTTTTAGAACCAATTAACCCTTGCCATTCCCCTAGACCATTGTTCTAAAAGAATATTTACTTTATGTACAAGCCAATTCCTAAAAGAAAATCTCTAAATATCATTTTCTAGTCATCAGTGTAGACAAAAGTATGTGTCCTGTCTACAGTAAACTGCAAAATGACATTAGCTAATACAAGTTAGTTAAAATACAATTATTAATCCTACTTTAAACAACCTTTCTGTCCCTTCTTTCACCACAACTTGAAGTGTCCTGCTCTGACATCATCCTCTACTCTATACTTTGCAAGTCAGTTTCCAAGGAGAGGAACAAAAATCAGTGGTCCAAAGTGTGCCTGTGATAACTGTAACTTTATGTAGGAGTAAAAATAGTCATGAACAAGATGCAGGCAGTCTTCTTAGCCATGTACCAATACTTGGTTCCCAAGAAAATCCTCAGCCTAATAATTAACCGAAGTTAGAAAGATGAAGGTCGTGACAAAACTTTTTTGCTGCTCACACCCCAGCTTCTCTCAAAAGATGCTTATGTAACCAAATGAACAACAATACAAGCATTTATTCCAAGACTAAAACCTTGATTACATGTTGAGAAAAATAACTTGGAAGACTATATAACAGCACCACCTGGTGATACATATCATAACAAAGCTCAAGCTGAAATAATAGCACTTTCCTAGGGCTTGTCAGTGGAATCCAAGAGGCAAGCCCTGCAAAACAATATATGTGAAGAGGTTTGTAAGGGATAGGAAGGGACCCTTAGTCCCTGCCACCCCCACTTCCCTTTCCACCCAGATATACTCCACTAAGGGCTGGAGCCAGAGATCCAGTTTCTTTTGGCAGAGTTCAAACGTAGCTTCCACCCAACATTGAAGCTACCTTCCCCTAAGGCTAGATGTCCTTTAATACCTGGTTTCATGAGGGTAAATCTAGCCCAACAGCTTTGATTTTTCAGCCTTTGGGATCTGCATCCAAATATTAAATATACTAAAACAAGACCAGTGTATAAAATAAACATGAACCCATCAAAGAAGCAGACTAACTGACTGATCAGAGCTCCCACTAGAGTGACAAGTCAAGGCAATTTACTCCAAAAACCATGTTCTTCAGGCATGTAAAGAAAGTTGAGTAAGAATAAACTTGACCTGCTGTTATCTCAACTCACAGTCAGGTCATGCAATGGCAGGCTTTTATTTATTTTTAATAAAGGAATTTAAAATAAATATTTCTGTGGACAGAAGGATATCAGCTCTGTGGGTAGGTCATGAGGACATAGATTATCAATAATTAAACAGAATTTATTAAATGCTTTTAGACAGACTATGAAAAGTGCCCCAGTTTTGAGGTCTGACAAACTAAAAAGTTAAGATGCCTAGCAACGCACGATATCAATAAACGTGAAACCTCAATGAGTTTTTCCTCGTTCGGTTGTTCCCGTACTTTCACTTTAATTGTCTGGGTTTTTTCCTTGTCTTTCCATCTATCTGGATTATGTTCTTAAAGGTGAAAGCTAAAGTGGGAGCTCCAAAAATCATCTCTTTCCTTTCTTTATGTTAGAATGAGTCCAATCAAAGTACTTAAAAAGCCCATTCCAATTCCAACAATATCTCCTATCTTTAAAATAGTGGTGCTGTAATAATGTGGCCATTGCCTTATTTCTTCCTAAACTAAAACATTTCACATCTATCCAGCTAACAGAAGTCCTAAACTAAGCAGGCAAATAAGACAGCACTAAAGCTGTCACTCTGAGGTGCTGATATTCAAGTGCTTCTCAGTTCTAGGGCTCTCGAGCAATCATTTCTCAAACAAACAATACCTTTACTTGGTGTACCCCAGAGATTTCCCTTTAGCTCCCCCACCCCCTCAACAGCTACTCTGGCTCCTTCTCTGGTTCTTTCCTGTCTGTGGTTTTATCACACAGCATGACCTGTACTCATTCAGTCAGAAAAGGGAGGTTTTTTACACAACTTCCCTTTTTTCAGCATGCTATTCTGTGAGGACTACAGGTCCCCTCCTCTATAGAAATTCAAGTCCTCAAAGAGATCTGGGTCTAGGCTGAACCAATAACAGAAATGTTCTGGCTTTGTAGACACATATAAAAGACCAATGCAACTTTGTCCAGAAAATATGGCTACAGTGAACATTGCCATTTTTTCTGGTATATAGCACTCACCTTCTTTCCAAAATTCAACTACAGAAGCCAGGGTGTGTGTTCCAAGTGAGGAGCTAGCAGTGTCTGCCTCTTCTGGGAGAAAGTGAAAGTAATCCTGCATGTGCTGCATTGGGGTCATGTCTCAGTGCACTCAGGTGCCCTGCGCCTGACAGCGGAGACTGCTCTGGGAGACCCCTAGTGGTAGAAACGGGAGGCTCAGCTGCCAGTCACCAGGGCTGCACAGGTGCTGGTTGCCAGGGAAACTGGTAAAAGCAGCTGACCAGGAAGGAGCAGGGCTTATCCCTTCTTAAGCCCAGGTAGGAGGCCAGGAGGGCAGTCCTTCTCCAGCAGCTGTGGGAGTAGAGACTCAGCTCGGACAGACAGAGGGGAGGACTCTGGCAGTGAGAGCACCCCCCGGTCACTGCTGAGGTTGGGGAGCCCTCCTTCCCCCCCTTGCTCCCTCACTCTCTAGTATGGAGTAGATTTTTGTTTGACCGGACAGTCTAGTTTTTATGTTGTAGCCCAGGGGCTTTATGTTTTATGTTTACTGTTTTGACAGGAGGACCGGGCAAGGCTATTAGGGGTGAAGGAGGCCTCATAGGAGCTCCACAGTAGCATGGGGTCTCCTGGCGCTGGAGAGGGCACAGCTTTGTTTGGGGGCACATTGGCCCCAGCCACGGAGCTAGGGGACAGCGAGGAGCCCCAAGAGAGAAGGGGACAGCGAGGAGCCCTGAGAGAGAAGGGGGCAGCAAGGAGCCCTGAGGAGAGGGCAGCGAGGAGCCCCAGGAGAGGGGCAGCAAGGAGCCCCAGAGCGAGCAAGAGAGGGGGCAGTGAGGAGCCCCAGGAGTAAAGAGGAGGCCCAGAACATAACAAAGCCCATGTCAAACCACCTCAACTCCATCTGCAAGGCTTCGGCTGCGGTGTAGGGGAGGAAAAGAAGCCGCAGGTAGCGCCTCCAAATGGGCCTCCCGCTGATTACAACCATCTTCTAATCAAGTAAGATCAAGGCATGGCAGGCGAGTAAGCAGGTGGTTGGCCCATTACAGGATGGAGGAGCCACTCCCAGAAAGGCCACAATATTGATACTCCCATCTCAATGGTGCATTGGCCGGGAAATTTTTACACGGCAGTATGCACCATAAGACGTTGGTTTGCCCAAGTAAAGGAGAGAGCCCTTGGGCCCATACAGAAAAAGCAACAACCTGTGGACCAGTTATATCAAAAGTTCCAAGGGCTGCCAGACCAAGCCATGCAACAACAGACCCAATTGGCCACCGTAATCGAGAACACCCAGCTCCGACCAACGATGCAGGTAGGACTGTGCGGCTATGGAGCCCGAATTGACCCCGGGGCAGGAAAGGTGCCACCTCCATTGCTGACAGAAGTAATAAGAGAGGGAAAAAGCATGGTGGCGATGCTGGACTTGGGCTCAGTGCAGACCATGGTGCAGAGTGATGTGCTACCAGCATGGGAGAAGGGGAGAGTGGATCGTACAAGGGTGCGGTGTTGGTGCGGGGACCCCCTCGACTTTGACAGAGTGAGGGTCGACCTACGGGTAGGCAACAAGACCTGCCAGATGTTAGTGGGGGTCGCAGAACACCTACCCTACCCAGCAGTATTGGGCAGCGACTGGCCTGAGCTGCTGGAAGAGAGAGCTGGTGTGAGGGGTACAGAGACCACAGAGGGTTTTGTGGGGGAAACCAAACAGCCCCCCTCCGAAAAGGAAGCAGGACAAAGGATCGACATCACCCATTTGGGGGAAGATGAACACTTTCAGCTCGAGCAAAGCCAAGGGACTGACTTTCGGGTTGCGCTGCAGGAACACCTAGCCCAAAGAGACAACGAAGTGCTGAGGCCGGAACTGATGAGGACTACCCCAAGTTTCGAAGTAAGAAACAGCCTCCTCTACTGGATTGAGCAAAAGAAGTCAGAAGGAGGGGAGGCAGCTGCTGGTCCCGTGGCGGTATCGATGGGCCTTATTGAAGGTGGCTCATGAGCTCCCCATAGGGGGGCACCTGGGCCGGGAGAAAACAGAAGCACACTTTTGGGCAAGATTCTATTGGCCAAGTCTAGTGTGGGAAGTCGCATGTTTCTGTGCTTCATGTCCCACCTGCCAAAAGGTAAACCCAAGACCACTCCCAAAGGCCCCTTTAATCCCAATGCCACTGGTAGAGGTTCCTTTTGAGAGGGTGGTGGTGGACATCGTCGGGCCACTGCCCCGGAGCAGCACTGGAAACCAGTACATCTTAGTTCTGCTGGATTATGCGACACATTACCCAGAAGCTGTGCCAATGCGAACAATATCTGCCCCAAAGGTGGTGAATGAACTCCTGAAGATATTTTCCTGAGTAGGACTCCCTGGAGAATTACTGACTGACCAGGGAACAAACTTTACATCGCGCGTATTCGAGGAAGTCAGTAAAGCACTGGGGATTAAACACCTGAAAACAGCAGTGTATCATCCCCAAACAGATGGGCTGGTGGAACGTTTTAACCAGACATTGAAGCAGATGCTAAGAAAGTTTGTGGTGGAGAGCCCTCAAAACTGGGACAAAATGATACCCCTGTTGTTGTTTGCAGTAAGGGAAGCACCCCAAGCATCCACCGGGTTTTCACCCTTCGAATTATTGCATGGTTGGCAACCCAGGGGGATCTTGGACCTGATTAAAGAAAATTGGGAGGAACAGCAAAGTAAAGACCAGAATGTCGTCCAATATGTAATCCAACTACGAGAACGCCTTGAAGCAGCTCGGAGTGTGGTTTTAGGGAATCTCAGAGAAGCCCAGCGACAACAAGTAAGACACTACAACCAGGGCGCACAGGAAAGGAAGTTTGATGTGAGGGGACCGGGTGTTGGTCCTGTTGCCTGACAGTGAAAGCAAGTTACTCGCCCGGTGTCAGGGACCCTATGAAATCACATGCCAAGTGGGACCGGTGGACAACGAGGTATACCAGCCAGATAAGAAGAAAAAGAGACAGGTATACCATGTCAATATGTTAAAAAAATGGGAAGACCGGGAGTGTATGTACTTAGCCCCTCACCCCGAGGAATTAGAGTTGGGACCCACATTGACTGAGGAAAGCGGACCAGGTGATGTAGAACTGGCCCCGTGGTTATCGGAAGAACAGAGGAGGCAGGCAGCTGAGCTGGTTGAAGACTTTGGAGATGTGTTCCGGGGAACCCCTGGGGAAGCCCGGGGTGTGGTGCACCATATAAAAACTCCCCCAGGCCAGGTGATACGGGAAAATTGGAGGCGGATTCCCCAGCGGCTCCAAGGCCAGATAAAAGCAGAGATTGCAATGATGTTAGAGAACAGCGTCATATGCAAATCGCACAGCGACATGGCAGTGCCGAAGCCTGATGGGAAAATCCGCCTCTGCATCGATTATCGAAAAATAAATGCTGTAGCCAAGTTTGATGCCTATCCAATGCCCAGGGTAGATGAATTAGTAGAAAACATCGGACAAGCTCATTACATTTCCACCTTATACCTGACAAAGGGTTACTGGCAGGTCCCAGTGGCACCTGAAGACCAGGAAAAGACTGCTTTCTTCACTCTGTGGGGGCTCTTCCAGTTCTGACGCATGCCGTTTAGGCTGCATTGAGCCACATTTCAACAATTAATGGATAGGGTACTAGCTCCCTATGGGGGTTACGCCGTGGCATACATTGATGATATTATTATATATACAGAAAGCTAGGATGAACACCTCGCCGCATTGAGAGCAGTGGTGCAAGATCTGAGGAGGGCTGGGCTGACAGCAAACCCAAAGAAGCGTACAATAGGAAAAGAGGAAACACAATACCTAGGGTTTCTAGTAGGGAGTGGGAAGGTGAAAACGCTGTTGAGCAAAGTGAAGGCATTGCGGAGGAATCAGGCCCCCTGTACTAAAAGGCAAGTAAGAGCTTTCCTGGGGTTAGCCAGTTACTATAGGAAGTTTTTGCCTCGCTTCGCGGATCTAGTTGTACCATTGACAGAGATGATAAAAGCAGGGGCTCCAACCAAAGTAAAATGGACACTGGAGGCAGAAAAGGCGTTTCAAGCAGTAAAAGACGCGCTGTGCCTACAACCACTTTTATACACACCGGACTTTGAGAAGCCTTTCCTGGTGCAGACTGATGCATCAAACATGGCCATCGGTGCAGTGTTGGTTCAGAGAAAAGGAGAGGACAAGCACCCCATAGCCTATATAAGCAGGAAGTTACACCCGCTGGAATGGAGTTATGCCACGGTAGAGAAAGAATGCCTGGCAATTAAATGGGCTATTGAAACACTTCAATATTATTTGTTAGGACAGAGATTCATGTTGATAACCAAATCATGCACCCCTGTGCTGGTTGCAGAGCATGAAGACAGACAATGCAAGGCTCATGAGATGGGCCCTTAGTCTTCAGCCATACTGTTTTAAGGTGGAACACCACCCTGGAACCTAAAATGTAAATACTGATTTTCTATTGAGACAGTATGAAGAGAGGGAGGGGCCAGGAGGAATGGAAGGATCCTCAACCAGAGAGAGAAGAAGAGGGTGTATAATTGAAGGCCCTAACCGCCCTGCTAAGAGGCAGGGTGAACCCCCCCATACAGGGATCTACCAAATGGGGACAACTGATTGGGCGACTGGCGAGGCGGCAGGGAGACGAACCCCCAACAATGACAATAAGGCACCTGCCATCTCCATTAGAGGGACACACCTTGCCCAGGACCACCCTACAACCCAAGAAGGCACCCTACCAAGGTTGGCTAGTGTGGGGGTACTACCTGTGATGGGTAACTCCTGACAAATCCCACACAGTGCACCTTGGGTAAAAGGCGAGTAGGAGGTGCCTAAAAACCTCCACCCTCTTGTACCTAGATGGCTGGGTGCCAGAGGAGATGCCTGAGGAAAGACAGAGCACCCACTGAAAGGAAAGACTTGGCTACATGACTTGGGGCAAAAAGGTGGGGAGGTGTGTCACAGTGCACTCAGGTGCCCTGCGCCTGAGAGCGGAGACTGCTCTGGGGAGACCCCTAGTGGCAGAAATGGGGAGGCTCAGCTGCCAGTCACCAGGGCTGCATGGGTGCTGGTTGCCAGGGAAACTGGTAAAACCAGCTGACCAGGAAGGGGCAGGGCTTATCCCTTCTTAAGCCCAGGTAGGAGGCCAGGAGGGCAGTCCCTCTCCAGCAGCCGTGGGAGTAGGGACTCAGCTCGGACAGACAGAGGGGAGGATTCTGGCAGTGAGAGCACCCCCCGGTCACTGCTGAGGTTGGGGAGCCCTCCTTCCCCCCCTTGCTCCCTCACTCTCTAGTATGGAGTAGATTTTTGTTTGACCAGATGGTCTAGTTTTTATATTGTAGCCCAGGGGCTTTATGTTTTATGTTTACTGTTTTGACCAGAGGACCGGGCAAGGCTATTAGGGGTGGAGGAGGCCTCATAGGAGCTCCACAGTAGCATGGGGTCTCCTGGCACCAGAGAGGGCGCAGGTTTGTTTGGGGGCACATTGGCCCCAGCCCAGGAGCAAAGGGGGGCGGTGAGAAGCCCCGACAGAGAAGGGGCAGCAAGTAGACCTGAGAGAGGAGGGGGCAGTGAGGAGCCCTGAGAGAGGAGGGGGCAGTGAGGAGCCCCAGAGCGAGCAAGAGAGGGGGCAGTGAGGAGCCCCGGGAGTAAAGAGGAGGGCCAGAACATAACAAGGCCCAGGTCAAACCACGTCAATTCCATCTGCGAAGCTTGGGCTGCGGTGTAGGGGAGGAAAAGGAGCCGCAGGTAGTGCCCCCTCTCACCAGGGTGCGGAAAAATGGGCAACTTTCCACTGATTATAACCATCTTCTAATCAAGTAAGATCAAGGCATGGCAGGAGAGTAAGCAGGCGGTTGGCCCATTACAGGAGGGAAGAGCCACTCCCAGAAAGGCTCCAATATTGATATTCCTGTCACAGGTCAATGCAATGAGTGTGCAACACTCCCTAGCTGCTGGCTGACACTTTCTCTTTTCCCAGCAGAGGCTCCAGCAGGTAGTCAGTTACTTACTGCTATTTGCCAGCACTTTCAAGGACACATCTTCTTTTCTTCATTCTGTCTTTTAGGCTAGGGACAGAAGTTATACGTAAACCAACTTAAGGGATCATAAACTGGTTTAAACCTGTAACAGAACATAAGTTCAATGCACATAACAAGTTTCAAAATGGCCACAACTGGTTTAAGATAAACCTGGTTGAATGTAGTATCAGACTTAACTGACTTGGGTCAAACCAGTTTATGGAACTTCTGTCCCAGACCCAGTCCTGGTTTAAGTTAAATCAGAGTCCCCCAGCATGCTTTTCAGCCCTGGGCTGGGCTCGGCTGTGCTGCCTGCTCCAGAAAGCAGGGCTGGCCCCATCCCTCTCCTCCCTAGCCTGAGCTCCAGCTGGCTGAGAAGGGGGTGGGGAACTGCAGCCAGGGTCTGCCTGGCAGGGGCACAGCAATATCTGCCAGGCTTCCGCTTGCCACTCACTGCTCAAGCAGGGATTTCTTTCCTCACTCCCTCTCCTGTCCCACAGCTGGGACCCTAGGCAACATATGGCCAACCCCCCATGCTAGCTAATTCTGAGAGGTGTCTATGTGTGTCTGTCTCCAATTTCACTGGATCAAAGACAGACAGAATAGGGCTTTCCAGTTAGGGCTTTCTGGAACTATTCAGCAGCTCAGCTGGTAATGTCTGCCAGCCAGCCACCCTCCTTCCTTTCTTCCTGAGCACAAAGCTAGTGGTTTGCAAATGCCTTGCAAAATACCTGTACCCTTCAGTAAGAAGAGCTTGAACTAATGAGAGAGAGACCTTAGTTTTCTTGATGAGCTGATAAGCTTTGTATTCTGATAAGCTCCCTGTTGGCTGCTAGCTTGCTTCAAAGCCAGAGACATCTCCCACCCTGAAACCCTTATATCAAATGAAGTTTCACTATGCAGCAATTAATGCTGGTGATTGATTCTATGCACTAGTTACTGAGTCTGTTTAGAGTGCAATTTCCCCATCCCATAAGCTGTCAGTGTTCAGCAGGGGACAGAGAGCAGTGTGAGAATGACCTGGTTTGCAATGAATGGGACCTGTCAGTGCTGTCAGTTTGAGATTTAGGCAAATACAAAGCACCAGCTAGCAGGATAATACAAATGCATGCAGTCCACACAAGTAGCTCCTCCCTCTCCTCCCCTTTGCCTCAGAGTGCTAGCTGGGGCCAGGGTCTGGCAACACTCCCCACACCCTTGAGCTCTGGCAGGGGGAAAAGGCTGGCAATGGCTGCTTCCCACCCAAGCCACACCCAGGCTGGGGACTGTGCAGGCCAACCTTGGGGGTTTAAACCTCTCCCCAATCATAGTGTCCTGCTGGGGCCTAGCCACACCCCCCCCCCATCCTAATCTCAGCACTGTGGAAGGGAAGGAAGGGGTTACTCTAGCACTCCCTGACTTCTGGTCTGAGCCACTACAGACGTGTGCCTGCATTTCTTGAATCAAAAGTGAAAGTCTATCCACTTGCAAATCCATTCAGTCTACGCAGGTTACCCTAACCTACAGAGATTTCATCAATTCAGGCTTGGACTTCATGAATATCTGTCCCTAGCCTTAAAAACAGTAGGGTTACTTATCCATTTTTGCAGGATGATAACAACGTAAAGCTTTAATTCTGTAGTTATATCAAGGCAGCCTTGGTCCTCGGGGCTGATAGGCAGAGAGGCCCCCAGAGGAAGGAGGGACAAGGATGCAGCAGCCATCTTGATCATTGGCTGTCCTTTGTGTGCCCCCCCCCCCCTTTGGTGCTGATTGGCAGAGAGGCTGCAGCAAGGGGAGGAGGGAAGAAGGGATAGTCTCCATCTTGTCTGCTGCCCTTTATGCTGCCCTGCCAGGCAGCGTCTTCCCCTCCTGGCAGCAAGGGCCACTGGCTCCCACTAGTGAGCCACCATTTTATTTTTATTAACTTTGTTGTTGAGGATTTTGTGTATTTCATGGACAATCCCAGTTTCCATGAAATCATCAAACTGTAAATTGAGTACATCCCTAATTATGAAATGAATACCTCTAATAGTATTAATACAAAATCAGATTATATCTGTTCTTAAAAGTATTTCTTCACTGAAAAAAGAACTTACTGCCAGCATCAAAGAAAGTCATTTTGCCAAAATGTTCTGGCTTGCTGAAAACACTAGAAGGACATGAAGAACTAATGAACATGTTGAAGATTCTGTTTTATTTTTGAAAAATATTTGTCTTTACCAATCCTTCACCCTTCATTATTGGATCATTACATATAGTTTTATTTTTTATCCCTTTGGTTTGTTGTTTGCTGGGAGGATTTTGTTGAGGTGGAGATATGTTGGGCTTTTAAAAAAACAAAAACCAAATTATAACATGGTATTGATAAATCTCTTCTTTTTAAATAAAAGTTACTAAAATTGTTTCAGTTAACTTTTTTCTATTCTTTCAATAGAAAACTGGGCAGCAAAAATTAAGTATCATCAACAAGATGGTCACAAAATAATTCTACAAAACCCCCAAAAAATGATTTTTGCCAAAAAATTATTTCCTTCATTTTTGGTATTTTTTTCCTAAAAACTGAAAAGGGGAATATTTTAGGTTAAAAAGAGGAACTTTTCACAAAAATATTCATCTTGTTCAAAAGTTGGTTTCTGCCAAAAACTTTTTTGATAGAAAATTCTCAGCTAGTTTTAATTGTGATTCCTTCATTTTAAATCCATTTTAAACATCCCACACTTTTTGTTTGTCTTGAATTTTAGCACAGGGTAAATCACTGAAACTTGTTTATTTGCTGCCTAACTTGATCGTCACTTGAGAGAAAGTAAAATACTAAGATTGTTTCTTAGCAAAGGACTTGCCCAGAGGTTATTCAAAGAAGTGAGTGCTTCTTAACCTTTATATTTTTCAAATATTGCATGGGGATATAATTATCCATCTCCTGCTCAGACAGAGGCTGCTTTCAGCTCTACTGGTGTAAACCTAAAACTCTTTTGAGAAATTCTGATTTCTACCATGAGTAGAGGCAGTTAGCCATCTTTGTCTGAAGTCAGGGAGAAATTAGGGCAGGATAGCACTTTAAATACTAACTGATGTCAAGATGCATGAGTTTTCACTGGCAATAGCATAGATATATCTATATGGCCATAGCATCTGACAACAGAGGATATCACTTATGAAAGCTCATGCCTCTTTGACCTAGTTAGTCTCTAAGGGTATGTACAGGCATTATATTTAAACCACCCTAACCAAGGTTAAGGTGATCTAAATATCAAAGTGTGCACTACTAATCTAAAGTTTGTTCTCCTTTAATGAGAACTAAATTTATATTGTCATGAAATTAATACAATCTAGCTAGGAATAACCCAGCCTAGTGGATGCTTGCACACGTTCACAGCACAGCCCCAGTGCCGAGAAAGCCCAGTCACTCTCCATAGTCTGTTCATGTGCTGTTTTTAACCTCCCCCACTCCAAACCTTCTGGACTCATCGCCCTCCTGCAGACCTGCTAGCCCCCTCTAGACTGGCCAACTCCTCCCCCCACACACTGCAAGCCTCTCCCCCCCAGCTTACTTGCCTATGACTGCCCATGCTTCCTCCTGGCAAGTGGAGAATGCTTGCCTATGATGATCCTGACTCAGGTTTAGGCAGCTTAAATTAAACTGCCTAAACCTGAGCCAGGTCCTGTGAACACTTGTTCATAGCCAAAGGTGTGTCACCCTGTCCAGCCTGATTTCTCAGTTAGAAAAGAACTGGCCTACGGACTTCATGACACTGTAAAAATGTTTGAAAAAATATTTAACATCTAGACATTGCTGCAAGGAGGAGTTTAATGCTGCCTGGTTCTGAGCACTCTCAATTCCTATTCAGAGAACACAATGAATGTAGAAGGTTCTGATCTCTACACAGAATGAAGGCTTTAAAAGGGGTTGTTTCCTTTTAAATGGGAATGAACTCTTCCTTTTTCATATCAATGAGAAAGCATAGTAGAGAGTTAACAGCTAAAATATAAAAAATGCCAATGGATACAGTAGCCAAATTAGACAGACGATTTTTGATGGGCTGTCTTCTTCCTGTGGACAGCCTTGATAATCTGTGCAGAATGGATGATGTTACCATGAAATAAAATGCAAAATATTGAAAGGTCAAGGCAGTAAAGAACTTTACTCCATTTCATAGGATGCGTTTGGCATTAAAATTCTAATAGCTCTTCTCATGATAAAGGCTTTATTGAACACAAAAAAGTGACCATGTGAATCGAAGCTCCTGACAATGACTTGGTCAAAAACTGGGAATGAGAAATCATGGTACAGGAGAAGCAAAAATGTAAAATTGTTAAACTTAAATAAAAGCCTAGTGATGTATGTTACAATTATTGGCAGAAATTTATTGAAACATAATTATTTTAATACACCAAACTTTAAGGCTGACTACTGCATATGTAAAGCATGAAAGGTGACTGGCCTAGATAGTTCAGAGAGTTGATCCACACTTAAAGAGGGCAAAAAATTACAGATATCTAGTCTGGAGATGAAAAATGGCATTTTTCAACATGTAGTAAAAGGTAATTGCAGCTACGATAGTCCAGAAACTATGTGAGAGGCAAGGATTTCTTAGGGTGATATATTTTCTTGAACCAACTATTTAGTTGGGATCAAGTTAGACAAGCTTTTGAATGCAAGACATTCTTCATCAGCTTTCTAATCACAGGAAGCCAAACACAGCACAGGTACAGCATCTGTTCCTGGCTTCCTGTAATCAAAGACCTGACAAAGAATGTCTTGCATTGGAAAGCGTGTCTAACTTGATCCCAACTACATAGTTGGTCCAAGAAAAGAACTCACCCTAAGAAATCCTTGCCTCTTGCATTTTTCAACATGACAGACTACCAACAGATGGCCCTCAGCTTTGGCAAAAGTTCTCCCCTGGGTTTAGCCACTTGACATTAAGCTCCTACATTAAATACTAAAGTTGATTGGATGTATTTCAGGAGGATTCCCTTAAGTATAAGAAAACATTTCTGCTGGCTCTCAAACTTGTTGTTTCCTGGGACTGACCTTCTCCTCTGATATTCTTAAGGATTTAGTGAAAGTTTGCCCATCTCCCAGTAATTCCTAACTGCCATATTGGTTACCTTATCCTGCTGGCAGCTATCTTTCCACACAAATCTTATTATCAGTATTGCATCCCTGAGCCCATTTATGGTGTCTAAACAGGGGTAAGGGGGGAAAATTCATAGGCTGCTATAAATTACACTGGAGGATAGATCCATCTCTCAGCTAACCTTAGAGGTAGGAATAGAAATGAAATTTAAAGCCCCTTTTCCACTCCTCATATGGGTAGCCAAGCATCCAGGTCTTTATTTGGGGGGAAAAAAATGTTTATTTGTTCTTTATTTGCAACCAACACTTTGCTTTTAACCTCTCTATGACAGACCAAACAAGAAAGTTTAAAGTTTCCTTTTAACCTAGAAAGTATATGTAATGCTCCTTGTTAGACATCAGTACGGAGTTTCCAACTTGCTGCGTCAACAGTAATACTAAGAAACAAACTACAGAAGCTGATATATTCTTGATTTTTCAATGTTAGAATTGCTATTTTGATAATCATCTCCTAGAACTATGAATGCTATCATCCAGTGCAATAAAACTAGACAAACGTGAAAAAAATCAAACTAGTATCAAAATACTTAACCATTTCTAACCAAAGGAGTCAGCGTAAGTGCCAACCCAACTGCCCCAATACAATCAATTCCTAAATAATGCAAAAGGAGAAAGGGTGTACATACTAAATACAAAAAAAGGGATGTAGCAGAATTACGAAAGTAGCACAAAAAGGATGTAGTAAAATTAGAAAAGGTACAGAGAAGGGCACCCAAAATGATCAGGGATATGGAACACTTGCTATACCAGGAGACACTAAAAAGGTTAGGATTCTTCAGTTAGGAAAAGGGAAGGCTAAATGGGAATATGACAGAGGTCTATAAAATCATGAAGGGTATTAACAAACTGAATAGGGAATGGTTATTCACCAAATTCCAGAATATTCGAACTAGGGGGAACCTACTGAAATTAGTAGGAGACGGGTTGAAAAATAACAAAAGGGAGTACTTTTTTACACAACTCATAGTTAACTTGTGGGACTCATTACCACAGGACATGGTAGGGGCAGATAGTATAGCCACATTCAATCAATCTATCATGACAGATAATGATAGTTATTAAACACAACAACCCAAAACATTTCTTCTAGCATCTCCAAACCAAGTTGATGGAAGCCAGGAAGGGTAGTGAACAAGGAATAGATCATTCTAGATCACTGATTCTCAACCATGCTGCTGTGACACCCGGGAATACCTTAAAATCCTTTCAAGGATACCATGGGATGCTGCACGTTGTTAGCATTATTTGGTGTGCAAACATGATTCACAAGATAAATGCAGAGCTATCAAATAGGAATTCATGATGTCAAAGACCACCTGTTGTGGTCTTTCTGAATTCTTTGCAACAGAAGAATTGCTCTAGTGTTTTTCTGTAGTCGAAAAAAAAGAAAGAAAAGCTAAGAGCTGGCATTTCCAAAGGGTGTCCTAAATCTAACAAGGGGTGCATTCATAACCAGTGCTCTAAATACATGTGATTCAATGCTCTCTTTCTAAAGCAGCGGTTCTGAACCAGGGTACATGTACCCCCAGGGGGTATGAGAAGCCTCATCAGGGGGTACGTGAAATATATTTCATACATTGTCTAACACAGGTCAGAAGGCCTAAAAAAAATCTTGACAATTTGAAAAGTCTTTGTATGAGTATCTTGCCATTTTTATAATACGTGATTACACATAGTTTGATACAAAAATTAATTTCCCATTGAAAGGGGTTATATGAAGTCTCACTCTGAGACCAAAGGGTACGTCGACAGAAAAAAGTTCAGAACCGCTGCTCTAAAGCATCTGTCAGAGATAGTTCCAGATATTGGACTAGATACTGATACTGGGTTAGCTGGACCATTGGTCTGTCTCTTATATTTTTAAAAGAACAGGAAGGTCAGAACCTCTATAAGTATGTTGGCTTGGTACTGCACTTCAAAGCAGCCAGCCAAAGTTGCTGGTAAGACTTTTTTGATTATTTGTGTTATTATTTATTGAGCATCTCAGAACCCCAGGAAACAGAAAGGAAGACATAAAAGTTTTTCCAGTGACTTCTCTGAGGCCAGGATTTATCCCTAGTCTCTAACTGAACCAATTTAAAATTGAATTTGTATCGTTTAAAGTCCACACAAACAAATACACTGACTGACCACGAGATTCACTGGATATCTTGGAACAGGCATGTTAATTCATTTTCATCTTACCAAAAATCAGTTCTCTTGTTAGAAAGTATTTTGAGTGTTCAGAGACAGATAATAAAAATGCTTTGCCTATGGGTGGAGTGATTAGATTAGGTCAGAATAGATAAACAAGATACAATTAGATTAATGTAGTTTATATTAGATTATATAAAGAGCTAAAAGGAGATTTGGAATACGAGCACTCACATGAGAGATCCATTGCAAATAATGCCTCACACCCTGTTTGTGAGCATGCAGGATCAAAAATAGAGGAACAGATCTTTTAGCAGCCATAAGGCATCTACATGGTGATTGAGCATCTAAGCATAATTCTATTCCACACTGCTTAAGTCTCTCAAAAACTGTTACTGAAAAAGATGGGTGGGTTCTCCTCACTGCTTTCTGGGACTTCATGTTATACTTAAACAAAGACACATTACAAAAGCAGATATGTCAACAGATTTTCAGCAGCTGAAGCAGGCTGGACCTGAATTGCACTCAGACACCTAATAATAGGAACTGATCTACAGCCTTTGCATTTGTGCCATGAAGAGGACTATGAATCAGGGTGTCCACATAGGGAAATTTTAGATTTCTGCATGCTCTGTAGGGAAGAAAGGAGTCAGGAATAGTGGCAGGGGCTCTGCACAGAACCCAGAACCATGACTTCTGACTGGGCACATAAAATCATATTGGACAGGGTAAGGTGCACTCTGCCTTCATGTAGTTTAAAAAAATAAAAATTAAAATAACAGCTGCTGTTAACAGGGCATCTATCAGCTACTCCAAGGCAAAACTGGGAGTTCCATTCCTCAGTGCTGTGTTTTTCCCCCAGTCCATAACCACCCCTGACCCTAAGTGGACAAATATTTTCTATCACAAAAACAATTACCATATTTCACCATGTATAAATCAAGTTTTGAAGCCCAATTTTTGGGTCTTAAAAATCAAACTCATACATCAAGCCACATTAAAAAATTGGAGATGGGACTGGGCTCAGTGCTCAGCTGGTGCAGCCCCAGCGCTGGTTGCAGGTAATGGGTCTGTGTCAGCCAAACCCAGCCCTGTCCCTGTCCCTGTCCCTTGCGAGTGGCTCTGGGCTTACAGCAGATGGAGCTGCATCAGCTGAGTGCTGAGCCTGGCTGTCTGCTGTGAGTAGTGCTGCTGAACACCAAGCCCACAGATATATAAACTCCACAGATATTATCATTGTTACTAAATACATCTCTGCTTCTCTTTATCATTAAAATTATTTGCAAAATGATTTGGCATTCAAGCCTCTCACACAGTAATGAAGAACAAAACCTTATAAACAGATTGTAAACAGCGTACATTTAAATAAATTACATATTTAAATGCATCAGTTACATTTGAATGCTCAATTAGATACCTAATTACATTGAAAATGCAAGTGCGTATATAAATTGATGACCAGCCCCTCAACATGGTTATGTGTTTCTAGTCTCATTCTGACCTTATTTGTGCACTGTTCAAGTATCACCTGTTCGTATCTGACATTTTCTGAAAAAAAAAGTTATAGAAGTCTATCATCTGATTAAAAATATCAGTTTCAAATACAGTTTATATTTCATGCTGAGGACTGCTTTCTATCATATGCATTTCCAGTATCATATTAGGTTTTTTAGATATCAGTCGTTTTAGGTTCTTCACATGTGCTCCTGCCTGTTCACCATTTATTTGGTTGCTATCATTGAGCAAACACATTTACAAGTGGAAATAAAAAAGTTGAACTCTGCTTCATTTGTACACAAAAAAGGATTTTAAAAGTACATTCTGCCACTTGAACTAACAAGTTGTGTAAACAGCAATGGCAAGCAAATTTATGTCTAAAAGCTGGTGTTGGTTCTGTTGTGACAATCCCCATTCTAGCAAAAGAGTGGGAATCAAGCATGAATGATAGCAAAATTTGATTCAAGGATATTACTTTATTAATGTGATAATGCTCCATTTATGATCCTGTGATAATTATATTTAAAAGATGCTCTTTGATTAATTTTTCTTGAGTCATGCTTTCATTACGTTCCATATAGCTCCCATATAGATATGCACTAAAAGTAAACCAAAGCATATAAACAAAATAAAATCAAAGCTCTAAAAAGTGACAAAAGCAATGAAAAACTAAACAGATTGCTTGGCATTTCCAGAATTTTTATGTAATTCATTTCCTACAGTAAAAAAAGACTTAATGGTAATGGTAATCAGTATCAATGTGCTATAAATTTAGGCACAATAAAGATGAAAGCAAGAAGAAATAAATCTTACATGTTAAAATAGGGCAGATATATTCTTGGTAGCATTTCATTCAATAAGTCCTTGTCTACTTTTCCTTTCAGTTGTTCAGTTTCAATATGAAAAAAAATCATTATGGTTGAAAGTAACCTGAACATTTTCTTTCCACCCTAGCTGTGAGATCTTTCTTATGACTTGTCTTAGACACAAGGTACAATTTAGGATGAAGTATCTCTTTCCTTTCTGGCCATACATGTCATATAAAACTGTTTTCATAGAGCCAATATTTCCCTCTTGTTCCATTTAAGAGATCTGACACTAAGGAAAAATCTGCAGGCTGGCAAAACATATCCATAGAAATAACCATCTAGCTCTATCACTGAACTTCTACGATAGGAAACTGTACTCTTCAAGACACTTAAAACTAGACTGGATAAGCACTAGAAAACATAATGTACAAGCTAATCCTGCTTTCTGCAAAGAAAAAGACTCTTTTATATTTATTACTTCTATGATTGTACAGCAAAGAATCTTCATCTTTATGTCCTACTTTATTCCTTAAGAGCCTTTGGCAGTTTTCTCTGTAATATTTCAACAATTTGGAGCTGAGACTTCTAGACACTTTATAACACAGCCTACAGATCATTAAACATGTGCATGACAGGAGGACCGATTATGGAATTATGCATTAGATTCCACTGCACCTTATTGCGATCCCGGGATCAGGGCTCCCCCTGCACTGGCACAAAGCCACTGTCATGGCTGGCTCTTAGCCACTGGGATACCCTCCTCCCTCCCCCCACTCCTCCCCGTCTGAAAGATTCAAGTGCAGCAACCTCCTAGCCTCAGGGGTGCATAAAACCCACAAGGTGGGGAGATCACTGCAGCAGCAGTCTCCCCGCCCTGGGGATTTAATGCACCCCTGGAGCTAGGAGATCGTAGCCATGCCCTGCAGCTCCTAGGCCCCAGTTGGGTCCTGGCACCAGGAGGCATGCTGTGAAGACCCAGAGTATGGAGCTGTGGGACTCTGGGTCCTGGCAGCTGCAGGATACTCCTACGACCCAGAGTCCACAGCTGATGGGGCTCCCAGCTGCAGGGAAAACCCTGCTACATAAGCAAATTCAATCTTGGCACCAAGCAGCTATAAAGTTAGTACACATTTTGAAGATCTAACTTTATCGCTGATTGGAGCTTTTTATCATATGGTGAGTATTTTGCACATGTAGCTGGTCTCAAGGTAATTGTGCAATTGACAGTTAACTGCGATATCTGTAATGGGTAGAGGAGGCTAAAATTCAAACTCATTTTACTTATCTCTTTGCAAATTGCATTATAAACAATTATATCAGTTTCTGGTGTGTCACTTCAAAGAGCTAAATCATGGTATAATAGGCCTTTTGAGATGTATACTAACAGGGTTAGTGTTCATCATTTGCTCTTAGGCTTTCTGAAGAGAGGCAGCCAGCTTTGGATGAAACAGAAGTGGCCAAAAGCACTTTCAAAAGTGATTCTGGGACCATCATAAAGCTTCTTTCTCTGCAACACTTTTCTGAGATACAAGTGACATTTTAAGATGAAATATCTTCTTATCTTCTGGCCATACATGTCATAATTATTTTATAAAGCTCTTTTTATAGAGCCAGCATTTTCCTTGTGATCCATTTAAGATATGTGCCACTAAAGAAAAATCAGCACCTTGGCAAAACTTATCCATAGATATGTGAATAGTCTTCCAGCTGAAGTCATGTGTGTGATTATAAAGAGAATTAATATGAGCAGGCCACTAGCAAAAGCCAATTTATTTATTTCTTCCTTTTATACTTAAATAAATCCTTTTTGGTACTCTGCTGAATGCATTTCCCCTTTTGGGGAGTATTGCATTAAGGACACTAAAATCCTCCTTCAATGTGGTTAATGTAAGGAAGCCATACACTATAGAGTCCAAGGATTCTTACTGTATAGTAAATTCTCATTCAAAGGAAATAGTATTAGAGGAGAGAACTAGTGTAGCATCTCAGGATCACAGCTGTTCATTTAGCCCATGTAGTTGCTACATGCTTATCTGCACTCTGTCCTGTCCTCAATACATCAGCAAAACCTATTCAGTCAAAGGAAGGAGTTTAGGTTAACTTCTGAAGTGATTTCAAATAGAAATAAACTAGTACTGTCAGGTCAATCAAACTGCAGGAGCAGATTTCTACATATATTACTCTAATATATGCAGTCACTTACACAATACTAATACAATCAACTGAGCAATTTTTGCTTTTATTTAAACCTATGCAGAATTACTGAAATCAAGATCTAACCTGAGCTAAAAACTTGGAGAAATAGATATCATAACTAGCAGGGCTAACCCAGGCTTGAATAGGTTAATGAAATACACTTTCCCATGTGCCTGCTTCTATAAAAAGTAATCTAAAGTCTTTGTCATAGGCTAAAAATTAAAGTGGGAAACTTAAATGTCACACAAAGTAGGGAAAAGGAATTAGTAACCTTTGCTTAACATTCAGCTGATACCTGAATATTCTTTCAATAAAGACATGGTAGGGGTTCAATCCTGATTTCTTTATATACTGTTCAGCCCTGATTTTAAAAACGCTCTCCTAGATGCATGATTTTCACTGACAGTTTTCAAAGAAGGATTAATCCTGAAATAGTGTATTGTTAGGATGACTTTAAAAATCATTTCCATGTGCAAGACAATTCAGGTCCTAATCGAACTGCATGCATTTGGGACTACGACTGACATTTTAGTCCTGTTGAAGTCGATGGATTTTAAATATTGGTTGCCATGATGAAGAATTCACCTCATCTTACGAACCATATAAATGGAAAGAACAACCCCGCC
>NW_017728913.1:1792853-1798639 GCF_001723895.1 Crocodylus porosus
TCTAACAATTTGTGGCCATTATTCCTAGTAACCCCCGGTGGTGCCTGGGGGAACAGAGCCTCGCCCAATTTCCACTGGTCCTCCCCTGGTGAGTTTGGAAACAGCCACCAGATCCTTTCTCAGCCTTCTCTTGTGAAGGCTGCATAGATTCAGCCCCTTTAGCCTCTCTTTGTAGGCCCCCTTGCTGCCCCTTGACCACGTGAGTGGCCCTCCTCTGGACCCTCTCAATGCTAGCCACATCCCTCTTGAAGTGCTGCAAACCAATAAAAAACAGCCATTTTTCACCATAACTTTTTGGAAAGTAAGTTACATTCTGTTCTACACAAGTTCTTATGTTGTCCTCAACATTGTAGTGCTTTCCATTATGGCTTCAAGTAACATGCCACAAGCAGTTTTTTCATTCTCCTTCATCCCAGAAAAAGAAATGTGTAAGTAGCTGTAGTAAGGCTGGAGTATTGTAGTGTAACATTTTGGGGAATCAGCTCATGTGCAAGTTAAGAATTCTGGCAGGGAACAGTTACATAGCTTCCAGAACAAAGACTGTGTCGGGTCACTAAACCTTGATAGTTGTTATTCAAATGAGAGTGCCTTAAGACAATGGAGTGGCTGAAGCCTAGGGAAGCTATTTCAACCAGTCACCTCAAGAAAGGAATTGGGAGTTATCCCAAAATAGGAAGAAAAAAAAAAGAAAGACTAGTTGTAATACTGGGACGTAACACAGAGCACAAAACAATACAGAGGGACAGACAGACTCCATGAATCAGAAGAGAAGCCCACGTGGGAATGGAGAAAGGGAGGGGAAATCCTGGACTCTGAAAAACTAACCTAACCCCAAAAATGTTCAAGAGTAGGGAGGAGCCTGAGGAAGGGAAAGCATAAATTCACTTATTATTTTGTCTAGGTCTATGTAATTCTTCAGCTAGATAAAGAATGATTATTTCTGAGCCCTTACGAAGTCCGTGAATCTGTCTGCTTGAATTATCAGGTGTACCTGAGGAGGTACATTGCAAACAGAGCACTAACAAAGCAGAGCTCCTGGAAGCAGTAAGCTTTAGCTCCACGGGGCCCAAGATTAGTCCACATTTAAAGGTCTCTGCAGTCGCAGAACCCTCCTTTCTGCACCAGCAGAGTTGCACGAGACCTCAAAGCAGCATTAAGAATTCTGCTGCCATTCTACCAGTTGTCAGTGTCCCATGTAGGCATTGCCACAAACTTTTTGCCAGCTGCCACAGTCCCTTCAGTAGCTGGTGTCCTCCCAGAGGGCATTTTATATTCTTGTGGCACAGCTGCCATCATGAAGCTATACAGATACATGCTACTGGTGGCTCTGTGCACCAGCTCTGGTGCGGTGCAACCTAAGCACGGATGTCCAGTTCTTATCTGGGAGAGGATCTGTTCCAGGATGGTGTCACAGCAGTGTTTTATTGTGGTACAGGTACAGGTGTCTGTGTTGGGACAAAGGTGAAATCAGATCTGCATCCTTTTCCACCTTTTAAGACATTTTCTATTGGGAGCCCCAAAAGTACACATCTCACCTCTGAAGCACAAATTCACTCTACCAAGGGGGACACACAGCTTCCCCATTCTTTCCAATGGGCAGCTTTGTACAACACTGGAGGATGATCATATTCTACCCAGGAAGATGTACATGCCTTTCTCGTTCTCCCTTCCACACTTCCAGCACTTCAACATCCACCTTAATCCAGCTCCATAACTGGTAGGACATCTACATGAACAAGTGGGCATGTCTACATGTGCTTTTATGTGCACTTAAACTTAATGCACATTACCCTAATGTGCATTAATGTGATTTAGGTGCACACCTACATGTCCACTCACTGGTGCACATTAACACAGGTATGAGGACTGACTTAGGACTAAAGTTAGTCCCAAGTCAATGGACACACACTGAGTTAATGTGCATTAGCATGTCTACATGTTCACTAATGTGATTTAGATATTTGCATATAAATCTGACACCTGCTTTATGCAGGTATCAAATTTAGGCTCAAATAGCCTTAAATCACCATTTTTAAAGTGCATTAAGGGTGTGCATATATAGATTTGCACCGCATTAAGGGTGTGCATATATAGACTTGCACCCTTAATGTGCCTTAAATTGGCTAATGCACATTAAATACACACGTAGATACTCCCAGTGTGTCTAATTCATAGACAGAAATATAGACTTTAGTTAGGAGAGAGGACCATGGTTGGGAAGGCACTCACTTTTCCCCAGTAACTTAATAGCAAAGGCTCTTGCCCAGGACATGCAAGACATCTGTTCTAGGTCCATCTTACTCTGAACTCACATCTCTTACTTCCTACTACTACCTGGCTAAGGAGTAGGCAGAAGAAAGGGCACCCTCCATCAATGGTTGACATTGATGTTGAGCCTTTGTCTATAAAAAAAATTCAAGAAGCATGGTACCAGAATGAGACCATGCAAGAGGAAGCCTCCCTAGCACACCTGGGAGACATGTGCTCTTTCTCTTGCTCCCTATGTTGCTTATGCATTCTGCACTAAAGAGTCACTGAATGGAGAATATAGCAAATAATTTTATCAGAAAAATACTGGCTTTGTATTGAAAAGGCTTCTTTTTCATTTGAACTAAAAGCCATTTATTTTACTACCACAGTATACCTCATTTTTGATCCTTGTAGCTGTTTAAACTCTGAATATCTCCACATTACCTTTTCATTTCTTTGCTAAGAAATTAATTTAATAACTGAGGATGGGAGAGATTAATTTCTAAATGGGACCTGAGAGAGGAGGATTATAGCCCATTAGAACCATTACATATTATTTTCTCCAGGTGGAGATAAAGTCAAAGGTAAGCAAGACTCATGGGTCTGTTGCAGTGTTCATTTAGGTAAAAAGCTTTTTTAATCCTTAAACATTTTAAACTTATTCCCTGGAATAACTTCTAACAAACTTCTGTTATCTTCTTAGTAAAAGCCTCTGGAAGCTTTCCCTTGGTATAGCCAATGGGACCTATAAAGAAGAAAAGAAAGCTGGTCTGTAAATATAGTACAGCATAAACAAGTCAAAGAAATAGACGTTTTCAAGTTAATATCACAGATGACAACATATGCTAGTACACCTGTTACATTTGTACTTTTATCAAGAAAAATTCTACTCTCACTTACACACTTCTGAATGGAGTGGTGGGGATGGGGGAACACAAGGTTTTGTGTGTTTTGTTTTGTTTTGCTTTTTGTTATAAAGTTTTTTTACCTCTAAGCATTCAAAAATTCTCTTTACATTATTTTATTATATAGTGTCATAAAGTACACCCAAGCTTGCAGATTCAGAATTTACCTGTAGGAAACTAGGTTATAAGATTCTCCTATAAATAGTTGGTTTATTGTGCTTAAGGCATTTATTATCTATACAAATGCTATTTAAGTTCTCAAAGAAGTCTAAGTCTATGTTTGCAAAGACACCAGTTCTTCTATACAAAAAAATACCACTTCTGCAGGCCACAAGCAGCACATTTCTTCAATATATTAAAAAAATAAAAATAAAAACCCAGACCGATTCCAGTGGTATGGAGCAGAATGAGACACATTCCAATTCCAGAGCCAGATACATTTGGTAAACTGAAAACTAAATCTTCTATTGTTAGTCCCAGCAAGCCAGACAAGAGCACACACAGAAACCATTACAAAACAATACGATTAATCTTAAATTTTGCTAGGAAGGGATCTGGATCTGTATAACCATTCAGAACTCAATGTTCAAAAGGCTTTCGACCACTTGAAGAACTCCTCTCAATACAGGTCATCTGAAGACAGAATCTGTGACCTTCAGCCTCACCAGGACCAACAGCATCACCAGCACCTGAATTGCAAGAGTAATTCCATTTGCTGGTAGCAACAACTGCTCTTTATAATTTATGACAGGACAAAATACATTTATCCAGCACATATTTATACTCACACCTAAAGTCAGGTACAAGAAAGCACTAGTTGCTCATATTCAAACCAGAATTCTCAGCTGTGCATAAATCACTGTATGAAAAATTCTGCACCCACTCAACTATGAGTCTTCTAGTGTCATGTTCAAGTTGAAAATCATTAATCTCAGACTGTAAATGTGGAGACAGCATAGTACTGGTAAATATAATTGCAAATGGACAACAAGAGCATTGTTTTTCTGTCCAAGTGAACCCTATTTTGTCTTTTAGGTTCAACCAGCTCATTATTTATATATAATTTGCTTCTACTGCTTGCTTCATGCCTTTAATCATAATTGTGTGTTTGTGCCATAATTGTTTACTATACGTATTGTTACAATACGCTGATGTATAAATATCAAACACAGCTTTTATCTACCTAGAATATATGCTATATTTCTATAGGGATATTAGGTAATATCACTAAAACTGCATTATCTTTTTATGTAGGTGAAAAGCAAGTAAGAGCGCCTTCTCATTTTATTTTATTTTAAAGAAAAATGCAATATGATGTGCTTCAGGTAAATCGGGACAATAGTGGTAATCCAGAACTGTCCTATTTGCTGCATGCTTGAATTCTCACTTCCCTTTTATTATATTCAAAGCATGTACCATTGCTGTATTCTTTTACCAAAGCAAAAAGTGATTAAGCACATACTTACTTTAAGGAGATGAGTATATAACACAGACTACTGACAAAATTGTCATTCTAAAGCAGTAGTTGCCAACCAGTCGATCGCGATCGACTGGTCAACTGCAGAGCCTCTGTCAGTCAATCCTGGGCAGGTCAGTCAGTGGAGGAGATCAAGGCCCCCTGTGGTAAGGGTCAGACGGAGTGCGGCACAGCCAGAAGCAGGGGAAGGTGAGTGGGGCCCCAGCCCAGCCGAGTGGCAGGAGGATTGGAGGCCGGGGGCTCCCACCACTAGGTGCACCTCAGTGGAGGCCCTGGGGGCCCATGCTGCACAGGGCGGAGGCGGAGGCAGTGGAAGTAGCTGCTGCTGCCCACTGAGCATCGAGCCCCACTGCAGCTGGGCATGTGCGGGCTTGGCTCATCCCAGCCAGGTCTCAGATGATCTGCTTGTCCAGGGAGTGAAGCTGCGGCAGGAGCAGGCACTGCACAGCTGGGAGGAGCTGTGGGATGGAGCTGCAAGTGGCTCATCTGGGTAGTGTGGAGAGGAGGGGGCACACACCCCAGGAGGGCATGGGGGCCATGTGCTCAGGTTATGAATGCAAGGAAGGGTAGGCTGCCACTGTGAGCTGGGGCGGCACCAGACTTTTCCCAAAGGATCTTGAGCCAGGCTGCTCTCAGGGTGGGCAGCGGCAGTGCTGGGAGCGGGACTACAGGAGCAGCTGCAGCCACCCAAATATTTGCTGTAGCTGCCCCAACCCCCCTTCCCAGTGCCACTGCCACCCACTCCCTGAGCACATCATGTCCCAACCCTCCTGAGAAAGTCCCAGCACCACCCCAGCCCCAGTCTGCAGTGGCAGCCCACCCTCCCCCATGTGCAGATCCCAGGCACACAACCTCCATGCCCTCCCAGGGTGCGTTCAGCAGCAGGAGCCACCACCCCATCCCCATGCAGGCCACCCCCCAGACAAGCCGCTCACTGCTCCATTCCACACCCCGCCCCAGCTGTGCAGGGCCTGCGCCTGCCCCAGCCCCACTCCTTCCCTCACCACCATGAGGGGGGCAAGATGCAGAGGCTGAGGCTGGGACTGGGGCCAGGCCAAATGGCAGGACAGGCAGAGTCCTGGGACCCCATTCACCCCAGCCCTGCTCCTGCCCTCACCACTGGGGCCTCAATCTGCCCCTCCCCCACCCCCCAT
>NW_017728913.1:1799494-1883334 GCF_001723895.1 Crocodylus porosus
TGTGAACCAACAGACATCCTACAAACTTATTATAGAAAACTAACAACTTACTCTAAGTCGTCTACTTGTGCCAGCTCGGCGAACCTCGAAGGCGGTCATAAAGCTACCTCCAATCCCGCCCCACAAGCCACGCGCTTGCCCGCTTGTAAAGCCCACGGCTCCCCAAGTGGTGCCGGAATCGCTAGCCCGGCATTCCGCCACATGGCGTCACGAACAGGATCACAAGTAGATGACCAAGCCATGCTAGTCTGCATGTGTCCCTGGTGACTGGGACACCATTTGCCCCCACAGACCTATGATTTCTGGAATCATCTCGCCTACCATGCGGCAGGCAATAGCGACCCCAAAACACACATCTCCAGGCGCATTTCAGTGAGCAGGCCAGAGGGTAAAATCTGGACATGCTCGCTAGCTGCTGCTGCCCTGCGGTGTGTAATGGCCGCCCCCAAAGTCATGTTCTCCCCAGTAAACGCAGGAGGAAACAGAGCCCTTGCAGGCATTCTTCCTTCTAAAGGAGACGCATCGCCGGCCAGCGACGAACAGGCCTCCATCTTAGGGCTCCTTCATAATGCCGTAGGAAGACACCCCTCCGGCCAAATCAATCCCCAACAAATACCTGAAACCGGGAAAGCTTATGATAGTCTAGTCTGCTGCCACCGCGAATTAGAAGCCGAGAGGGGAACTAAGAACAGACCCTTTAGTAAAGCTGAACTTACACCCAGTAAAGCGGTAGGAGTTTTGTTGCAGCATTTCATAAGTGCTGTAGGACAATCGGGACTCGACAAGACCACCCTATGGAAATTCTCAGAAGAGGAACAGTTAACCCCTGCCATCAAGCTTGGATGGGACCCCAACCACCAACCAAAGCCAAAAAATGAGTAGCAGCCGCCAAGGTGGTAAGCTTCGGTGGTGACCCTCAGCAATTCCAGGACCCGCGTCCCTACATCACCTTACCTATCAGAGACCCGTCTTCACCCACTAAAGCAAAAGAAATCAAGTTCTTACTAGATACAGGTGCACAAATTTCTGTCATTCGACCGTCTACACCCCATATTCTACTCAACGGCAAAATTCACATACAAGGCCTAAACTCCACCACCAACGTCTCCACAGCCCATTGTGTACATCACTTAACAGGAAAATCATTTACCGCCGCAATAGGAGATGTTAATCTACTTGGTGTTCCCGAAATTCTCAAATTCGACCTCAAACTCATGCTCTTACAAGTATTTCCAATTAGCCCCTGCAAAGCACCAAGCATCACGCCTCACAAGCCGAAAATCATCAATCACCTGTCGTGGCGTTACACACCTATCCCTACAAAACCGCGTCTCCAAAACTCGCTTCAAAAACTTCTCAACGAATTACAAGCAGCAGGCCGCATTTCTAAAATTTCACATGCTAAGTTTTTGTCGCCCGCGTGGGGTATTGCGAAACCCGGAGACCCTAATCAAGCCCGACTCGTAGTCGACTACCACCGCACCAACAAGCAAGTAGAACCTCTATCACAGCCTAGCCCCAAGACACTACCACAGACTCTAAGCAAAATGATAGCCTATCAGGTGACTCCCTGGTTTGGAAGTACCCTAGATCTCAAAAACATGTTCTTTTCCATCCCCATCATTGATGACGTCGAAATACTCAACATGTGTGTAAATGGACAAATGTTCAAATGGAACGTCTGCCTCCAAGGATACTGCAATTCACCAGCGGTAGCCACAGCGGCTATCAACAGCATCCTTGAGGCCTTCATTACACCTGGTGACGTCCAAATCTGGAGTTATGTAGACGACATCGCCATCATGGGCAGGACTCCAGAAGCAGTAACCCAAACTACAGAAAAACTAATACATCACTTGCAAGCCCACGGATGAACTGTAAACGTGCAAAAATCTCAACTCACAGCAAAGCCACACATTTCCTTCCTTGGTGAAGTATTCGATCATGAAACTCTCAAAGCAACAACGCACACACCTCCAACCATCCCCTGGGTCAAAGGTACTACCCCAACGAGAAAAGAAATTCAACAACTTCTGGGCCAACTAAACTGGCATAGAGCTCATGTTCCAACAAGTTGTCTAGAAGTCATTGCATGCCTACATCAGCAACTACGCACCAAAGCTAACACCCGAAGTATGGGACCCCATCCATGACTATGATAAGTTACAAGAACTCTTAAAGGCCACCTCAACTACAATCCTCCACAGTATTAGCCCCAATGAATCCATAACTGTTACCCTTGGACATACAAGTCAAATACTCTGGGCAACTGGCACTACCAGCATCAACAAACTAGTATTCTCAACCTACAAGGCACTGCAACCGTCTCAATATCGATATGGAGTCACAGGAACCCTTTTACTAGCATCCCAGCTCACCACAACCGCCTATCACAACATTTCTACAACTACCGGAACTTTCATCAGATTAGGCATCACACTACTTCCACTTCTCACTCCTGACCAACCGGACCCAACCTTTCATGGCCTATGTACCACCTGGCAAGAATTAGTACAAGTCTTTCATTTTCATTTCCACCACTGGAAGATGAAAGAGGTGCCAGCAAGTTCAACACCTTCCCTTCATCATCAAAACCCTTCACTAATGTACAGCACTATTCTACCTGCCTGGATACCATCAGACAGAAGTACAGCCCATGGCGGAGCACATGGATTCTTCTGTAACCCGTGTCAATACATTAAAGTAGAGCCTGCAGCCCCACCTCCAAATGCACAACTTGAAGAACTCCGCACATTCAAAGGAGCCCTCCAACGCCGCTTAGACGCCCATAATGTCCGTGAACCTGTCCCTGTAATAGCTATTGACTCTCAATACATCTACAAAATATTAACCGGACAGGCACAAGCCACAGAAAACCAACCCCTTTGGAATACAATCTTCGCTATATTGCCTCACTTTAAAATCATACCTCTACTACAACATACCTGCTCTCACCGACCGGATACCAACCCAGTCCACACCTACATCAACGCCATGCTACGAGACCCAGAGAAGCGTGCAGAAGCCATCAAGAAAACAGAAAATCAGCCACAACAAGTTGCAGCAGCCATTCTCACTGAAACAAACGTCAATAACCAACACTTAGTACAATAGCTACATGAGTTTTGGAGCCACCCCATCCCCAAAAAGGCCCATCTCAAATGAAAGCGAATAACTGCCGAGACACCACCATTCACCATCACACTTCAAGATTGGAAGACACGGAGTCAGACCTGTTACATATGTAACAAAGTCAAGGCCACGCCAACCGCATCGGCTAAACAAGCATTTGACCCAAAGTACTTTCCCCCAGGAAAGACATGGCAAGTCGACCTCATGAGACCACTCCCTGGAGTCAAACATCAGGCCAAGCTGTTAGTCCTAGTTGATCTAGGCACCAGACAACTACAATGCATTCCTCTTACAAAGACTACCGCTGAAACCGTCTGCTCTGCGCTGCTCCAGGCCATGAGCCTCTGGCAAGTACCAAACGAAATCCAATCCAATGGAGGACCACCCTTTATGTCAAAAGCCCTAACAACCTTTTGCAGTACCTACAATATCGTCTGGCACACCCACATCCCGTATCACCCACAGTCAAATGGTGTCATTGAACACTCCATAGGAATCCTCAAAGAAAAGCTCCGTCTAACAAGAAACAGCACATATTTAAGTTGAACAAGCTGTCTGCCACAAATTCTAATCCAACTAAATGAAGACAAGTAATTATAGACAAACAGAAAGCAAGAAACACCAGAACCGTGGAATCCCCAATTCCAGCTGGGAGAACTCGTCTGGGTAGCCATACCAGGACCTGTTGAAAAGAAACAACTACTATACCAAGGAATAATACAATCTGCAGGAACATATCCGAACACCTACCAAGTTAAAACCGACGTACCCAACAAGACATTACTAGCCCATCACAATTGGCTGAGTCATCGCTCTGAGACAAGAGACTAGCCATTTTACTGTATATAGCCTTTATATGTTTTTTAACTATCTTATTTCCTCTACAGGTGTGTTACATGGGACAGCCGCTCAGGAAAAGCACATTGCCCACCTTGTATATGCGCCTCAAATTCACAAGGTCAGCCTATCCAAAAAAGTGGCCATATTCTCTGGCAACGCGATACATCGGCGAGCCTGTTCATCGCTCTACCAGCACTGTCCCCACGTGTAACCATCACAACCACTGCACTAAACCATCTGCCACCTAAAGAACATCTACAATGGACCACAACTACGAACTGACACCTATCATGCTATATCTATCATTGCTGACACTCCTCGTTATCCTTTTCCCAGTTGCCATACCTGTCCCTGTCCCCTTTTCTTCACCTAACACTGTACTTCAACTTTTATCCCTATGGGCCAATGCAACTGCAGAAGAAGAAAAAGGACAAAGATTAACCGCCTGTTTAAAAATTCCCATGTCTGTCCAAGACCCAGTCCTCACTTTACCCTGAACCATTTAATCTATCCGATTGGTTCTCCCAAATCTCATTAAGCCCAAAAACTTCTATAGATGTATTCTTAAGCGAAACTTTCGGTTCTATTAACTTTTCTTGGCCACAAAATTTTACACTTGCTAGCCTGTCCTCTGAACCCACTGAAACGAAGTGCTCTTTTAACGGAACCCCATACGCTTGTTCAACTATCCCCTGGGGAATACACCCTAATAGTAACAATTGGTCCTGACCAGACCAGTCTCTCTCATGGAATCCTCACTTAGTTACTCCACCATGGTACCTCGACCTTACATCACACGGTCAAACTACTGTATCTGTAGTCACTCTATCCCCTCTCATTCGACCAACACCCTTAGTAAAATGGAATAATTTTCTAGCTGTAAATTTAACTCAACCAGGTCCCTTCAGAAATGATTCCTGGTTCGGATTTTATTATCCCACGTTACGAACAATATTGTTAAACGCTGCCTGCCATGGCGTCACACTTCCAATAAGGCAGCCCGGCCCCCCAAAGCGAACGAGACACGCTTTTCCTTTTCCTGGACGGTGCTCAGAATTATCCACCCCAACACCGATAGGCCTAGCCTGGGCCTGTTCTAATGGAAAAGTATATACGGCTTTACCTGCCACCCTCAGCGCCGTACAATGTTTTTTAGCATCACTTTTATTCTGCCCACCTTTAAAAGCATCTACTGTTTACCCACTGAGTTTTCATATAAAACATAGGCAAACTAGATAACGTGCGCCAGTATGGAGTTCCCTAACCCATGGAGAGAAGGTAACCCAAGCTCTTAGTTGGGCCACCGAAGGCCTATTTGTTTGGGGAGTCAGTATGACAAAAACCCGCATTGCCCTAGCCCAATTAGCTGAAGAGGTAGAATTATTAGCGAACCGCACAGCTGATAGTCTTTCTCTCTTTAACCAACAGTTACAGGCCACCTCCCAAATGACTATTCAAAACCACCTTGCTTTAGATGCCTTATTACTTCAACATGGTAGCCTATGTCAATACCTCAACCTAACCTATGTTGTATTGCAATCCCCAATGTTTCCATTCCACTCAACCAACAAGTCGACAGCATTCGCAAAAAAGCCACCCGTGTCAACGGCATCGCTGGCATTGGCAACAGTTTACTTTCTCAAGTCTTTAATGCGCTAGGCTTTAATATCTCATCTTGGCTAACTAACTTACTTTCAGCACTCCTCTTATTATTCATACCTATCATTATTTTTTTATGTGTTTGTTTTTATATTGTAAAGTATATCCAAAATCGTATAAACTATGTAAGTGCCTTCATCTACACCAAACTTCCCAATAAACTCAACAAAGAAAAAGATCCGTTCACTATCAACCCATTTCTAAATGAAACCACTACATAAATGTTCTACTGCCCCATGGCACAAGGGCATGTAAATATCTTATTTTATTTCTGTATAACTGCCGCGCGGCACTCTCACATTTATGTGACCTTGTAGTTTTGGCTGTTAATCAAAATGAAAACCTTGTACTTTTCCACGCTTGTATTAAGCTGCACACGCGTATTCTGTAAGTTTCTTTTCTTATCTGTAAGTGTCATTCCTGCAGAAACGAAACTTATGTAAAAAATCTACCTAGTAACTATTATGTAAAAGAAACTATCCTATCCCTGTATGCTTAGCTTATATCATAGTTAGTGTCACAGAGGCAGTCCAACCAACATCTATAAAAGAGGTAAAAAAGCAGGAAGTAGCAGAGACGACGACTGGACGACCCTTCAGGCCTGATCACCCTGTAGCCGGTCTTCAGCTCTCCGTCTGGGCGTATCCCAGCGAAAACCAAGGCCTCGAAAATCCGACAATCGACAACAATTCACTGTGTTACAGTTTGTATTCACCATCCCGTTTATGAGCTGTTGACCAGCCCTAGGACTAACTGTGGGCAGCCACACCCATCCTGCAAGGGGTGGAAAGCAAGGGCTTGCTAGTGAACCCTGTGGGCCAACAGACGCCCTTTGTATCCGGCATACTGTAACTGAAGAAGCATCAGAGACTCCATCTCTCAACTGCCTCTCTTCACAGCTTAGACAGCATATCTACACTTTTTATACTTATATTTACTGCAACTTCATTCCAGCCGGTCTCCCCTCTTATTCGTAAGAGGGTGAGGCCAGGTGAGTAAATAAAACAAATTTTTACTTCACCTTATATTTACTCTATAATAACTTCTATTACTAACATCCCATCTCAATGAGCTGTTGACCGGTTCTGGAACTTAAGGAATCGGCAGCCACACCCATCATTGAACTAGTTCTAGTGGTGGAAAGCAAGGGCTTGCTCCGGAACCCCGTGAACCAACAGACATCCTATCCTACAAACTTATTATAGAAAACTAACAACTTACTCTAAGTCGTCTACTTGCACCAGCTCGGCGAACCTCGAAGGCGGTCATAAAGCTACCTCCAATCCCGCCCCACAAGCCGCGCGCTCGCCCACTTGTAAAGCCCGCAGCTCCCCAAGCGGTGCTGGAATCGCTAGCCCGGCATTCCGCCACACCACCACTGTGGGAGAGGAGAGAAAAGTGGGAAGAATGTTTGATGAAAGTTTTTATTCTATACTTGTATAGGCTTATTACCTTACATTCCTTCTAGATCTCTAGAAAACATGATATATAAGGAAAGATTGGAACAATTGGCGTTCTTTCAACTGAAGGTCTTCATGGAAACCAAAGGTCACAATTTGACAGGGTTCAACTAATTGTAATAAGCTAGTTGTAACTAGCCTGTAAATAATTGATGCCCCCTAATCAACAAGTAGTTCCACCAATTCAGATCACCATATGAACAACCCTAATTTCAATAAAAGTACTGAATCTACATAGCTGAAGCACTTCTTACCTCCCCCAATACCTTTCACATGTTCTTAAACCCAAATTCACATGCTGGTTGTCACTATACCAAAGATTCAAAACAAAAGACAGATTTATAATTTTACTGGCATAGCTACCCTCAGCTAGCATGTAAAAACAAATCATACCATATAGAAAATATAGATAGGCTGGCAAACTCCCTTATACAAACAAGCTGGGAAACACAGCTAGGACAACAGAATGGATAATTTGAGTTGGCTTAGCTTACATGGTTTGTGTAGATGGAATATCTACACAGGCAAACACTCCTTCTGTCAAACTAGACTGTATCTTCCTTGGGGCCCCAACCAACATATCCACACCAGCATAGCTATAGTGGCAGAACGACTATGGTATAGACAAATCCAAGGGGAATGCTCAGCTAACATAAGTAACAAAGCAGTATGTCAAATCCCATACTTTTTCCTCTTTCAAACCATGAATAGGCACTGTGACTAAAAAAAAAAAAAAAGAGAGATCCACTAAAATATTTTGCTTGTCTTCTTTCAGGCACACGTCATGTGAGATAATCGGAGGAGAGATCAGGCTTGTAGCGAAATATCAGAGCATGCAGAACAATTGTGCAGCAAGGACTGTCTTGTCCTAACCTCTAGCCCTGTTCTAAGTTAATACAAAATCTATGCATGATTATTTTTTTTAAATTGGAAAAGATGATGCTTGAGGCAATTTTAATTAACATGCTGACAAGTTACATGCAATTCTGCAGTAGTCCTGCATGGCAAATAAGCTACATGGAATTTTAATACAGCAATTATCACCTGCCATTTAAAGATAATGGTTACCCTAGCAGCCCCATTTAGGATATGTGTGCATGTGTAAAACGAGAAAAAAATTACAGGCTCACACATAAGGGAGAGATGTCAGGTTTGAGTCTCATGTAAGTTTCCTCCAAACTACTCAGACACTGTAAAAGTACCCTATGATAGAGCAAATTACACTTACATCCACTGCAAAGCTCCTTTACACTGCCAGGGTGGCATAAATGAGAATCGGACTTAACAATTCAAATAGCAAAGCAATCACTATGATTACTTTGTCACATATAACTTCATAGATATAATTTGGGGCACTGCCTATTTTGATGTGAAAAAAAGTGATGAGGACACGTTGACAATGTTGTTGTCACTGGCATAAGAGAAGTGTTTTGATAGCCTGTCTACCATAGAGAAAAAGAGAACCCATTAAGAGAGCCCATCATTTTGTCCTTTTGACCCAGCCGTACACTTCTATGCCTTTCAGACACATCCGCATAATCCTTCTGAGCCATAAAGGGTTTTCAGAACAAAAGGGTACACATTCTCTCAACTTCTGAAGAATCACACAGCCTAGCCTCAAATCAAATGTAGCCAGATGGAGAGTCAAAGGTCACTGGTCATTTTTAAGCGCCATCTTTCTAGCAGAAGCTTTTCCCATGGATGTTAAATATTAGCACAAATCATTGTACATACTTCGATATGCGCCAAGGCTTTAGAGTGCAAATGATCTGATACATGCCATGCCTATTATAGTACACAGATGTACCACCATGGATTATGACACCACTGCTCTGAGTCGAACACCAAAAGCCAAATTTTGAAGAACCTCATACAAAGTAGAAGAGTGCAAGAATCTATTTTTCATTCCTGGCCACATGACTTAATGGCTAGGTGCAATTCCTGTATCTGAACTATCAAAGCCTAAGACAAAGGTCACTCAAGCCGCCAACACCACTAGCCAAGAGAGCACACGACTATCAAAAACATCCCACATTCCACCATCTTTTTAATAAAGTTAGCACACGTGAATAGTTTTATCTGGGAAAATAAAGCAAGTGGAGATGGAGAGAGGGCATAGTAATGTGTAGAAAAACTGTGGGGTGTTAACAAGACCAAATAGATGGTGTGATAATGAGAATAAATTGCTCCTTGTTGATCCCCTATGGGACAGAAAAACAAATGTTGAAGGAAAAACATATATTTCTTTGAAATATTCAGCTCAGTGCTGTGTGCAACAAAGTACACATCACAAGTCTTTTGTACCCAAGCTTGTACATATGTAAAACTAGAAAAGAATCAAGGAAGAGATAGGATGTCTGAATGATCTGTACTGTATATATCCCTCTCATTGTTAAAACTAGAATTAGAAAGTTATAAGGGAAAAGTGCACCAGGAGATACATTAGATTTAGATTTTCAAAATGTTTTCACTCTTTACTCAAAGCTAGTAACTAGCCTTACTAATCAAGAAATGAACAATAAAATTCTATAGTGAATAAAAAACTGATGAAGAGGGCACTTTCCAGTATGGAAGACATTAAGCCACAGTAAGTATCCCCAATGGAATTGTAATATGACTGGTGTTGTTTGACATGCTTATTAATGACCTGGGAACTGGGATAAAGCAAAGTATTGGGAAAAACTGCTGATAAAACAAAACTGGTCAGGATTATACTGAAAACCCCTGGGACCTTATAATACTAGGAAGTGGGGTTACATAATACAAGATGCATGTCAACATAAGCAAAGGCCAACTATAAACAGATATAGGCTATGAATTCCTCTTCATGAAATTTCAACAGAAAAGAGTCAAGAGTTCCTTGAGAGCACCTCAGCGATGATTTCCGCTCAGTGGACAGAAGTGGGTAGGGAACGATTGCAGGCAGACCCGGACAGGTTAGAAAAGGCAGAACACAATAAGATGCAGTACAACAAGCACAAGTGTGGAGTGCTGCACCTATGGCACAAAAATATCCAGCACACCTACTGGCTGGGAAGTGACCCTCTCACCAGTACAGAAGTGGAAAGGGATCTCGGAGCCATAATGGACTCCAAGATGATCATGAGTTGTCAGTGTGACGAAATCATCAGTAAAGCTAACTGCACTTTATCATGCATCAGCAGATGCATGACAAATAGAGCCAAGGAAGTGATACTTCCCCTCAATGCAGCATTGGTCAGACTACAGGTGGAGTATTGTGTCCAGTTTTGGGTGCCGTACCTCAAGAGAAGGCTGAGAGGTAGCCGCCTATAAATTCATTAGGGGGACACAACAAGAGATCGGAGATGCTCTGTTCACCAGGGCGCCTCTTGGGGTAACAAGAAACAATGGTCACTAACTGACAGAGAGCAGATTTAAGGCTAGATATCAGGAACAACTTCTTCACAGTAAGGGTGGCCAAACTTTGGAATGGGCTTCCAAGGTAGGTGGTGCTCTCCCCTACCTTGGGGGTCTTTAAGAGAAGGCTAGATAGGCATCTGGCCCCAGCACACTTTCCTGCCTAGGCAGGGGGTTGGACACAATGATCTGTTGAGGTCCCTTCTGACCCTAGCATTTATGACTCTATAAAAGCGCTAATGAGAAGTTAAACAGCAAACCTTGGAACAACAGCCTTGAGCAGTTTCCAAGATCCATTAGCCATTCTCCTCCTCGGTCAACTTCATCCTGAAGACCCACTTTTTCCTCAAACTGCAAAGAGAACCTAGATGACTTGATTGTCTAATTAGGAGTTCTATTTACTCACCCTGTGAGTAAACTGCACCTTTATTTTGAGCATATAGGTCCAATAATAGGACAAAGAAGTATAAAAACAAGGCACTGGAAAAGGAGGTCGGTGGATAGGGGGTAGGGACAGAAAAGGATTGGATTGGATTGTTCAGCTTTGCTGAACAGGAGTGTAGAGTTTGGCAGGTTTCACATTTTCAACCAATAACATAAATAAAAAGATACTCTTGTTTCACCATGTTCCCTTTATTATTTATTTGTATTATTGCCTAGGAGCCTGAGTCAATTAATTTACAGAAATCAAGCTGCTTATCTAGGAAGATGGAAAAGGTAACATATCTATAGGAAGTGGAAGGTCAGTCTAGGCAAAGAATTTCCCTTAGAGACTCACCAGGTGTATCTACACATGCAATTAGTGCACTAAGTGTTTAGTCCACAGTAATTTATTGTGAAGTAAGCCCACCCTGGGGAGGCATCTACACGTGTGCATTCGGGAGCAGATTTGCCTCCTCTGGCCCTGTACCAGCCCCCTGCAGCAGGCAGGGAGAGCTGGAGACTCCAGCAACAGCAGCGGCCATCTTTAAAAGACAGCCCTGCATGCTGCTCCCTGGCCACCTGCATTTCTGGCCCAGAGCAGGCTGCAGTATGCTGGCATACCCTTCTGCAACTCTGTCACCAGAGCCTGTACCCATTCCACAATGGCTACTCCACCCCCTGTCCCCAGGAGCAACAACCTGTGCCCTGGGCTCCTGCTTACCACCCGGCTTGCTGTGCTTCAAGGTGACCACCGCCTGGCCAAGGTCAGTCTTATCCCTGGCTGCCCCACCCCCCATATGGTGTGGCCACATGACCAGGCTCACCACGGTATCTTCATCCCCCTACCAGCATGCTGCTGCCACCTGGACCCCATCAGAGATGCTGACAACACACTCCTGGTTGCCACCACCACTGCTGTCCGTGTACTCTTGTGGCTCCAGCCCAACCACCTATGAGCCCACCCAGCCATCCAGGACTGGTGACTGCACACCATCCAGCACACCTGCAACAAGGTGCAGTGGCTGTGGTCCTTTTGCATGACCTGAACCACCTTCCAGGAGTTCCTCAAGCAGCTCCACTGACACGTGAAGTGGCAGGAAGAGGGTGCAGCAGCCCCTCCTCATGAACTCCCAGCTGACTATCACCATGCTCAAACTAGCCATACCCACCAGCTTGTACTACATTGGCCACCTCCTTGGTGTAGGCTAGGCGACTGCCAGGGAGGCTGTCTTGGAGGTGTGAGGCACCTTCCAAGATGTGTTGGGGCACTCCAGATGCATGACCCCCTGGAGGTGGTGGCAGAGTTCCATGCCCTGGGCTTCCCACAGTGCATCGAGACCCTGGACAGGACCCACATCCCTGTTACCTGCCCATGCCACAGTGACTGCCCCTACTACATTCAGTGGGCCTTTCACTCCATCATGCTCCAGGCCATTGTCAGTCACTGCAACACCTTCATCAATGTGAGCACTGGCTGAGTAAGCAGTGCCCATGATGCCTGCATCTTCTCCAACTCCACCCTGCCAGCCCTGGTGCAGACTGTGTGCTTCATGACAGGGATACCAGATCTCCAGCTGGTGGTCCTGCCACTCCTCATCAGGGACCCCACCTACCCACTCCTTCCCTGGGTCATTTGGTCCTACATTGACCAGCTAGACCCCCACCAGGCACACTGCAACCTGTGCCTGGACCAGACCCATATGCTGGTGGAGTGCGCCTTCAGTTGCCTAAAGGAATGCTGGTGTACCCTCATTGCCTGTTCCAAGGTTGTGAAGGCCAAAATGCCCCAGGTCATCATTGCAGCTGAGCATTGATTGTCAGCAATCTTAATATCCATATGGAACAAGGAAACAGCAGGTTTGTAAGGGACAAAGGTAAATGTGAGTGTACAGCGAGTAATGGTGAACCATGCAGCCAGATAACAGTGGAATGCCATGGCAGTATAAATTAGTGCCAAGTGTCTTTGTGGAAAGGGGAGCTGCTGAAGCATAGCAATTTGATGGCTGCTTACCCTAACTGGTGTAGATAGGTTAGTTTTTCAAAACTTCCTAGTACATTGGGCAATTTTCTTTTTTCTTTTTTAAAAAAACTACCGTAGGCAGCAATTTTCTTGCTAGATAATGATATCATGTAATGCTGGCACTAGCCATAGGAGACTGGGAGATCGTAAACTAGAGTCCACCTTGCTTTAATGCATGGCTTGGGTGTTTTGTTAGACAGCTGACGCCAGCAACCATCTTATTAAAAGCTCAGTAATTATATGGTACAGTCGGTTTTAAAATGCATTTTGTGGTTTATACAGCATTACTTCTTGCGAGGTGTGAAGCACACTCAAAAACCATCACTGGACAAAATGGATATAGGTAGCACCATAGCTAAGTTTTAAAACTGATATTAGAGCTCAGCTATATTATCAATCTGCTAAAATGTTTTCAAATGTTTCAATTTAAACACAATGCTTTTTAAAAGTCTTTTTAGATAGGCAGTTGGACTTCAACTATAACACGCTTTGAAAGAAAGACAGCAGGGGAAAGTGGTGCCCCTTTAAGGATTCAAATGAATGAGAAAATAAGATTACAAAACTCCCTGGAAGAATGAAAACATCAGTCCAGACAGCTGAAATGCTTTATTATTATGTATATCATAGAGAATAATAATTTAAAAATAAAAATACCCTGAAACTAAATTTGACTTAAATGAAGAAAACATACAAGTATAGCAAAATCCCTCAGGAGAATGAAACTGTTTTCTAGCTAAAACAAAAAGCAGATCCCTTTTATCTTAGTCTGAATGAATGTGGCAGCTTGACATTTTCAGGAAAAAAAGGTATCCTCCATGTACATTGCTTGAACAGCTCATTTAATGAGTGAACTTAGAGTCATCACTTAGAGCTGGGGCACTATAATTTGGGCCCAGCAAGGCTTCTGTTCTCACTGGGAAAATGAAAGCCTGCTGAAGATTAACAGGTATGTATGCCTTCTCTCATTTTACAAGGTCACAAACATGCTGATTATAGCACATGAGCAATTGAGGAAGAAATACTGCCTGTCTACCTTAAGGATGGGGTGAATCAGGAGAAAAATTCACTAAATTCCCCCTTACTTGCATGGAGTTAGCAATGGTACCAGATCATTGCTTCAGGAACAATGCCCACTGTAAAACTGAGGAACAAGAGTATGATGCATCAAAACAGAAAACTGAAATGATCTTGTGATAAGATCCATACCACAAAGCCTACCCTTAACTTAGTACATTCTTCAGCCAGCCAAAGAAAACCACTACTGTCGTTAAATCAAAGAGTACCACACAAGCATTGCACAACGTGAGCTTATTTTTCAAGAAACCATAAAACCAAATGATCAACTACGGTCAATAACATCTAGTGGTTTTTCAAGAAACCATAAAACCAAATTGATCGACTATGGTCAATAACATCTAGTGGCAATTTTGTGACAGTAGCTGTCTTAATCCCAATGTCCAGGCTAAATTCCACTAGAAGGCATAGCAATTCAATTCAGGGTAACGGCAATTACCCAAGACCTGAAAAATATTTCCTTTCCTCTTCACTCACTTTACCATGGGCATAAGCTTCATCTTCATGTCCTATCTGAAACTGATGTGTAGTTTTGCTGCATAATACAAGACTGCCTATTGCATTCTACATTCCAGAGATTAATTTATTTCTGAAGTTGTTACAATATCCCCAACTCAGATAGGTGTGGTCAGGCTTGGTAGTTAGTTAGGCTGAAAGTCTCAGATGAAAGACTGAGACTTAAACTAAAACATTTGAGGTAATCGTATTGTTGTTGTTACCACCATTGTCATCACGCTTTCTTGACCTTATTTCTAAGATGTCTTTCTAGAAAAAATCCCTTATCAAGACAAAATAAATCAAATTCTACTAGTGTATAATTCTCATATTAATACTACATATCTAAATCTGGGGTCTAAATCTGACAGTTTCTGAACACTCTCAATGCCAAATCAGATTCACTTGGAGTTTAAGGGGATCAGCCTCAGTGTAAATCTGGAGTAAATTCCCAGTCAGTGCTGTAGGCAAGATTGGAATTATCCCTAAAGTATTTATGTAAACCTTATGGTTAAATATATAGTAGCACTTTAGGAGGACACATTTTCATTAGAATATTCTATAAGAAATGCATTTTTCATAATTTTATGGCCAGACTCTTGCAGTAATTGAAGACCTATATCATCATCATCATCATTGTTATTTTCTTTGTTTAATGCTCTAACTAAATTTTGTTTCCAACTTCCATTTCATTTTACAGATTCTGATCTTACTAGCAGCCTGGAGTGCTTTGTCTAATTCTGCATGTTAGAAACAAAGAAGAGAGATAATTAAAAAGAAAAAATGGGGCACACAAAGAAGTTTCCGGGGGGGGGGGGGCGGGAGGAACAGAGCAGCTGCTATTAAAGACCTATATAATCACTCAACACAGTTATTAAGACCATTCTTCTAAGCAGCAAGGGTTTGCTAGCTGTGGAGTTCTGCCATTCCCTAACAGTTCTGAAAGTGAGGCATTGCTCTTGATGTCATTTAGCCTTCATATCCTTAGCAAACCTCTGAGCATCTCAACTACCACTTAAAGAGTCGGTGAGAGCTGGGGCCACCCAGTGCCTCATAGATGTATTCAGAACTACAGCTGGTCAGAAAAGGGGGAGTACTTTTAAAGGCGTTCCCTGAAAGCATCCCACTTTTCAGTGAAAAAAATTTACCCAGTTCTTCTTGGAGCTTCAATCCTTGAAATGGAAAACAGCTTCAAATACGGGCAATGCTTTACTCTCATACAACTCCCACTACCCGTACTGCACAAAAAACAAATGAGTTTATATCACAGCATCAAGACATAAAAGACTAATCTGAAAATAGGTGAAATGTTAATATTTTTTTTTTCCTCCGTTTTTCAACATCAAAAATCCATATCAGCATTTTGTACTTATTCACTAAATAAAGAACATTTCCAATTATTTTTCTGTACACATATAAAACTTTAAGGATGACATGCTATCACACCCTGACCACAGTACAGGTATGTATGTCACTGTTATGACTTTTTTGTGTGGTCCCCCTTTTTTTTTTTTTTTTTTTTTAAGTCTGCCATTTTAAAATGCAGACTTGGTGTAGTATGTTTCCAAACAAGATCTGCAGACTTGATTTTGATGTCTTCTTATATATTCTTTCCCCTTTATCTAAAATAAAAGCAAAATAAACATATGAAAGCATAACTGTTCTTTAGATAGCATGTTAGCTAAAATGCACAGCTCTCTCAGACCTCTTACCATATTTACTCGAATCTAAGATGACTCTGAATTTAAGATAGTCCCCACCCCCTAATAATTAGATACTACATAAGGAAAAAAATAGTTTGTATTATTTTTATAAACAAACCTAATAACAAAAACTATAGCAATACCAGTAAGTTATTCTTTCAACATTAGCATCAATTGAATTAGCTATGGTTCACTGCTTAATCTTCCCATCAGGTATAAGCGCATGGTGACCTGCCAAGAGCCAGTCTGAGAACCGACACAGTAAATGGTCCATAAAGGGCTTATTCACTATGACACCTAGTACTTGGGGTTGAGATGTCATATCAGTGGGTATGACTACAAGATCATAATTCATTATCTGAATATTTGCTTTCATGTCTGGTGTTAAATGTCCTCTGAATTAATCTAACACTAACATTCCTCTTCTCTTTAGCAGTGCCCCAAGTCTCCATTTCCACAAATATCTAACCAATCATTCATCAGTTTATTTGACATCCATCCTTGTTCCTGGCATCCAACCATTATTCCTAGGGGCAACTTTTATTTTGGCAGAGGTTTGTTTTTCAAAATCACATAGGGTGGCAATTTTCTCCCATCTGCCAATACTGCTAATATCACTGTAATTTGTAACTTTTCATTTCCTGTATGGATGTCATGTCTTTCTCATGCATGGTGACATTGCTTGGCATGTCAGAATAGACTAGAGTCTTATCAGTATTACCTAGTTGGCTCAGCAAGTAATCATGAGTTTTGCATAACCCAATAATGTCCCAATAGAATTCAACAAGTTTTTCACTGCAGTCTGATGGTAACTTTTATGCAAGTTATACTCTTCATCTCAGGGCTAACCAATCTGCCACATCATTCAGAGACACCACCCACTACATGCTTTGAATTTTTGAAAGGGAATGTTCAAATTCCTTCACTATTTCTAATGCCTCCAGTTAAAGCGGGTGATTGGCATTCCTTCCTTTCTTCCTTTCTCTTTTCTTGAACGTATTTGAGAACTAGCTTCTGAATTTCAGAAAAGCAAGGTTATTTTAGACTCCCAAATGTTTTCTGTGTGGACAGCATTCTTGAGTTTTCCTTGTCTCCATTGCCGAATATTTACTTCAGTAGCATTATACTTCCTTCCTGCTTCACAATTATTTGCTTTTTCAGGGTAATTTATAACCTCCATTTTAAAGTTTGTATTATGGCTGTGCCTCATTCCTTTTGCTATCTTCACATTTGTACCGCTACTTCCTCTCCTTTCTACATGATCTTTCACTGGAGTTTCCCTGCCACCACTCACTCCATAGAATTTACCATGGGTTTCTACATTTTAAATTTTGGCCAGTCAGTGGTGATCAGGACCTGTAATCTACTGCTTTCCCTCTGACTCCTCCAGGTAATCCCCTGCCATTTGCCCCTCTTCTGGGTGCTTTGCTGCCCCTGGCCACTGCATACTGGTTGTCTCACCTCATGCTAGATCCCTTACTGCCACTACTAGGAGTCTCACTGTATGCTGGATCCCTTCTTACTGCTGCCCAGAGCCTTGCCATGCATTGGGTCCCTTGACACTGAAGTCAGGTCCCTCCCTGCAAGATGCAGGGTTCCTGGCTAGCCCTTAGGGGGTCTGGCTGGGGTTCCTCCTCCCTGTGTGCTGGCCAGCCTCTCCCCATAGCATGCTGAGTGCCTGGGGTGATCAAGTTGCTCCCAGCTGCTGCCTGCCTGGCAGGCACTGAGGCAACTCAACATGCACTGGCCAGGCTGCTTGCACACAGCTCTAAGTGACCTGGCAGATGCTGCAACCTGTGGGGTTTCTGGTCAGCACATGTTGAGTTGATCTGAGCCCCTGGGCAAGCAGCGGGTGCTGGAGCAACCCAGCTCAGAAAGCTGCCAGCGTGTGATGAGCTGCTTCAGCATCTGCCACTGGGGCAACAGCTCAGAGCAGCTCAGCATATGCTGGCCAGAAACGAACCCACACACTGTGCTGACAGTACCTGGTGGGCACCTGCCAAGTCTTTTTGAGTGGCATGTGGGGCTTCCAACCAGAGGGTTGTTGGAAGGGTGCCTGAAGGTTATAATTTATGCTAAAAAAAACCAAGTAATTGTGAAGCAGGAAGGAAGTATAATGCTACTGAAGCCAATATGCATCAATGGAGACAATAAAAAGGAAAACTCAGGAATGCTGTCCACACGGAAAATATTTGGGAGTCCAGAAAAAACCTTGCTTTCCTGAAATTGAGAAGCCAGTTCTCAAATGCGTTCAAGAAAAGAGAAAGGAGGGAATGCCAATCACCTGCTTTGACTCAAGACATTAGAAATAGTGCAGGAATTTGAACAATCCCATTCAAGAATTCAAAGCAAGTAGTGGGTGGTGTCTCTGAATGATGCAACATAGTGGTTTAGCCCTGAGATGAAGAGTATAACTTGCATAAAAGTTACCATCAGACTCAGTGAAAAACTTGTTGAATTCTGGTGGGACATTCAAGTGGTGCATGCTCGCAGGCAACATTTTGGAATGACCCTGTACCAGCTGGCCAGGATCCCAGCTTAGAAGGGAAGCTTAAGTGCTCTCTGCTGGCTGGCCATGTGTATTTTCTGGTTTCAGGTAAGTCATACGCAATTGTAAAATAAGGTTTGATCTCCCTGTGTTGTCTTAAACTTGAGTAAATACGGTACTTTGCTGTAGCCATCATGAGTTTAGAATCTGAGTAATATCAACATGACATTCACATCCTGCAACCCACATGTCCTTTCCTGGACACTCCCAGCCAGTTACCCACACTGGGCTGGATCAGCTCTTTATTAAAAACAGACACGGAGTATTGTTGCACCAATTTATAGAGGTGCAGACTAGGTTATGTGAAGGGATTTAATAAAGCAACAAACCTCTGGCTTGGAGGTCACTGTCCAATTCCCTGTCCATAATGCCTATCTGTCATATCAGTTTCTACAAGATACGAAACATTACCCTTTAAATGCATTCTCCAAAACACTCCTGTCCTTGCCGTTGTACTTGCTTCATGCAGCATTGGTTGCTGGAGTCTGGAGAATGAATACTGCATTTTAGGAAAATATCAGTGTCCTCAAGAGGAGCTCACTTAATGTTTACTCACAAAGACGGTATGAGCTTCAGGTGGACTGGGTAAGGTTGTCAAGGAGACAGAAGGGCTAGTTACATCTCAAGGAACTCCTTGCCAAAGATGTCATTTACAGAAGGTGATGAATAACTTCCATGTATATATTCTTTATACCCCTTGTAACTACTTCTTGTTGCAACACTCCTTCTGGTCCTTCAGTAATAACATCTGTTTAGTCTCCAGCTAGTCCTACAAGAGGCTAGATTCTGCTTCTTTAAGGTACACTGAGTAATGTCTTATTACAAACAATTTAATTGAAATCGATACTTAGGGTGTAGCTGAAAAACATCTTTAAGTATGAGCTCTCTGAGCAGAAAGAACTAGAAACACCACTAAAGAAATTAAACAGGCAGCACCAAACTAAGTGATTTGACTACGGTTTAGCAGGCAGCATTCCAGGAAGGCCACTGACAACTGAAAAAGTCAGTCACATTTACAACTTAATATTTTTCAATTACATCTCTCATTTCACGGGGGACAGAATTTTCATTATATTTTACAGTTCATATCAAAGTCCATAAAATCACTGCAAAAATCAGTTCGGTGATAGTTTTGCTTACCTATCAATTACAGCAACAGTAGGCTCATACAGTTTCAGAAAAGTTCTGTGTGTATGCAGATTTGCACAGGATTTCTTTTTATCCTTGTAGAACATTCTTAGGATGACAGAATATGACACGAGATTTGTGATGTGAAAGCAATGTTTATCATTCCCACAAATAAATGCCAGGCTCTTGATCAAATTCTGCTCTCAGCAACACCAGTAGAATCGAGTTCTTATGTTGACGTCCATGGAAATGTTCTGGATTTTCACCTGTGCAAGGAATAGACCCACTGGGTACAGAATTCACAAACTGGTAACGGCCTAACTTTTATTTATGTATTTTCTTCTGCCCTTAGGATGACTGATATTCAATCCTGCATTTATCTCTGTTTAGCATATCATTAAAATCCTGCATTGTAATTCAGATAAAAACATGGTTAAACATTAATAGGAAAGCTTTGTTATAATTGTTCCACAACAGAATATGTAAAACTTTGTTCTCCTTCGCCAGCTTTTAGAGTTTGTTTGGTTTGGTTTGGAATTTGTTTGATTTGGTTCACATAAGCAAATAAGCATTTCAGCCAGCTTCTGTCCTGAGTTTTATGCCCCTGCATACTCATAACAACATTTATGACTTCAAGTGGTTTTTTGATAGATTTATAAACAGGCATCCAAATCTGTTCCCTTGAGTATACATGACAGGGCTTGAAATATCAGCTGGTATTCTGACACTCAGAGCCAGAATGGAACTGAGTAAGGGAGAAGTGAAGACAAATGACATTTAATGAAACTCAATAAATTAGTCAGATTTTTTTGATCACAGGATAAATGAGGTTTTAATTATGGAAATTGTATCAGCTATCTTCTTATTACTTAAGAATTTTATATGGCCCATTTCTTTCTTTACTTATTTATCAGCAAATCCCACCATTCAGATTAATATATTACAAGAAACAGCTACAATAACCCTTACTATCCAAATAGTACTTCATTTTTAAACTAGTCTTCATTTAACTCATAAAATGTTATTAGGGAAAAACAAAGATCAAGATTTGGAAAACAAATAGAATTATGTTCCTAAATTACAGCGGTGTCATGAGAGTCTAGTTAATTACCAGCAAAGAAAAAAACAAAACTAAACTTGCTTTGCATTACAGAGACAAACTTTTTTAAGTTTTCAGGATGCATTTTTATCCATTTGCACCACAGAGAGTACTTTAAATTTTCAACCACATCTAGCCATCCTTACTCCCATCATCTCTCATTAATTTTTCTTTCTTATGGTTCCAAGCATTTATATTCATTTGCTGTTTAAATGAGCTTTCATCCTGTGCAATTTAAATTCTAAGGGCCAAACTATGAGCTTCTATTATAGCTTTATGCACCTCTTAAATTGGATGAACAGCTTCAGACCGCTTCCATTCTCGCATAATAGTTGATCGCTCTGCACTGACATGTTTTCCATATGCGTCTGAGGCAGACTGCAGAGGGGGGGGTTTCCCCCATACAAATAAGCAATGAATAATGTTAACACTGAAAAGAGCCAAAGGTCAATAAAGCAGTTCCATTATAATATCCAGGACACACTACTCTTAAGATGGTGAACTGCAAGGGTCTGATTCTTCTGAACCTCTAAGTTGTTCCTCCCAGCTTCTGAAGTAGCTCTTGAAGTAGCTCTTCATGGAGCTGGAATGGGTTACACTAAATAGGCTGTGAATCTGAAGTGACATATTTACTAACCACATTTGTGGTCACTGTTGTCCTGGAATTCTGGAAGCCTGTCTCAATGCCCACTAAACTTCAAGATCCCAGAGCAGTGCAAATCAGAACCAGACCCATAACCTCAGATTTAATTCTCAGTGGCCCAGAGCCTTGTCTTACTCAAATTGTAGATAGAATTTCCATTAAAGTCAATCAGAAGAAGATAAGATTGTCTGTACTTTGGCTTAGTCTGAGGCTTAGAAAGCACAATGTTGGTTTTCTAATGGGGTGCAGGGCTAACTCACCTCTCTGTGAAATACTGTGGTAGTACGTATTGCTATACCAAATCAAAGATAAGCAGAGGGAGAGAAAAACTTCAGCCAATGTTTTCAAACATGCCTACCTAAAACTAAATGCAAAAAAATGAGGTGCGCTTCAGAGTCAGCCATTACTAAATCCCACCACTGAGTTCAGCTGGGGTCATAAAAAAATTAACCATCATGAAAAATCAGGGCATATGTCTGCTAGGTTTTGATTCATGTGGCTAGATTCAGGCACCTATGAGAAGCGCAACTATTGTATGAAAGTTCACAAAGGGCCAAATTATTGAAAAAGAAAAAAAGCACTTAGGCACCAAAACTTCGATGGGAAATTCATCACTTAATGAGGGGCTCAGACACATAAATGCCTTTGTGGATGTGGCCCAAGTTGTCTAAGGCTACAAACAGGCATTAGGTTTCTAGTGGGAAAATCACCACTCTCCCAGTACAAGTTGCCAGCATATGGGTGTTCATTCCCTTTCAGCCAGAGGAAACACGCCCTGTCCAGGAGAAAGCTCTTCCAGGCAGACAAATGAAAGAAATTCTCTTGCAAGAGAGTTTCTCATGCTAGAATGAATGCCTGTATTCTTAGTTCCTCCATAAATTGGAGGAATCAAGCTGCAACTTCTTCTGTGTCTTCCACAGTGCCTTGCCCAGACAGGCAGGGAACTCCGGTCTGGGGAAGATGGACAGGTATCATGAAGGAATTGAGCTGTTCTTGCCCTCCAGCCCCCATGTACCAGAGCCTTCCTGTAACCAGGAGACCCTAATCTGGGGATACTCACGACAGCAGTGGTAGCTGGACTCCTCCTGAGGACTGCAGGTTTCTCCACACCCTTTTGAGACCAGGGGACCCAGGATCATGAGTCGTCAGGCAGCTGAGGAACATCTCTCCACTCCAAGGCTAGGGGACGTAAGGGGAGCATTGCCTTGCTGCTCCCTATCTTCCTGGAGACCACAAGAGGAGGAGCAGCAACTGCTCTGTGCATTCCCCCAAACCATGGTGACTCCAGTCTGGGGAAGACACAGGGAGCTTTTCCCTGCCACTCTACTCCCTGGTCTGGGGAAGGCATTGGGGAGCAGGGGAAAAGCGGCACCTGTAGGTGAGAATGTCTAGAAATTCCTGGCATTAGAAGTAGACATCTCTTCATAACCTAAGTGGCAGCAGAGAAAGAAGAGACCAGGAATTCTCACTCCTTGTCTTTTGATATAACAATTCAACAATATGCACCTTCAAGCATGGACCAGAAAGATACATTAATAATAATGACTTCTGACAGACATGTGGATGCCATTACATGTTTGTTACAAGACAACGTATCCAATCATAGTACTAAACTGATATGCAAGCAAAACAGAAAAAATAAATATTTGAATTTTTTAAAAATGTGCAATAAAACCCTGTGTTTCAATTTAGCCAAATGATTAATATTTCAATTTTTAAAAACAGCTAATGCTCATCAGCTTCTATTTCCACTACTATAGGTTATATCCCTCTTCCCAAATAGAACTGCAAACCTAAATGCAGTGCATTCATGGTATTTTTTTTATAAAGTTTAGCTATGAAAACTCATATTCAAAGGATTCTAAGTGCATAACAAAAACAACTAAAAACTAAATATTTATATATCAATTCTGCAACAGAAGACACTGGAGCCAACAAAACCCAGTGCACCCCAACCAGCCCTTCAAAAAGAACACCAGTAGCCCCGTAAACTACTAATCCAAATGAGGCAATAAGAAACACAAAAGCACTCCACAGTTCCTATTTTCAATAGAGAAGGTCCTGTTCAGCTTCTCCCATGGGACAGTCAGCCATTTCAGCCTTACCTACCTAAAGCATCAAAAGGATATAGGCTCACTTACAGTTTTTTTTAATTGAGGATGACTTAAAAATGTATATAATAAAAGTTTAAGTCTTAAACTCTGAGTTATCAATAATTGGCTAACAATGGAGGTTCTCTTCATTTTTAGTATTTTATTTCTGTAGTTAGCGTGTCTCCATTTCCTCTGGTTATTTACTGATATACAGAAAAAAGGATGCAATACCACCTAATTCCTGGATGACAGTTCAAGTATAGAAATAGTTATATTGTAATATAGTCACTGCATACTATAAATATTTTGGAGAGTGTTAAATGTCTCTGTTGTCTGTGCTGTGATTCTACTCTAATTTTGCAACCAGAAAAAAAAAATGGTGTTGTATATATTTACTTTAATAGATTTCATGGATTTCGTAGACATTACGGCTGGAAGGGACCTTGGAAGTTCATCGAGTCCAGCCCCCTGCCCAAAAGGCAGGAAGTCAGCTGGGGTCATAGGAACCCAGAAGCTGGGGTCATAGGATCCCTACTTTCTGGCAGTAGTTACTGAATATATACAACCCGTTGACAGACAAAGAAATGTACACGTATACATATGTCAAAGTTATAAGTCCTGTAAATTCAACCCGGTTGTTATGAAGGAAAACTTCTTGGCACATGATTTAGAAGCCTCTGAAGAATATTTTGCACTCTTTTTCTGGATTTCTTGTACATTCTTAAAGAAAAGTGGTCCTAAACATTGCCAAATATAGGCTACTGAATTAAGTGGTCCATTGGTCTTATCCCATATGGCAACACTTATTTTCCTATTGAAGTCTTACCCTTGGAGATATTAAATACTATGCTGAAACAATAAAACACACACCCTAGGAAATAAAATTCCTATGCTGGCAGTATTGACTAGATTTCTTCATAGCTCCTCTCATAGCCCTAAACCAGAATTATCATGTACAACTAGTGTATATATAGAAAGCAAGTTACCAACATGGTATGTGCCCAGCAAAATATTTGGGGCTAGGAAAAGTATAACTTGCATATAATAAATCATAACCTGCACTAATAAAGACATAGTGCTATAATTGTTCTACACCCAAAAAGTATAACATTAGTCACTTCCCTTGCTTTTTTAATTTGAAGATATTGAGCTCTGAAAAGTAGTTCTAAAACAGACCCAAGGTGAAATTTATTGTATTTTATCTAACAAGTGGCACATAATGAGAGCTTTTCGTATCCCTTGGAGACCATTTCTGCTCAGAAACCAAAATCATAATTTTCATATCTCGGCTTGTGCTAATTTGGACATCTGCCTCCAGATACGTCATACTTTCCTTTAGCTTGTCTTCAAAAGGAAGATGAAAGTACTCCTCTCCAGGCATATATAATATGGACTAGATCAGGGCAAAAGAATCCAATAAATATCCATGAACATACTGTACTTAGAATTTTATGAATTTATTCACTATTGGGAAGCTTTTACTAATGTTATGGGGGACCAAATCGCTTGCAAACTGTTGGTTTTAACTAATTTTTCAAGTATTCACCTTTAGCAATTGTATGATTTATCACTTAAAGCACAGTATATTATTTCTTTCCTCTGATTGGATTATCTAATGTTTATAAACAAGAGAAGTGCTTGAATAATTCTGTCAGAGGAGCATCACAGAGTGGGAAAGGTAGGAGAAGATAATCGGAGCTAGAGATCACCTCTCAAGGAATCATAATGTAAAGATTCAGATACTGTGTGACAGTTTTCTTTTTTACATTAAGAAAACACTGTAGGGCAATTTCCCTGCAAAAAAAAATTTTTTTTTTTTTTCCTGTATTTGGAGCTGCTACTTCTTGTTCCTTGAAATCTAAATGATTATACTAAGGTACAGCTTCAAAAGTGTAAACAGGAGCCCATGTATTTTATAATTACTGCCTTTCATGCAAAATGCAACTCCAACAACAGTCACATTAACCTTTGGCCTTTTTTCTGCTGCTGCCTAGTTTCACAAACTTGGCCTAGGAGATCTATATATATAAATCAACTAGCTAGCTGACACACACATAATGGGTGGTACTTGGAACCTTTATTAATTACCAGTGGGCAGCACACTTTGTTTAATGAAAAATTAAATATGTCTGCTTTCTGTGAGCTGCATTGTTATAAATCAGAGATGATTTTGCTCATTCTTAGGTTAAACAGAGCAATCAATTTTACTTTGGGTCACTGATTAAATAAATCTGCTACTTAAAACGGACTAAGGTTATCTCAGAATGATTGCTTGTCCTCAGCTATCATTAAGGGACTGAAAAGAAGATTATCTAACTTTCTATCCTAAGGCACGTGAAAAATGAGTGTTGACTACTGAGGATATGAGTGTAGAAGCCTCAGTTAAATAATTCCCAACCTTCAAAAAGTGCTAGGTTAGATGAAAGAATGATCAAGATGATAAAGTTGATCCATCTATAATAAGTAACATCTCAAGAGGGCCACCCAGATCATCTACAACTGGGTGTAACATCTGCATACAGAGAACACTTTCACTGGCTGAGACACAATAGCACTGAAGCCAGTCATCCTCAAAAGAAAACATGTTTTCTGGTATTGCCTGCAAGTGCTGTGCTAACAGGAATTTTCAGGATCTGGATTATAATGGTTTCAACATGCTTTATTGATCTATATCTCTCCTGGAGTATGGCTAGAAGCAAGATGATTTGTTTTATATGATGTTTTGACTTCTTCCATGCTTAACAAACTTACAGGCATCGCTGAACATATGGATGTAAGGGAAAAATAGATTTTAAAAAAGTCTTCTGAAAAATTTATCTCCTGTAAAAGGTCATTGAACAGTAAGTAGTTAAATTATACAGGGGGGCTGGGAATTAAGATTATACACCTTTGGCTGTTCTCTTTCCTTGGAGAGTGTGAGAACAATTAATAAGCAAAGAACTCACAGTATTTGCTCAGAAGGATATTCTCCAGTGCTACCTCTGAGATAGCTTGTACATTAAGATAACTGAACATATTTTCTCTTTTAAAAATAGCTATGATTTGACCAAAAGGGTCAAACTCTGTCCCTACCAAAACCCTTTTGACCCAATTAACTTCAAGGCATTGTAGAGGGCATAAATCAGGAAAGACTTTGGCATTTACAAGCTGAATAGACAATGTTTAAATGCAGTGAGAGAAATGGGCCTGCGATTAACATTCATTTTGTTAATGCCATGATGTAAAAGGGTCATCTTGCCTATGGCCTTCTCCAGGCAGGCTTTTGCTCCCTGAGGAGGTCCTCAGCCAATTCACATGGATAAACAGTGTTCAGACAAACAAGGCGAGCACACAAAACCTGGTTGTCCTGATATCTATGGCTTCCTCCTTTGTACAGCACTCTGGTCCCTGCATGCAGCCAGCAGTTCGGTCAGCCTGTCTTTGGCTCAGAACTATTCCTTCAGTCTTAAGGGGACAAGCCACCCTGCTACATATAAATTTTGCCCCTTTTTTCCTATTTTGTTTTGAGAGGATATAAAGAGATGAGAAATGACCAAGACCTCTCCAACAAATGCTTCCAAAACAAAGAACAATGGAGTGCAATGCACAGCCAAGGGTAGATCCAGAAGGGGTGCAGCCAGTACAATCACACTTTACTTTGGCTGTGCTGCATGTGAGCTCTGAGTGTGGGGTCTGGCTGGAGCCCCTGCTTTCATGCAGCTCCGAATCCCAGTGGGTGACTGTTTCCACCGCTCCCGCCCTCCCTTCCCCTGCTGCTGAATTTCAAGGGGAAGAGAAGGGAGAGGAAGAGTGAATAGCAGTAATGTTCACCCCATCCCAGGCTCCAGAGCTGCATGAAAGCAGGGACTCTCAACAAACCCTGCCCTGATCAGCTCATGAGCTCAGATCTCACCGCTCATGTTGAGCTTTGATGGCAGCCGGCACTGATTGAGCCATCCACTCAGATATCAAATGGGTAGGCATGGCACAAGCAAAACGGTGGGGGTTGCCCCATTCCTGGCTCTGCTACTTCACAGAGCAATTCAGCCTCTCAAGCAATACCATAAAAATTAGGAATGATTTATCTCTGAATCCACATAACAGCAATCCTCTCAGTGAGGCCCTGGTAAGGAAAGCCTGTGCTCCAGATACACAAAGAATATCTGCACCACATCTAATCACAATTGGACCACTGTGAAAATACACCCCTGCTCCACACATGCCAAATACCAAAAAACTGTAGTCTAGCTGCGGTTAGAGCTAGGTGTTCTAATCCTCGCTTTAATTAGCCCACTCGAGACTTAACAGCCTGAGACCTATGCCGGGCATGCCAAACAGTAGTAAAGTTATATTTTTTCAATCATGCACAGAGTGGAAGCAAGTGAGCAGGGTGTGTTTTTTCTTTAAAAAGTCCAGACATGCCTGGAAGGCTACAACATTGGGGAGAGGGCAAAGAAGGAGCAATAAAAAGCAGAAGTGTCAGAGACTTTGTGATGTGCATTATTGCTAGTTGATGGTAAGTGGTGTTGAGTGGCAGTATTAAGCTTCCACAGTCAGAGACATGGCTCAGTGGAAAGAAGATGATGAACATGAAGGAGAATGGCAGAAATAGTACATACACATCTAAAACATACACAACTGGTGTAACATTGGTCCTCCACTCACCAAAAGTGTTAAACAACTGATTATCTTCCTTCAGTTCTTACTATTTACCTCATCATCCAAAATAATGCAAAAAAAAAACGGTTTGGCCACTATCTATTTCAACTCTTGCTTTCCCAAACCACACAATATTTAGTTTTATGAATCTTTCTTACTAATTCAATCCAGAGACAGTGAATTTGGGATAATGAAATCATCCTGGCCCACATTTTTACTGACTAGGAACAAGCTGTTAACTTTTTGCCCTCCAAAAAGATCACCAGAGGACTTTCAATGAGAAGAAAATGAAAGATGACTTAAAATTTGGAGGGACAGTATTTTTGTGCAGAAAAACCGATCCTACCATTTTAGGATTCTGGACAGATTTTCTGATGCTGGGGACCAAGTAAATTCAATAATGAATCCAGGTCTGTGCAGACAAAATTTCACCAGGACAAACTCAGATGGCTACTGGCAACGTAATTATGACTGGAAGTGAATTTCTGGCACGACAGGCCTTATACATAGCCTAGAATAGAATTTTACCCTTCACTTAAAGCACCTTAGAAGAAAAATATATTTCCTAGCAGGAAAACAGTAAGGTGATTCAGAGCAGGAAAAGCATATGGTGAATTTCTAGCAGAACAAAGTTTTGGATGGGTATAAATGCATTTCACCATGAGTGCTGATCTTTGACTGCTAACGTCCCTGCACTTTACATTTACTCAGGACTCGAAAGCAAGAATCCAGAGGAACTCTGCCCCAGGACTTCCACCTCAGCAGGCACTGACTGCCAGCAAGTTCTCCTGCCTCTAGAAAAATCAGCATTTCTTACTGCTTCACCAATGCAAGAAAAGACAATACAAAGAATGAGAAAACAAAGTGAAAAGAGACAGAGGAAGAAAGGGATAGAAATTATTGACTCCTTTCCTACAGGAGTCACTCCTACTTTCCCACATACCCTCTAACTCAGGGCTGTCAAACTCATCTGGGCTTGTGGGCCAAATGAGTGGCATGGGACCAGTCTGCAGGCCAGATTGGGCCCACTGACCTTCTCCCCCTCCCTCTTCTCTTCTCCCCTCCCCCAGTCCTTCTCCCAGAACACCTAATCCATCTAAGCCACCTAAGCCACTCCACCCATTCTAGGACCTATTTTGTATGGAACAGGTACCATGAGCAGCACAGTGTGGGAGGAGTATCAGGCCTGATGCATGCAGGGGCTTCCCTGGCCAGACTGTGCCCCATGCAGCATCCACCCCAGCAGATCTGGGACCATGCTGCATGTGTTGCCTTCTCCTGCCACGCCTGGGAGTGTAGTGTGCAGTGTGCAACCCAAAGCAGGTACCACATGGTCTGGTTAGGATGGCCACTGCATTCAGTGAGGCTTCTGTCCTGGCTGAACTATGCCTCACATGGCACCCATTCCAGCCACTACATGATTCACTTCCAGACCACCTGGAACAGCTTCCAGATCAGGTATGCTGGGAAAGGGGGAGGAGGTTGGGAAGGGGGAGAGAAGGAGGTCCATGGGCCAGATCTTGCCCACGGACTGGCCCCATGCCATGGGTGCATGCAACGTCCCATGTGAGTCCGATCAGCAAGGATTCGGGTTTTTCTATTTGTCACAGAAAAATGTGGCAAAACACAGATATTTTTCATGTTAAGGAGAAAAACCCAGATTTTCTTCTTTAAAGGATAAAAATGCAGGAAATGGTGGGTTTCCTCTCATAGGCTGGCAGAGTTCCAACCTGCAAGAAGCTGAGGGGAGCAGGAGAAGGGCGATTAGGTAGCGGGCACTATGTGCATGTACGCATGCACATGGCCACCATGCAGCTTGGAGAGCATCTCCCTGGGGCTGGGGACCGAGGCCCCCATAATGAAGGTAGGAGGGAGGCAGTTGGGTAGGGCTGGCACTGCTGCCCAGCTGGGACAGTGCATAGGGCTTGGGGCCCAGGGCTGGAATGTGTGGCTGCAAGGCCTGGACAGGGAGTGGGACAGAGCCACATGTGGCTCATCCAGGGTGTTGGGGGGTCTGGCTCCTTGCTGCTGTGTGCATTCCTGGAGGCAGCATGGGGGGCATGTGACCCCCCTATCAGATTTGTGTGTGACGTAGGGGTGGGCTGCCCACTGTGGCCCCAGGCTCTCCACCCCACTGCCCTCCCCCCAGGGCCTCTGCAGCCCAGTGGGCAGGACATAGTGTGGAAGGGATAGTGGGGTGGGGAAACTCTGTGCTGCCACCACAAGCCCCGCACCACCATGGTAAGCTGCCCCCTGCCCACCTGGCAGCAGCAAGGGTGGCAGCACAAAGTTGTGCCGGGTGGGATGCCTCACTGTGGTGGCACAGGGCTCGCAATGGCTGCCCTGAGCTTCTCTGGCCATCCCCACTCTGCCCTGCCATGCTGGATCTCATTCACCTAGCCACAGAGGCTCCCAGAGGGAGGGCAGCAGGGCACAGAGCCTGATCCCACAGTGGGCAGCCGACATCCGCCCCTCCCCACAGGCTCCACTCTGGCTCTGCCACGCATGTGGGAGGTGGAGCCGGGCTGCAGCAGCCACTGCTTCCCACATGTGACAGCCAGGGCTCGGGCACCTTTATGGGGGGCAAGGATCTGGAAACCTGGGTTCTTGGCCCCATAGCTGTGGCCAGGGGTGATGAATAGGTGGTGCACCCATGTGCACCCCCTGAGCATCGTGGTACACCCCCTGAAAAAAGGCACCGCTGGCAGTGTTGGTGGCACTTGAGGGTGGTCCACAATTGCCACTGGCCACTGGCACTGCTACCAGCAGTGCTTGTGGGTGGTCACCGACCCCTGGTTGGCACTCGCCCCCCCAGCTCCTGACAGTGCTGGCAGCGTCTGCAGGAGCATCATGCTTACTGCCAATGGGCTCAAGCCAGCACACTCCCACTGCCACCAGCACAGCTGTGCTCCCCCAGCCACCAGGGGCATACGCCGTTCATGGCCCTGGCAGCTGTGGACCCCCTCTAGCAGGGCTTGGGGGATGGGGGGGTTGGGAGTGAGAGGCAATGGCAGGGGGAAGGCACCAGCATAACAGGGCTGCTCAGCATCATGAAGCAGTGTGGGGGACAGCCACAGCTGGACTCACATCCTGGTGAGCAAAGGGGTCAGGGAAGCTCTGATTTTCCATAATAAAAAACCCAAAATTAAATGCAAAAATCTATAGGTATTTAGACTTTATTTTATTTTAATAATTGAGGAACTGGTAGGCTTCCAAATTGCTTTAAAATTGTAAATATATCAATGAAACATTGTGTTCAACTGATCCCTATGTGTACAGTGGAGTTTCATTTTAATCACAGAGAAATGTGGATTTAGGGGTTTTAATCAGAGAATTTGTGATTTTTTTTATTAGAGAAAGCCAGGATCCCTGCTGATCAGATACATTGGCACTACCAGAGGCCAGATGGCAGGGCTCCACAGACTGGATCCAGCCAATTGGCTATATGTTTGATGCCCCTGTTCTAACTTTTCCCTTAAGCAAGCTTAGATCTGTGTTGCAATACTGACAGTTTACTTCCTACTCTTTGCACTATATCTGCCTTCAGTAGTTCCATCAGGTTAAGACAAAAGACAAAGTTGTTTTTTGTTCTCTTTTGTGCAGAAGATTTGGTGCTAATAACAGGTGCTAGACTATAGCCTTCTGCTTATCAACAGGAGTGGGTAAGCCTGAGCACAAATTGAGGAGCTGAGTGGGCCTGGCTGGATTTACTCCTCATGGAATTTGACAGATAATGTTGTTAGGTCCATTTCATGCAACTCCTAGTTTTCCATTTTCCTGTAGTTTGGGTGTTTGATAGAGCTCAATAATATGTAAATAAAACTCACAATATTCATTAACCTCTTCATTGCTCACATTCAGTTGTCCAGGGTGTACAGCTAGCCCAAAGGTAGGCAACATGGTAGATCTGGCTGATGGCTGGACTCCCATTTCCCAGAAGCCCTGGCCTGTGTAGCTGGGGCTTTTCGAAAGAAATCCCAGCAGGAGCTGCGCTGTGATAGCGCAGGGCCAGGGTTCCTGTGGAGACTTGCCTCAGCAGTGCTGGCAGGGTGCGCAGCAGAGCAGGGAGCTGGTCTAAGATCTTGCAGTGGGTGACAAAGTGATCCAGAGCCAGGACAGAGCTGCAATCTCAGCTCTGGGCAGGGGTGTGCAGACAGCAGATTGCAGCTTTGCCCTGGCTCTGGACCACACTGTCACTGCTGCAAGATCCCAGCCCAGCCCTGGAGCAGCTCCCCGCCCTGCTGCATGCCCTGCCAGTGCTGCTGGGGCCAGTCTCCAGGGAAACCCTGGGCCCGTGCTATCACCGCACAGCTGCTGCTGGGGTCTCCCTGAAAGTTGTCCCCAGCCACATGGCCAGGGGCTGCTAGGAGATGGAGTCCACTGCTGGCCAGATCCGACCCACGGGCCAGACTTTGCCCACCCCTGAGCTAACCAAATCAGACCAGTGTAGAGTAGTGGCATGGGTAAGAACGGCTGATTTTGTGGATTTGTTTGTGAAATGTGTATAGGAAAACACAATAGAAAAAGCATGGTGCAGACTAAGCAAAAGCAGAGAAAACAAAGGAGCTTTAAAAATTAAGTATATATTCCTAGTAAGCTTAGGGGAGAGAGAAGATATAAGGAATAGAGAATAGAGAAAAGGGAGATAAAGGAATACAATGTCCACTCTTTCTCTCTGTTCTTCAGAGGATGGAGGCATCTACAAAATGCTGTAGGTACACCCTGCTCGGCTGTGGAATTATCCATCTGTCATTAGGGCTGAAGTTGTAGAAGCAATAAATAATTAAGAACAATAGGAGATAATGGCCATTTTGAGGAGGACATTTTAACTGAGGGTAGCCTGTGGCCTCCGTCTCATTAAGAACAATACATGGCAAGCCATTTAGAAAGAGTGTAGATCTCCATGCAATTATCTGAAAAGGATCATTTTATAGTCATTGCTGAAAGACTTGTGTGTTCTTAGAAAAACGCTGAAAAACATGGAGTAATTTTGACAAGGATGCATTATGTTTTAAACACACATAAAGGGGTGAATACTTGCTTTAAGTTTTAAAAAAAGAAAGCCTCAAGCTACAACACCGCTAGTAGCACCTCTGAATTCAGGGGTTGGTGTGTTTCCAGGCTCAGCCAGAAGCAGCAGTTTCATCATTTACTTTATCATATGCATTGACTCAATAAATACCTTTTACAAATGTATACAGTTTTGAAGTACCACCTACATTTATTTCAGAGTTTTTTTGGTGGAGGGAGGTTAGGTTTGAGGGAGGGGTATGTTTAGTAGATCTGTCCAGGAGGTCTTTTTTTTAGCTGTGAAACTAGAACTCACACTAATGCTCCTGTGAGATGTGAGTAAATTGTCTTTTGCTTCTGTATATGACATCAAGAATAATTAATTGTCTGAGAAGAGAATGAGAGTGGTAATCATGGATATCACTGTCATTCACCCTTGTCCTCCCTGCATTGTCTATGTCCAGCTCCTTCAGCATAACCTCCTGGTACCTGTTTTTCCTGTCCTTCCAGTTCATCAGGATCCCTTAAATCCACTTAAATTCTTTTACTCAGTTAGACTCACTAGTCAAATTTTGAAGTGATATATAAGCAAATGGAAGTTATAGTTAAGTGGGTGTAAATGTAAGTGCCTATCATAAGCTTCTTTGGCAATAGCAGCAATATCTTCACCAGTCAGTACATCAACTGAGTTGACTGATCTCTTTTTGCCCCCAGTTATTGTATATTCCACGTAGGTATTTTTAGGGCCAATTAAAACTAGCCACTGCAATCTTGTATCATTTTTTGACAGAAAAATACTGAAAGCAAAGTAAAGAAGATATGTTGTGACTCTACCTTTTCCCTGCCACACCTGACTTTGACCATCTATTCTGAGGAAAGCCCTGCATAACATTTATACTGAGAGGGGAAAGAGGAGGGCCCAGAGGCCCTGTATCTGGCCTCCTGTACTGTCTTCGAGAGCTATAATTTTTGCACACCTGCCAAATTAAAATTATCCTGGAATATGCTGTACTTACATACTAATTGGCCTTTCGTCTGAGGAGCTTGGAACATTTTATTTATTTATTTATTTGTGTATTTATTTATTTATTTAACAAGCTGTGGTGAACTAATACTGGAATTGTTGCCACAGGCAAAAAAGAGAAAAATCCCAGTAGCAAGTCATTCCTTCAGCCTTGCAGCCCCTGCCTGCTTCACTACCAATGCAGCCATTGTCATTCTCTGTGTCAAGACTCCCATAACTTGGTAACTTGCTTTTTCTGCTTTTAGAATCTCAGGAATTGCAGAGCTTAGCAAAATGCTCCCTGTGAAATCCCAAACTCCAGTGACAGGGCTGTTAATGAAAGGTCCGCAGGTTCAGAAATATTTTGTCTGGTTTTGCTTCTGTGTGCAAAACGTGCATGGAGTTGCTGTTAAAGCTCATGAAACCAGAAGGCTAGATCTTAAGCTGGTGGCAAACTGGCAAAGTTCCAGGCAAAAAAACTGATTTATGCATATTTATATCAGCTGAGCGTCAGGTCCAGAGCTGGTGAAATGAACTGGAGCTTCGCATCTCCAGCCTTTGATTAGATTAGGACTTCTGCATGGATGCTCCATCCAAAAGCCCCATTCCTTTCCTCCACCACACCCAACACAAGAAATCATTAAATGATGTTCTTAAAGCTATAAGCTGCACCCAATTCCCTCCAAATTCCAGGCCTGTTGGTGAAAGGTTGAGTTAACTCCCAGAACATCCGATGCACTATCAGGAACACTATTATTTTTAAATCAGGCACACATGGAGCTAAGAAGCATCATGACTGAGACTGTTTTGTATCCCACTTCCTCTGTTTGTTTCTTCTTCCAACATTATTTTTATAGTGCTTTTTTTTTTGCCCAGTTCAAAGAGAACTTGATCCCAAATGGAGCCTTTAGTCACTTCCAAAACATGCATAATAACAAAAACAGTACCAACTGCTATATATTTGAATAGTAGTTAAATGGAGGTTTCAGAGATTCTCAGCCTGGTTTTTTTTTGCACCTTCCTCTGAACCATCTGACTTGCAGTCATTCAGACAGCTTACTAGACCAAGCTAGATCAGACAGTTGGTCTGATCTGGTGTGCCAGTCCTATCTTCCAATTACTGCAATAGAGTTTAAACAGGAATAAATGTTAGTTGTCTGAGTTCATTCCAAGCAAGCCAGCACAGTGCTGCATGTATAAAAGTATTGAAGTACCTTCCCATCCAGTCAAGTGAGTGTGAGAACATGGGATGTCTGAACAGAATTTCTGTAACCACAGATCTGACTCGGTGACTGTAGAAATGCGGCTGGTAGGACAATGCAACCAAGAGTTCCACCATCCATACCCCAACTCAAGATGCACTTCTGTTACACTGCTCATTGTACTGAAGTAGAGAGATTGATATGGTGAAAATTACTCCACATTACACAGGAGGTATGGAGGCCCCAGCAGAGTGGGAGCACCTGAGTAACACTCCTACCAGAGATCATCAGGAGTTCAGTGGACTTTCAAGCTCTTTGTGCTAGGGAAGCAAAGAAACTGGAAAGTTACTTGAGCCTGAAACAGCCAAAGGTCCCGCATGCAATAGGGCTGCATGTGTAGACTTTGAGACTTTACTGCACAGCTAATTAGGCAGTAACTCATGTAGATGCACCCTCTGTTAGCAGAAATAACTGCATGGGCCTGGAATAAAAAGTAAACCTGGGCAGGGATACATTAGCTCTCTCCAGAGTGAAGGTAGATTCTCTCATTATGAGAGGAATCAGGTATTTGCATGCATAACTAGTGCAGAGGCTATGCATAACTGAACACATTTAATTTTGACAACCTGATCCTTGAAGAGCTCCTGGTCTGTTTGCCTGAGGATATAACACTAAGGACAGCATTATTTATTATATTTAATAAAAGCACAACTCTAAGCATTTTTGAAAAGTTACTGATAATAATCTTGGGCTCTTTATACAGTACCCTGTTTCTTTCCAAAACATTGATGGATAGCTGCTAAATTTTTTCTTATAAAATAAAAAATTGTCAGGCCCGATATAGTTATCTTTGATAATTCTGTGTTAAAATCAATCTGACCAGATGACAGCAGAGTGTTTGGTATTTAAGATTTCATCTTCTTTCCTGCATTGTTATTCTTTTTCCCCTTTATCAGATCTGCTGTCAGCTAATTCAATGCCTCCTGCCATTCTCATTCCTCACATATCATCAGTGTATCAGTTGCATAAAGACCCTCACCTTTCATGTGGAGGATGATCAAGCATTAAGGCTTTGTCAAAAGTTCACTGGCACCAATAAAGACTCCTATTGACTCTGGTGGGTTTTGGATCAGCCCCAAAATATTTCCACTTAAAGCATTGGCTAGTCATTGCCTTTTCTGGCCACAATGCAACATAATATCCAGGATTATTAGTTATAATTGTTTGCTGTAAATGGGGAACAATGGGGAACAGAATACAAGCAGATGGAAACCTACAGCTCTTATAACCTCACTTTCAGTGATTACTAGAGCAGCAAAGCAAGTATCTCTTTCCATTTTTCTGCCTAAAAAAAACTCACAAAAGATTTCAAAACAGGCTCAGGGGAAGCATTAAGGAAGGTAGCATTGTCCAGCAGAGCTATCATAATCCTCTAATTACTATTCTGATCTGGAATTCCAAGCAGCCTGACAGCGAACCTTACAGGAAACACTGATGATCATCAGGCAACACATTTAAACTTCCATCTGAAAAGAATGAAACATAACCATCCAATTGCGCTTACAGGTGCCGCAAACCAAATGCTAACTACCATCCCCAAACTGCTGTCTGGAAACAGGTTTGCATTTCTTTGGCTGCACAGCATTTTCTGGCTGCTGTTTAGCTTCTTCTAAAGCTGGGTTTGTCTCATTTGAAATTCTGATGCAAACAACAGCACTAGGACACAGCTCAACATTTCAGGGATCTGCCTCTAGCCATAATTAGAGGCTCACCTTTGTGCTCTGCACTTTCGAGGGTGGCAGTAGCTATAAATTACCAGGGGTGGGAAAAAAATATCAACAGCATTCTTAAAGAGGCACTAAAACAAACTACAAGTTTGCCCGTTGACATTTTCCTCCCGGATAACTCAGGCCATGAGGTCAAAAAAATGGCTGACTAACAAGACAGCAAGCAGGAAAAAGGTTACTATTAATAATGCAACAAGAAAACACTATGTGGACAAGTAATGTACAGAAAATGTACCAAGATCTGTGGAATGATACAGAGGTCATTCAGGAAATGTCTAGTTGTTATTGGAGAAAAACAATTAACTGAGAAGGATGCAATCTTGTTGACTGAATGTCCTTCTTGTGTTCAATAGCTTTCGGTATGCGTCCTTTGGATGCAGAGAATGTAAATTCATTAACTTTCACTTAAAAGGAAGCCAATGAGACTAATGACTCTAACGACAGATTAATACTCTGGTCTTGGTAGCTAACTTCAACTGAGGGATCCATGACTCGCTCATTTGAACATGATAACTTTGAGGTTAAGAATCAAAGTTTAAAAATAAAGACTGTTGTGTTTGTGTCACCAGGACTGTACTACAAAATTCATGTTCTTCAGGACTGTGACAACCCACAACATAGAAGTTGACCCAATGTGACCCACACATTTTCTTTGGGAACCATGCTTGGCAATGCTAGCACACTGATTCAGTATTTGCCCTTTCTACTGATTGTACCAAAGTTGACCTTAGGAACGGTTTTATGATGTCAATTTTTCATCAGAGGTTGATCAGAGTCCACACTAGTGTCAGTGACTGATAGCTTTAGAAAAGGTAACAAAGCAGAAAAAAGACTTTATATCCTACTATCACGTGGTTCTGTGGGGCTTTGAGTCCCCTGCAATATTTGGTTAAGGACCAAGCTCATAAGCGGAAACTCTGTGATCTCCTCCAAGATAACACTGGATTTCAAGGACAGCTCTGGGCCTTTAGAACATTAGAACGAAAAAATATAAGGTTGGAAAGGACATTAAGGGTTTTCTGGTCCAACGCCCTGAACAGATTCTGGATCCTCTATTTCTAAATCATTCCAGATACAACACATAGGGTCTGAATCTTCTGGGGAAAGGCTATTTGAACACAGGTGCCCTATAGTATGAATTAATGCCCTAATAGTTGGCATTAATTCTTGTAATACACTTCTTGTACTAAAGACCTTAAGGGTTTCATAACTATGTGAATCTAGTCTCACAAACTGTATAAAGAGCATTTGATTCTTCCATTCCATTCATAATTGGTAAGGTCTATACTGTGCCTAGTGTAGGCATCACACTTTAAGAAAAAAAGTGGACAGAGAATCTAAAATGCAACAAAAATAAGAGGTTTAGAGTGCATAACTAGTTAGGATATGGTAGGACATTTGGTATTACTTAGACTATTTGGTATTATTCAGTCTAGAGAAATGAATACTGAAGGATAATTTGATAAAAAATCTTTTATCAATTTTAGATTATTTTTTCATGTATCATCTTTGGAAGTTGTATGCAGACAGCTCTCACATGCAATTGTGAGTGCATTTGTAATGGTGGTAAAGGGAAATAGGTGCTGTTTAAGTAGCTTGCTTATTTGGAAACCTTTATTGCTAAGTCACAAAGACTTTGGCAACCTCTTGCTTTACTATGACAGGTTCATGCCCAGAAAAACAGCCAACAGGCAGTGTGCATGCCCTGTTCACCTGGTTGCAATTCCCCTACCTCTTTTCACCTGCCATGACTTGCTGTTTCTAAAAAAATGAATATCCAGTTGTGGGGAGGTAGTGCCTGTGATAACCCAATGGACTTGGTGCAGTCAAGTCTGCACTGGACTTCTGTGGGGCTCCTACTCCCCTACACCCTTCCACTCAGGTGTTGCTGTGGGACCTTGAAAGTAAACAGGGTCTCCACTTAGTTATTTTACTTCCAGGTGCTACGTGAGGGTCAAGCCTGCTTAGGACATCACCTGGGCCTCCAAAGGACTGCAACAGAAACAGGTAACTAAACTTAAATTGCTCAGGCAAATTGGCTGGGCAGGGTATTGGTGGCTTGGTCTTAGTTGAGCGCCCCACTTGGGTAATTAACTTAGTCCAAAGCACCTTGGGGCACCACTTCTAACTGCCATTGATCAGGCTTGCTATGCCAGCTGGCAGGCTGCTTCTGGTTTGCAGGCTCCCCTTGCCTGTATCCTTCTCAGGGAGCTGTGCAGTTCAGGCTGGTCCAAGATGACACTGTGTGGGTCCCACACCCTGGATTGCCACTTTCTGGGGCATTCCTGGCACAGTGATGGCCAGCTGTCTCTACATAGCTCCTCCATCAGTTCACCTGCCTAGCTTCCCCACACCACCCAGTCCCTTCCCACCTGACTTGTGCTACTCCACATGAGGGCCCCACCATGGGCTGTGGCTTGGCGGCACCTATGGAGGTAAGATCCTCTGCTCCAGCAAAGGGGAGAATGCACAGGTCTCCTCCTTATGTCCCATGTCCGCATACCCCTGTCCTTTCTCTCAGGCCTGTCTCCTAGCCCTCTTCCTCTGGGCCAATCAACATGTCTCTTTCTGGCCAGTGTGGTGCTGGCTGGTCAGATTACAGCTTGGCCACCTGGGTCTGGGCTGATCCAGAGCATCTGGTCACATGTCCCCTCAAGTGGGGCTGCGTGCCTCTCTTCTTGCCCAGGCTGATGCCTACCACCTGCTGGCCAGTAATTTGGCAGCTCAGGCAGGACCCTGTCACACTTACCAATACATGAAAGAAAAATAGTATCTGAATGCCACTGCATTCTATTTTGCCTACATGAAAATGTACTTACAAGTCTCCTTTTATTCTTAGCCATAGAACATACTAAATTGGAAACAATTTCAGCACATGCTTCTTGGGAGCACTCTGAAATAAAAGAATTTATAAGAATAAAGAAATAGAACAGAATTTCTGTGGTAGAACATGGATCAGACCAAAGTCCAAGATCCAAATATCTGCAAATGTAGCTCCCAGCTTTGTGACTTGTGTCCTTTTCCATGGTCTGTTCATAAAGAAGGAGCCCTTTTCTGTTTCCATGGAAAGCAATGGCAAAAATATGGTTCACTTTAATTGGAACATGATCAGGACTGGAATAAGCAACCCTAGCATCACTAAGGGTGGGAGAGCAAGGCACCAGCCCCAGATGCTAATTTGGTAGGTGCACCAGAACTGTACCCCCATCCTGGCTGAATTTATATCCCTGCAGCCGAAGCAGCCCCACAGCATTGCTCTTACAACAGTAGCTAGATGCAGGGATACTGCACTGCTGCTACAGAAGCAGCTACTGAAGGCTTGTTTATGAGTCCCTGGCATAGAAAGATTCCTGTCATCCCCACTTCCAAAACCCCCACCTCTTCAGTACCCAGAAGCACCCCCACCCCGGCTTCTGCCCTTTCTCCTATAAGGTACAAAACCCTGCTTATTCTATCAGGAGTGGTTTATTGTGTCTATCAGAACTATTAATGCCATAAACCCATTTTGATTATCACTGATGTTTTTGGAAAGCCAAACCCAGACTTTTATACATTCTTGGAGATGTAAATATTGGAGTAGAAGAAATGAGGTAGTTATATCTGTTTTTAACGATAAAGTGTATGGAAAGCAACATGTTTAAGGACATTACCACTCATGAAATGAGAACATATGTCTATTAATATGAACTTGAACTCATGCATGTAAGATTTCACTGGCAAACTGTGTTACCTTTTAATCTTAATCACCCCACTCAAGATAATCAGCACAAATCAACCAGCATAATATTTCTTCTACCAACTCTGGAATATCAAGCATCCTCTTCAGTAGCACAAGGGACTGTATGATCAAGATAGAAAAGAAGAGTTTTATATGAATGTATAAAATATATATAAAAATATGTATGCACTTTGATTAATTTTCAGAACAATTAAGCCACAGCCTGGGAGCCTCTGAATCTCTAATAGTGAATATGCTTCACTGATTTTCTATGTAATCCATGGAACTGCAGCATGTTAAAATGTAAAATCCAAAATTATCTGAATTAGTGTTCCAAACCAGCAATAGTCTCAGCAGACTCAGTAGCCTGATAGCATGATGTCAGCAGGGAATGAGGAACAAAAAGCTAAAAAGGCTAATCCACCTTCTCAGCATGATGGGAAAAAATGTGGTGTATGCAGTTGTACACTGTGAGGTAAAGACAAAATTCATTTGTTTGAGACCTATTTTGATACTAGAAAGGCTATCTGTAGAAGGAAATGAGAGATAAAGAAACACTCAATTGAGTCTTCCCAGGGTTTATGTATGACTACAATTCCATCCAAAATCCCTTATTTTTAGGAATTTATAAGCACGGGGACACTAAGCCACAGAGGAAATTAAGAGGTGATTTTCAAAAGCTTTAAATGACTTGTCCCCTGAGACAATTAAATATTCTCAAAAGTGCTAGCTGAGGAAAGACTCTGGAAGAGCTGGGGATAAAACCTAAATACAGGATCATTCATTCACTGAAACCATGAAGGTTTTTCTGTTGATTTAGAAATGGCCAGCTCAGTCTTTTCAGCATATGTTTAATGGAGCAGAGAAATCAGCTGGGAGTTAAAGGAGGCTCTCCATGACTTGAATATTTTGTTCTACTGCCAGCTCTATGCAGCAAGTTGAATATTAACACTCACAGAAGTCACATTTTATCTGAGCATAAACAAGAAACAATGCAGATCAGAACTGTGTAGTGATTCCAACTTGTACCATGTGTTGCTCTTTTCCTACACCTCTCTCTCTGCCAAAGCTGATGCTCTGAGAGAGAGACAGAGACAGAGAAAGACTGTGCAACTCCTATCGTTAAAGCACCTAACACAAATAATATGACAAGACACAAAGAACCTCCCACAACTTCATGAACACACATCTGTGTAAACTAATTTGAGCAATTATTCTACAGTGGGGAAGGAAGAAAAAGGCGGGGAGCCCTGAGATGAATAGGGAAGAAGTCTGGTTCACATGGCAGCAGTCCATAGGGCACTGCAGGAAGGGGCAGGCTAGGTCAGGAATAGGCTCAGTTCTCATTCAGATTCTCATTGCTATTAGCATTAAGCCTCCATCTGGCCTGTAGTAAAATGCCACCAGCACCAGCCGCTCTTAAACTTCCAACAGTGTCAGCAGTGATTGAACGCAACCTGACAAGATAACCGATGGCTGCAGAGCCAGCAACGTTGCACACTCCTTCAGCCTGATCCTGAATCATTCAAGTGAAAATTAACTTCCTCTCATCTGGCCACCAAAAAAAAAGAAAAAAGAAAGAAAAGCCCTCATGAGAAAATGAAGATCCTGCTAATGAGAGTGATTTGGGGTGGGTAGGGGCTGGGGTTCAATTGAAATAAATGTTTATTAGGGGAGGGGATTCAACCCTTTGTCACAAGGGAGAAAATACACTATTTGTGCTACCCACATCTGTGACACATGGACAAAACAAAGAAAAAGATGCAACAGAAGGATAGATTTCCCTGAAGGCTAGAAAATGTGTTCAGTTTTCCCACAAACAGCCTCCTTTCCCAGCACGGAAGTCCCACAGGGTTTACATTTCTCAGCGTTTTCCTTATGATTGAGAACATGGTCTGTGGGTGGCAGCAGCAAGGCCCCAAGTAAGGTCAGTGTCAGGCAAGTGACAGGCTGTCTCTGCAAGAGAAATGATCATCTTATCAGAGATGTGCAGGCACTGAATACATTCAGACTCCTATTCTGTCCAGTCTATTCTACACCTCTCCCTGTCTATACACTCCTACTGCATCTGTAAGAGCTAACAAAAACACTCTGAGGACCTGAAGTGCTTCTAGTTCTGCCTAGAACAGCAGAGCTCCCCTGGATGCTACCAACAGTCACCCACGCTTCTGCAAACCCTTCTTCTGATAGCCAGAGATGTGTGCAAATGGCATGTTATACCTTTGCATAATAGATTCCTGATTAAAAATCATGATTCCTTTGTTAGGATGACCTCCAAAGGGAAAGTGGACCTGTGAGACTTGTTATCAGTGCACCTAGTCATTGAGGAATGTCACTACTCTCAGAAGCTAAATGCTTTTATTATCTTACAGATTATCTTGCTTTTATAACACATGAACAATTTGGAGGATCTGAGTAATTGTTTCATAAACAGAAGCACTTTTTGTCCCTGTAATCTACTAACCAGGAAGAAAATTCAACCCACATAATAAACAAAGCAGATAAAGTCATTAGCTGTCATCACCAGAAAAAAGAGAGAGAGAGAGAAATTTAGTTATACAGACAGAATTCAGAACAGAATAACAAAACTGACAACCCCAGACATGCAAAAATTATGAATCTTGGCCCCTCAAGCTTATCTTATAAAACATTACATTAAATATATATATATTTTATTTGCTTCCAACTTTTTGACCCTTTGAGATGCACTCAGTTCACGTTTTAATTTTCTCTCTGTGGCCATTGAAGAAGCTCAACTCCTTGGGGACAGAAAGAAATGGAGTATTAATGAAAGATAAGATTCTCATCTAAATCCCATGCATTCAAGAGGTGGGACTTTACGAAAAATTACAAATATTGAGAAACTCCAGATAATACTTTAAGCCAGTGTTTTTCAGTCAGGGTGCCAAGTCATCCTGGGGAGCCTTGAGATCCTTTCAAAGGTGGCATGGAGCACCACGCAATGTCAGCACCATTAAGTGTACAAACATGATTCACAAGAACAAACCAGAGATTTCAAATAGAAATCCACAGTGTTAAAAACGTTATGACCTGTTGGGATCTTTCTGGCTAGGGACATACATTACCAAAGATCCAGGTTTTCCGTTCATGATGGAAAAATGCAGTAAAACCCAGATTTTCTCATTTCAAGGAGAAAAACCCAGATGTTCTCCTTTAAAAGAGAAAAATGTGAGTTAAGACAGGTTCTCCCCTTGCAGTCTGGCCATGTGTAGGGCTTTGGACCTGGGACCATGTGCAGTCTCAGGGCCTAAGTGGGGAATGGGACAGGGCTGTAGGTGGCTCATCCAAGGGTGGGGGGGATGGCTCCATAACACACTACGTGCAAAAAATATTTTTGTTTTACAGATTTAGAAAGGACTTTTCCTTTTAAGACTTTCACAATTGTATGTGGAGCCCTTTGGAATCTGCCATTTAAAATGTATCTTAATACACACTCTCAGATTAACTTTTCAGCCAGTAATACAGTGATGCTAATCAATAAGCTGAATAAAGATCACAGTCAACATGATTAAAATGGTCCATTAAGAGCTGTAAGTGCAGCTTATTAACAAATAGCAACACACTCATGTTATTCACCCAGATAATAATGAGCCTGAACTGTGATATTAAGCTCCTGATCCAAATTTTATTGTAATCTCTGGGATGTATCAGATTTTTTTTCTTTTTGGCTTGGTCACGAGTACCAAGCATTGGCATGACAACTTAATTCTTGTATTTACAGAAAAGGGGAAAAAGTTATCCAGCATGAACGTATATAAAACGTTGTAGTTTCTACCAACTAGAGCTGGCTGAAAAGTCAGGGACTCTGATTCAGGAGAAATTTCATTTTTTTCAAAATTGGCCTTGGTTTGAAACTAGCCATTTCCAATAATTTTCCTCAAACTGGAAGCATCCCATCCCCTGCAGCTGCTCAGGCATTCTTCTCAGGTGTACTAAACTGCTCCAGGGGACTCCCAGGTTTGTGACCCCTCTGGACAAACTAACCCACAGGCTCTGGGGTGAGATTTCAGGACTTCCAGGCTCTGAGTCTCAGCTCATAACAGGAAAGTCCAAGAGCTGGGATTCTCCAGCTCAGGTCCCTAGAGTTTCCAGGATATGTGGGCTACAGCCAGGAGTCAGCCATGGATTAAACTGGGGCTCCCAGGATTTTCATGCTCCCTGCTCCGCAACGTAGTGCCCAGAACCTCTGTCATGGCTGACTGCCATACAGCTGATGAATCTCTGGTTTCTGTATAAGTTTGGGATGATGTCTCAAGTTTCTTTGTCCTTGTAGAATACAGAATTCTCTGAGAAGTGAAAGAAGAGACTATACAGAGAAGTGAAAAGGGCACATGCAGGGCTCAAAGTGTGGACCCATCAAAAAAACATGCAACCACTGATAATGGGACAAACACAAAAAGGACATTTGGAAATCTAGTTATTGTTGGATGGGGGAAAATGAATGCTCTTGAAGCAGAGATTGATTAACAGAAATGGCTGCCAAATGGGTCGTGAAGGAACTCCTGTTGAGTCCTGCTGTTTTTCTTTCTTTTTGAAATGACAAGAGCTATTTCGGCATATCAGCAATCTAAGTTTCCTATGAATGCAGTTAGTGCTGATAAAGTCAGATAGTAACCCATTTTAATTTGGTAAAGTAGGTAACTCTGGTAAGGTCCTTCCTACTATAAATAATGTTTAGAAGTTATCTCAATACTGATAGAAAGCATGGGAGACCTGCACCCTATAGACTAACTGAATCAGAGATGCAGAGCATAAGCTTTCATAAACAGCATGATGAATTATCATCCATTGACCATGCTGTAGGATGGAGGGGTGAGGGCATCGGATGGGATATTGCATCTATCTGGGAGCTGAAATGAGAGATTAATTAGATGCAAGAATTAAAAATGCCCTGGCCAGCCTGGTAACAGTATAAATATCCTGGCCAACTGCTACCTAATTACTCCTGGAGTTAGAAAAACTGCAATTTAAGCCTTCATTAGGTGTACAGATGAGGAGATCAGGAATGCATGACAGATTCCTGATCCTGACATCCCTTGGGTATCATGTTCTGTTATCTTTTGCTGGAAAATACCAGAGTTTTGCATATAGCACTCCCTGGAATATAATACACACCTTGCTGTTGAAAGGCAGAATAAAAGAAAAAAAAATCATTCCTTCTAGTAGGTGAGTAGCAGCAGCTAGGTGGCTGAGCCTACTCATTGTTCTGCTCCCTGTGCATATATTACTTTCAGTTTCACCTGAAGTGGCAGAAACTGCATTTACTGTATTTTTCACATATAATGTGCACTCAAATTTCCAGCAACTGTTCTTTAGGTAAAAGGTACAAGTTATATGAGAGAAAAATACAGTATGTTTATATGCAAGTGACTCTGATTTTAAAATATTTATGGAATTATGCTGACCTTCATTGACTATGTGGGATCACTTATAAAACTGTCTGTTTAGGTGACCAGTCTGTAAACCTGGTAAATGAAGAACTCATCTCATGCCAAATGTACCAGTTCCACAGATGTACAGAAGAATGGATCTTCCTTCTCACAGGCTGCTGACATATAGCATAACCATGGAGTTACCAATCAAGCCAGGCTGTATAACCTTCTGAGAACAGGAAATCACTCTCAGTTCCAGAATGTTTATATATAATCATGCTTCTTTAAATGGCAAAAGGTCTTGAGAGTGTAAAATGGTTTAGATCTAAGCCTTAGTGGAAAGGGGTTACCTGTCCTGCAAAAATGTTACTATCTATATCAGGATGAACCTGAAACTTCTGCCTGAGTCACAGCAGGGATCTGAACTATCTTCAAGTAAATACCCCAATCACTGGACTATTGGAAGTCCCGGTCATAAAAAAAAAAAAGACAAGTCTCTAAACTATTCTCTAGTGAGTCTCTCTCCCTCTGAAAAACAAATTCCATCTTGGATCTAATAAACTATCAGCATTCCCATAAAGTATTTTAGCTTCAACAAATGCTGCTTTTTCTTTCTGACTGTGGCAGGACGGGACCTAGGGGTTCCGTGAACTCCCCTAGCACCCCCTACCTACCATGCCAAATCGGGTTCAATGCACCCTCGCTATCTCGTCTGCCATGTCTTTGATGGTAATATTGTTAAAGGGAGGCTGCCTTTCTACCCTCTTTGGCACGATGCCTTGAGATGTCCCAGTCTGTGCCCTGCCTTCAGTGACACGGTATACTCTAACCTCTGGGGCTACGCGTGGGCTCTAGAGTCTCCTGGGCCCTCACAGGCTCTCCCTGGCTTCCCTCGCGGCCGCTGCCCACACTGGGGCCTGTCTCCCGTGCTCTCGCCCACACTGGGGCCTTGCCTCGCGATCCCACAATTGAGGCTCAGGTGGCTGTAGCCGTGCCTGGCCCCCAGACCCTCTTTTCAGGTCCTACACCCCACTGGGGCTCCTCACAATCGAGGCTCAGGTGGCCGTAGCCGTGCCTAGCCTCCAGACCCCCTTTCTGGGTCTTGTGCCCCACTGGGGCTTCTCGCCTGCACCCACACTGGGGCTTTACCCTCCTGATACCGCCGGCACTGGGGCCAGGGGCGATACACCCCAAAATGCGGCGCCCTCTCCGGTGCCAGGAACCCCCACACTACTGGGGGGCGTTCCTATGAGGCCTCCTCCAACCCCTACAGCCTCACCTGGTCCTCTGGTGTAACACAACAACAAAACAGAAAAGTCACACTCTTCTGTTCCAACACAAATTCCAAGCCAACTGGATGACCTTCGTACATATCCCTACTAGGGTTTCCTCCACCCAGTATCCTCATGCAGAAACTGCTCAGACTATCAGGCTTCTCTGCTCTGCTTTGTCCTGCTTGCTCCAACAGAGCTCCACTTTCCTCACTGCCAGAGGGGGACTGACCCCCGGCCTCAGCCTGGCGTGTTTATATAGGCCAGGCCCTGCCCCCTTCCAGTCAGCTGACTAGACCGGTTGTCTCGGCAACCCACACCTGTGCTGCCCTGGTGACTGGCAGCTGAGCCAATATTACTGTTTGTCAGTAGCAGGCACCTTAGTGCCCACTACACTGACAAAAAACAGTTTGATATAAAATTCCCAAACTCCTCTAGTCTAGGTTGGAGGAATTCATCACTAATGACTCTGATGCTAATGAAGGGAAGGAATTTTTCACCAGTTTAAACACAACAGCTTTTTGAGGGAGAACTTTCTCTAGGTAGTGTGCAATAAGTCAATATGATGACCTCAACTACTCTCCCATACTACAAAAGTGGAAATAGTTCACTTAAATACATTGGTGATGCGTAGGGGGTACACGCAGGTGTATGTGCACCCCCTGAGTTTGGCTGTGCCCCCCACCACAAGAGAAGTGCCAGCCATGGGGATCGGCTGCTGGGGATGGCAGAAAGAGGGGGCTAATGGGGCTCAGACCCCCACATGCCAGGGCAACCCAGCTATAGGCTGCTGCAGCAGGGTGAAGGGGTGTGCTGGGGTTGCAGCCAGCCCAGCACAGCAGGCAGGTAAGTAAGGTTTCTACTTCCTTTAGTTTCTGGGCTGGGGGAGAGATCAAGACCCCCACAGTGCAGGAGGGAGCAGGATAAGGGCAGGGCCGAATCATTCTGCCCCGCTCCTTAATGCACTGTGAGGATGGTCCCACAACCCAACCCAGCCAGGGTCCCATTCACCGTGAAACCAAGTTATGGGACAAGTGGACCCCGGTGGTTCCTGCAGAATTCCAGTGCCAGGGAGCCAGGGGGGGCACATGGCACCCGCCAATCTTTGCATGGGGAAAGGGCAGGTTGCAGCTGCGAGGAGAGCTGGGCTTTGCCTGTTCTGGGCCTTGCTGCAACCTTTGAAAGCAGCGCAGCACAGTACCATGTGCCTCACTGCTCAGCCTGCCCAGTGGTGGGACACACATGGCAGCACACTGCTTTCAAAGGCTGCAGCAAGGCACGGAGGCACAGAGCAGGCAGAACCCAACTCACCTCCCAGCTGCAGCCCACCCTTGCCCTGTGCAAAGATTGGAGGGGCATGTGCTCCCCTTGGCTTCCCAGAACTGTGACTCTGCAGGAGCCACCAGGCTCTTGCCAAGGATGACTTAGATGGGGCAGGGTGGGGGTCCTGGGGGCTCTGTCTCCTCCAGCCTGGCAGTACAGCCAAGGCTGGCCCTGCTCCAGCTGTGGGGCCCCCCAGGCAGTATGGGACTGGGGCCGGACCCAGGCCAATGTGGGGAGGCAGCCAGGGCTGGTGCAGGGCTGGAAGGTGGTGAACGCCAGCACCAGGAAATGACCCCTGGCACAGTGGAAGGGGCAGCTGCACAGGTGCAGCAGACCCTAGCTCCAAGCCCAGTCCCTGCCTGGTGCCAGCCTCAGCCTCGCTCCCTCCCCCCCATGGCTCTTTCCCCTCCCCCTGCAGACTTTCACAGGGGGGTGAAGCACATGTGCACATGTGCAATAGCTCAGCCCTCCCCCTGCCAATTTTTTTCTCTCTCCACCCCCAGCCTCCCAGTTAGCAATCAGCTGCTGGAGGACCCTTTCCCTAGTCAGCAGTCTACCCCTCCCCAATATTAGGAGGCACCAGTTGTCCATGCTTAATTAGATAGATGCAAGAAGCTACATGGTTTATAAAGCTGAAACAAGTCCTCGATGCCTGACTAACAAAGTCTATTATATCACTGAAGGGAGGGTAAAATCAAAAAAATCTGTTACAAAATATATTCTTGGATAGAGAATTTAAAGAATTTGACTAAATAGGCAAAAAGATGGAAAATCTGTTGAATGGAGCTGATGAGGTTGTGAGGATGTTTTCTTCGAATGACCCATGACTGATGTATGGATAAACTATGACTCCTTGCTTTTTCAGGTAGACTGCTATTATGTCCAGGCAGTTAATACCTTTTGGGATATTAAGAGTCCAAAAGACAATATCCTGTATTGGTAATGTGAGTGTCCCAATTGAACGTTTTAATCTTTTTATGGATATAAGCAATTTGAAAATTGAACATTCAAACCATTTTGGGAGAGGGTATTACGGAAACCAGAGTTATTATCCTGAAATTGATTGTGTGAATGAAGGCTGTATGAAGCTCAGGCCCCTGACAGACATTCAGTTAAGGGTGCAATGGCATTTGACCCATAATCCCAACAATCGTGCCTCCTGCCACATTACACGTGCATGGCAGGAGGCACTACTGTGGGATTAGAGGTCAGATCCAATTCATATCACATTGGTGGTACAAGGGAGCCTGGAATCATGACCGTGGGCTCTCCCTGCACTGGCAAGTAGCAAGCCAGACAGCTGACGATCGCTCTCAGCCTCAGGAGCAAATCCGAGTCAAGATGTAATGAGGAGTCAGAGGCTCCTGTTACTTTTAGGTAAAAAGCATGAGCAAAGAGTTCCCCATATCAAGTGCCCCAAATCTCAACTTTGTTTTTCATTTCATTCTATACTGCAATCACTGTGCAAACAGTCTTTAACATTTCATCATTAAGTCCATAACAAACGGTTCCTTGAATACTAAAGAAGACAGCTGTAAACTATCATTTATTTTCATCCATTATAAGCAATTTCTCAACTCCCATTATATATGTATTTCAGAACATAAAGAGATTCAGGTAAACCAATATCTGCATCTATCTCTGTGAGGTATTTTTTAATACTTTCTAGGGCAAGGAAGCTGATGTGTTTCAAATATTGTATCACATTCATGAAACCATTATCAAGTTCTGAAATCTAATTCTGATTTGTAGGCCTGCACTAATACAATAAAAGCTCTCCATGGAACATTTCTGCCTCCCCCATATCCTGCTCCACACACATTTTAATCTGATTTTCTCAACCTGAATCAGCACTTTGTGACTAGGCTCTGAAACTACAATTCAGTAGGACACGGAAGTAGCAAAAGGCCAATAAATAACAGAATGCAAATTTTGGTAGTGAAAACTGGTGTTAGGAAGCACCAGTAATTTGGTTTACTATCTAAGAAATTCTAGGAACCTTATTGACAAACAATGTGCTGTAATTAAAGACTATTAACATAATGTGATATATCTATCAAAAAAATCAGATCCTTTTGCCCCTTACAGTCCATTGGATTAGTGTGGTTAAGACACACCACTTTCTATAGCCAACATCACTCAAAGGAGGCATATGCCTAGAATTAGATCACAGCCATCACCACCTTTAACATCCTAGAATTAAAAACCAGGTGCTCATTTACAACTGGGGGCAGTCTTGGCATGAGTCTTAGAGCACAGCTTGAAATCACACCTCTGGAGCCAGAGAAAGATTCATTACTTTTTCTGCCACCACACCCCATATAATCTTCTAAAATCTAAGCATCTTCTAAAATGAAGTCAATTCCTGTACTTTTAGGGCACCATGAACTTTATTTATCTCTCATACCAATTTTCTGCTTGGAAAGTTAATAGTAGAATCAGAACCATTCTCTTCAAATGCAACAGGCTGAGTGCTGCAATATTATTACACTACACATACATTATCAAGAGGCATTTTGCTGACCAAAAAGGTCAAATACATCATGGTGACTTTTACATTTCTAGCTACTTTGATTCCAGCCTGGCTCCTGTAAAGTAAAATACCTATCCCATTTTTCTGCCCCTGAGTGTTATACTCAATAATTGTGTTTCCATTAACAGTTAATCTTTTTAAAAAATGATCTCAGCCAGTTCACTGCCTGACTAGTTAATGATGATACCTTCAGAAATTTTAAACAGCACTGAAAGGTTGAACATTGACATGATTCCCTATTCTAATGAGGTCAACCAAGCTGCTCTGTGTCTGGCCGCTGATCAGGGGCATGACCTTCATTGTGCATAGCAATCTTGTTCTTACATAGAGCATAAGACATGGTGACAGGTAATAATGCAGTGCATTAGGCCTCTGCACTCAGGCACTATATTTTTGGGAGTTTGTTCTATTCACCTCATCAGTTTCCTATGAGCCAAGGCCTGCTGTGCAGATACAGTACTGTTTTAAGTGCTAGGGAAAATGATAAAATATGTGTCATTAGTCTTTAATTTAAAGTACACAATATAACAAATTCTAATGGATCTTAAGTTGACAATTTATTCTATTGTCTATTTATTACAATAATTAGTTCTGAAATCCATGACCATGAGAGAGAACATCATGATAATAAGACTTTTCAACATGACTGAACTGGAACTTGGAAGAGGGAACAATCAGCAAATAAATACTAATAAGTACTTAGCCTATGTGGTAGCCAGCTATCTTATTCTAAAGAAAAATGAAGTCACCAAGACACTGGATTTCCATCATCTAGATATATTTTATCCTCAGCTTTCTCAAAACTAACTGTGAGCAGATGGAACCTCAGATTTGGATACCAGCATTATAATTCCTCAACTAAGTCAAAATCTCAAATTAATTCTGAACAACATTGAACTCAAAAGAAGAAAGTAAAACACATTCACAAGAAGACTGCAGTAAATTTTTAAAGATGTCATGCAAAAGTAAATTAGGCTCAGCAGAGCCATCAGCTTATAAAGTAGTTATATCAAAAAGCAAAATACCAACAACAAAAAAGGGATGTCTGATGTAATAATGTCTTCTTTAGCCTTTTTCTTCAGGAACTTAGTTTTATTTTCACAATTAACTATTGTATTTACTGAAATACAACATGCACATTTTTCCAAAACTGGCTGCTTGAAATGGGGACATGTCTTAAATGAGGAAGTGCAGGAATAAAGAGCCTGATCCTGTTGGAGCCAAATACCCCACCCCCTGTTCTCAAGTGGTGTTGGCAGCAGGGGAGTCAGCGGAGGACCCACCCAGCTTTGAAATAAGCTTCCCTTATTTCCTTGAGAAGATGAGCCAGGCAGTCTGGCTCTAAGAGCATCAGGCACTGACCAACTTATTTGTCAGGAACCCATTGGCTGGGCTGAACTGTCCAATCCCTCTTCTCTTCTCTTCTCAAACTAAAATGGATGAGCAGACAACATCTCCTGGATAGGACAGGACAGGATAGCTGCTGGCCTCCTACCCAGCTCAGCTTGAGAAAAAATATGGGGGGCTGAGGAATTCAACAGAGCCTGCTGTATCCTGCAATGAGGGAGTTTACAGAGCAGTCACAGGTTGTTGCTCCTCATCCTATGCAGCTGCCTGTATTTTCTCTGCAAAAATACTCTATTTCCCAGTATTTCAAAAGAAAGATTTTTTTTTCCTTTTCATTCTACATTTCAAAAACAAGGTGCACGTCTTTTGGGTGCATGTGGGAAATATGGTATATGTGAAAATAGGGCTTTAAAAATATTGGATAATGAATATCAATGATAATTGATAATTGTTACATTTTCCAATTCCTATGTTAACTGTCCTACATATATTTAAATCTACGTACATGCAACAGAGTTTTAATTGGATTTTTCATGTGTTATATAAATCAGTGGATAACTGCAAATATATTTACTGAGTTTGGTAACGTGGTCCAGCCTATACAATGTCATATTCCACGTGATCCTACAAAGCTTACCAAGCTAGCAGTATTAAAGAATACCAGCTTCCACAGCCAACAGCAAACAAAGAAGTGATGTTTGTGGGTAGCCTTCACATTGGTCACTGGCTCCCCAAGCCTGAATGTCTAGGTACCCATTTATTGCTGGGTTTTTTGGTGATAATCTATAGTGTGAATCCAGCTTGAAACTCAAAGTCATATCTCAGGAGTTACAGCTGGACACCTTAACTTCTCAGTTACCATACCTGTCATTGCTAAATTACTGTTAATTTGATAAATTTAATTTACTCATTTTTATCTCATTAAAATCTAGGCTTCAATCCACAAAGGCAGCCCCATCAATAATAGTAGGGATCCATGCAAATTCTAGTACCCATTCTTGTGAACTGGACTTCAGGATACTTTCCCAAAGCTATTCTGTGAAAATCTGGTGCTGCAGAAGTCACTGGCAATGCCCCCCAATGACTTGGATGGCAACTGGATTTCAATCCCTGCATCCAGTTGTGGTGAATAGTTCAAGTCAAATCAAATGGTAGTTTAATACAACATAGAACCAAACTGCCATAGAGAAGAGACAAATGTTCCATTTAGCCTAGTATCCTAGTAAAAAAAAAAGACTAATAGTTAATGGTACAGAAGTGGCAAAACACACAAAAATCCCATCTATTAATTGTACACTGTGCTGGTAGGGAGATGAAATTAAGTCTGATAACATATTTCTTATGTGGTAAAATCTATTGTTGTCAATGGAAATTTTGCCTACAAAAGGACTTGAGGCTCAGGTACTATTCCCTATATCAAGTTGCTGATCATTATCCACCCTGTCCCCCCACCCCCTCTGAATCCTGATTAATAGCTTGGACACTAGCAAGGATGAAAAATTACAGTATAACTTTGAACACTGTAACAGTGAATTCTCTCTCCTGTGTCTTCTCCATTTTATAAGCGAAACAAGCCATTTGCAACAGGATTAGCTTGCTTCAGTGATTTCTATCAGTTAAAGAAATGTTGCATGAAAAAGTGTTTATCTCTTTTAAATTTGTTGCCTTTTAATTTCAGCGTCCCCTTGTTCTTTTGTTATGGGAAAGAGCAAAAGCAAGAGTCTGATTGGCCATCACTGTACTGTTCATTTTTTATATGCCTCAAACATACGTCTTTTTATAAGCATCTCCTTAACTAGGTCATCCTAGCCTTTTAAATGTCTCCTTGCTTGGTAGCCTCTAATGCTTCTCATAATTTCCACTGCCCTTCTCCCGTTCCTTTCTACCATGTCTTTTCTGATGTAATGTGAGCAGAGCTGAACACAACATTCATAGTTAGGAACACAATGTACCTTTTTGTTTAGATTATGTCACTTTAATAATCTTTTTTTCTGTAAAGTTTTGTATACCCTTTTTAATACAATCTAATAGTTCATTTGCTCTGACTGCTACTGAAAACTTTAAAATGTCTTCACTAAACAAATCTTTAATCACAGGTGATACTGCTATCATAAGTCAGAGTATTTTAGTGTAAATACTATTAAATGCATAGCATTGTGTGTCCTACAGTGCATATCAGAACATTACTAGATACTCTAAAGATTTCAAAATTGCTGGCCAAGAATTGTTTCCTTTGTTGTTCACTGCATAATGGAGACTATGGCCCTGACTGGCCATCACTGTACTATTCATTTTTTAATTGTGTTGAAATACGTTTCAGCTTCCAAGGCACCAGCATAATCAAAATCAATATAAAAGTATTTCTTCTAAGTACATTGCAACCTGAGGTTCTGATGCTGCAAACATTCATCCAGGCACATGCAGGTATTTACTTACATGGATTAAGTTATACATGTGCACATGGACCACATTCTGCTTAATGTTCTGCTTAACAACTACCAATTATCTTGCATGTGGATTCCATTCTATCTTCTGTCATTACTGAACTGAAACAGGAAATTCACAACATTTCCTAAATCATCGATAATTTCTGGCATACTCCAGCTTCTTTCTCTTGCCACATTTTTTCCTCTCTCCCCACCAAAATACAAAACGATGTTTCTTTCAGTGACTTCATTCAGGTTGGATGGAATTGCTGACACTCTCCTGGGAAAGGCTAGGATCTAAAATGACCTGGATAAATTGGAAAAATAGTCCAAATTCAATCAGATAAACTTCAACAAGGAGAAGTCCAAGTCCTGCACTTGGGATGAAATAATTGCACGCAAAAGTACAGACAGCAGAATGGCTAGGCTGCAGTATTGCAGAGAAGGGCCAGGAATTACAGTGGACCATGACCTAAATGTAAGCTAACACTGTGCTCTTGTTGCAAAGAAGAAAATCCAACAGTATACTGGGTTGTATTAACAAAAGTGACTCCAGCAAATCAAGAATCGAGTGATGCTTCCTCTCTACTCAGCACTGGTGAGGCCTTACCTAGAATACTATGTCCAGTTTTCGGCACCGCATTTCAAGAAAGATGTGGACAGGTGAATCAACTAAAGTCATAGCATTTGCAGTGTTAGAATCCCAGCTATGAATTCCTTAGAAGAACATACTACAGTGAACTCAGGCCTTACTAGATTTAGTCTATTTTGTCTGCATATGAACACACTAGTTTTTCAGGAAGACTTCTCTAAAAGTAATACCGTATAATAACAGCACTATTAAAAAAAAACCCCAAACTAAACAATCAAAAAAAATCACACACCTTGCTTATAAATCTCAGAGACAAATATTCTGTTATGGACTCTGGTATTACCTATTTTCTACCATACCTGGCTAGATGAGTGATGATTTAGAAATACCACAAATAAATAATAGTGAATAATATGGTACAAATGGGAGTCAAACATACAGACAGAAAGAATTAATATCTTTAGGAGTCAATGAACAACAACTGTCCATGAAGGAAAACCATTTATCATTAGGTTGCTTAGACCCTAAATGGAAAGCAATAGGATTATTCATGTCTTAAGTTTATTTGTGTTTAAATGCCTTCCCAGATCAGGTTAAGATTTGTGCTATGGTTTCTCAGGAGAGAAAGCATCAACCATCCCATTATATATCATTCAGTGAGTCAGGACCAGAACAACAAACAACCTACAAAACATCAGGACAAAAAACCTGTAAGCTGTTCAATGGGAGAGCAGCAGAAACGGTAACTGCAGCATCTCATATCTACACACTGTTCAGGCAACCATCTGTATGGACCCATTTTTTAAGCTTAAAGATGCCAGGATGAAAAATCAGCATTTTTAACATTTTTGAATTTCTTCAAACATAAGGAAATAAAATCACAGAGAAATTAAACTGAACAAGTTTGAGGGATTTGGTGGGGCAGGGGTGTTTTAAATGTTGAATTTTATTGACCTTTAGTGTTTTGTATAAAAAATTCACAAGCACACATTTTGGAAATGGCTAGGTGGTCATTTTAAAGTTTTTTTTTTTAAACTTATGAGAAGTTTGTAAAACAATAGATCCTCAGGGTTTTTTTGTAAACCAAGTATGGTGACCAGGCAGGTATGAAGAATAACAAAATGTCTCCTTGTGGTTTTCTGTAACTGCAGCCTATTTTTTTCCCCATAAATAGTCATAATTCTGCTGAAGCCCCCTTGGATATGTAAAGGGAAGTCTGGTTTGTGTGCGCAAAAAAAATAAGATTCAGATCCCAATGAGGGCAAAAAGATTCTAATAGAGATAATATGTGTAGCAGATGCCATTTGCATGACACTGCTCTACACCTGTTTCTGAAAAGTAAAAAGTCGGGGAGGGGTCAAAATAAACAAAAAAGAAGGTGACAGAGAAAAATAAATGACTATTAAATCTACTGAAGTCTAACTATTACAAAAGAAAACAGAGTCATCATTTTTACCCTTAAGTATCTGGTAGAGATGAGGTTTCAAAAGCATGTGGTGTTGATCTAATTCTGCTCTCTAATTCAAGGGGGTGGTGGGTGGGGAGGAGGAATGAAGAAACTATTACAGATTTCCAAAGGAGCATAATAAGGCTTCGGTGCTTTTGACCTTCCCATCTTCTAGGCACAGAAGCTTACAAATACACATTCAATTATAACACCTTTACCACTAGGAAATGGAAATGAAAAACAAGAACATGAAAAAGAACATGGTTAATTTCCAGGCCAGTCAGACAACAGGTTCACTTGCAGACAGTTCTGACCAGGTGACACATTTTATTTGGCGCACAAATTCAGTAATTTGCAAGAAATGATTTTATGGTGGACAATCAGAAACACCTACCTCCCAATCATCTGCATGCACCAAAGCCTTCCCAGGCCATCCAATTTTTTTTTCAATGAGAACAGAGATTGGAACAAGCCCTTTTCATAAAATGTCCATTAGGAGACAATCATCCTGTTGATTAACCATGTGCCAGAGAGGAACATCAGGAAGTAGAAGTCAAACATTCAGGAGTTAAAAAGAAATAATGCAGGAGGAAAAAGCTGTGGAACCCAGAGAAGGCAAAGAGCAGAGTCCATTGCAGGTAATGCTATATACATCTGAAGTGTTCTTTCTACCTAGTATTCAAATACTACATAAAAGAGAAATAAGATAACGAGCATTCAAGCACTACATTAAAGGGAAATAAGAAAATAATACTTAAATAACTTTATAATATATATTTTTACTTACTCTTGCAAAGAGGCTGACCTGATTTGATGAAGATAGTAGGAGTGGGAGTCTTCATTCTCTACCCTTAGAAATACAACTCAGTAAATCTGTTCTATAACTCACCCAGTATGCAATTAGTCAGTAACAGGCCAGTACTCCCTACTGCACCAACATCTAAATCACAAAATGAATAAATCTATATTATTCATTTGGACTAACAAAAACAGCGAGTATCTTACAATACCATTGAAAGAAACCACTGTTGCATAATATCTCCTGCTTTGAAATCAATAACATTGCTTTGCTTTGGCTTTTATGTAGCAGCAGGAGACCATTATCCTGTGACAATGTTCTTCCATTTACATCACCTCTTTAGAAAGTAGAAAGAACTCCTTTGGCAGGACTTTACCAGGAAATATTGATTTAACATGGGGGGGGAAACCCTGACTCTTTCACTATTTACAATCGGCCCTAACCAGCCAACTAACTGGAGCAGTAAAGCAGTATAATGCTTCTCCAGGGTGACTTATTTTAATGAAGTGCCATATTATAGACTAAAAATCTTTTGTGAAGTTAGAGTGTGGCCAGTGTTTGCTCCTAAATAGCCTCTTTGAATCATTAGGATTTGCAATGTGCAAAACACAATCCAATTAACTGAGATAAGTCCATGCGATTAAAGTCAGACTGGCAGTATTCCTTTCATAGTTCATCAGTAGCTTTACTAAGTAGGACATGGCTGAGCAGGGTTATCTGACCTTGCCTCAGCCAGTTTAGATTACATTTTACTCTTCTGAATTCTAAATTAGCCTCACTACTTGCTTCCTTCTCTTCTGTACTGCTTACTATTTTTTAAGCCTTTTTTATTTTGTTCCTTTGTAAAGTCCAGCCAGAAGCCATCAACAATCATGAAGTCCCTAGTTTTCATGATGCCCTGTAGAAGACAGTGAAGGGAGAAAACACTGGAAATATAAAGAGCTACTTTCAACAGGCATGTTTTTCCCCTTGTTCTTTAAGTTCACTACAGTATTAAAATCTTCACAGAATGTTTATCAGTCTGTCTAGAAGCAGCTCAGAGATTTTTCTGACCATCACTTCTCACAAATTGTAAAGACAATGGCAAGTAGTGTTGTGAATGTTGCTCAGCAGCATTTTACTAACAACAGAGAAGCTGCAGCATGTAGCACAGCATCAGTGGTTCAGTTTCTGGTGGTGTAATCCTGATCCACAGGTCCTTTACAGCCGTTCGATTGTTGATCATCAAGTTGATGACACTGATTGTGCTTTAGCGTGCAACAGCAAAGACCATGAGAAGGTCTTCCCTGTTATGTGCTATAACTGGGGAGCAATATTCTGCAGCAGTCTGGAACAAAAGCACAAACACAAAGATTATTGATACACAATCTAATGCAGCTATGTGGATTATATCAGGAGTGCTAATAAGTACACCACTGCCATAGCTTCCAGTCCTAGCAAACATTGCTCCCCCACAGCTCCACTGTGATGCCACATGCATGAGGGAATACCATAAGGCCATCGGTAACCCAAACCTCCCAATCAACAAGAACATCACAATGCTACTACCAGGTAGGCTCAAATCTAGAAAACCCTTCTGGAAATACTCCAAGAAGCTGTATGATGATAACAGGGACATTGAAGAACAATGGAGGGAAGCCTGGGCAAATACCAAACTGCTCAGAAATATATCATCAGCAACTCTACAATCCCCCAGACAGGATTTGACCTACTGAGAAAGATTTGGCCCTCCCTGAATCACATCCAGACACTTCATGGAAAATATGGCCACCTATTCCATAAATGGAAAATCAAAGAGAGTCCGTGTTGTGATTCTCGTGCAATTTTTCAGATGGTGCAACACATTGTGAACAATTGCCCAATTAGATAATTTAATGGCAATCTAAAATCAACCCATGCAGCTACCCCGAAGCAGTCAAATGGGTATCAAATTCAGATAGTAATCTATTAAGATTGCAATTCTAAAATGTAATATGAAAGAGAGACAGAGTGGTTCATTCTTGGGAGAAACATCCACCAGGTGATAAATCCAGTCATTTACTGTTATCACTATGCTATCTGTTAAGGTTGTTCTAAAGACATTTTCCTTTCCAGATGGTTTTATGGAGATGGCTGCTGTATTTGTTATCAGTGAAGTCAAGGGAGAAGACAGTACCATTAAGTAGAACAAAAGAAAAAGGGTGTACCTGGTAAAGTCTTCCCCATAACTCTGCAGCTGTTTGCCTTACAATGACTCTGACAAAGTTTAAGACTCAAGGATAAAGCAAGTACTTGCCTGAAGGCAATGAAGTGTAAATGGTTTCCATAACATAATAGTCTTCTGTTGGAAGGACCTCTAGGAACTCTAAACCATTATAAAAATACTGTCAGATTAAACTTTACTGGGGATAATGCAGTACTTCATGGGGTAGGTATCACATAGAATCCTGAAGCTTTGTTACGTACAGCACTTATTGTTGAAAGAACAAAACAGCTGCTCTTCACACCAATTTCTAGCTTAGCATCAAAATTTGGGTCCATATATCTATATAGTGTGACAGTCACAGCTTGTAAACAAGAATATTGAATGAAAACTAATTGCACATATTTCATTGGGAGCATGATTTTTTTTTTTAAACTGGCACTTAAAAGAATCTGGTGGTCCTGTCAAGGTTATGCAAATCCCCCATCAATCTGTTAGCTTCAAGATGTTTAGTAAGCATTTTCGAAAGTAAAAGCCATGCACCACACATTCTATTCCTATCTCCTTCTTCCGTCTGCTCCTCTGTTACTTCCCCCTCCTTGTGTTTCAATATTTTAGCTCTTTGGCATCCAACTTCCAATTAAGACAGACTCCATGTGGATTTAGTGGTTTGGCCAGCATCTAAATTAACTAAGTTAACTCAATTAACCAGGTTAATTTTCACTTGTGTCCTATATCAAGATAGATTTCTAGATGTAAAGGACCTCATGTTAACTTGCTGCTCTGCTCTAAGATTTCCTTTAATACCAAAACCTTTCTGTATTCCTTGATGCAGAAATCACAGAATCATAAAAAATTAGGGTTGAAAGGGACCTCAGGAGGTCATCTAGTCCTACCCCTGCTCAAAGCAGGACCATCCCCAACTAGATCATCCCAGCCAAGGCTTGTCTAGCTGGGTCTTAAAAAATTCCAAGGATGGAGGTTCCACCTCTCTGCATAACCTGTTCCAGCGTTGTACTATCCTCCCCATAGGAATGTTTTTCCTTATATCTAACCTAAACTTCCTTTGCTTGAGACCACTGTTCCTTATTCTGTCATCTGCCACCACTGATACAGTCTAGCTCCATCTTCTTTGTAACCACCCTTCAGGTAGTTGAAGACTTATTTAATCCTCCCTCAGTTTTCTCTTTTCCAGACCATATAAACCCAGTTCCCTCAGCCTCTCCTCATAAATCATGTGCCCCAGCCCCCTAAACAGTTTTGCTACCCTGTGATGGACTCTATTCAGTTTGTCCACATCATTTATTTGGTGGGGGGCCCAAAGCTAGATACAGTACTCCAGATGTGGATTCACCAGTGGCACACAGAGAGGAATAATCACTTCCCTCAATCTATTGGAAACGTTCCTACTAATTCAGCCCAGCATGCTGTTAGCCTTCTTCAGAACAAGGGCACACTGTTGGCTCATATTCAACTTATTGCCCATTGTATCCCCCAGGACATTTTCTGCACAGCACCTGCTCAGCCAGTCAGTCGCCAGTCTGTGGCATGGGATTGTTCTGTCCTAAATTCAGAACCTTGCACTTATCCCTATTGAACTTCATGTTATTTATTTTGGTCCAATCCTCCATTTTTTCTAAGTCTCTAAACTCTATCCCTACCCTTCAACATATCTACTAGTCTCCACAGCTTGGTGTCATCTGCAGATTTGCTGAGGGTGCAATCTATCCCATCTTCCAGATCATTGATGAACATATTGAACAAAACCAGCCCCAGAACCAACCTCTGGAGCACTCCACGTGGTACCAGCCGCTAATTAGACATCAAGCCATTGATTACTACCCTCTCAGCCTGACAATCCAGCCAGTTTTCTATCCACTTTATAGTCCATTCATCCACCCATACTTCTCTACCTTGCTTGCAAGAAAGCTGTGGGAGACCATATCAAAAGCCTTGCTAAGGTTCAAGGTATATCATGTCCACTGCTCTCTCCACATCTACAGAGGCAGTCATCTTGTCATTGATGCATAGGCAATCTGCTTTTCATAGGCAATCAGCTGGTCAGACATGACTGGCCCTTGGTGAATTTATCCTGATTGTCCTTAATCATCTTCTCCAAGTGCTTAGAAATGGATTCCTTGAAGACCTATATTTTTTTCAAGGGACTGAGATGAAGCTTGTAAGCTTGTAAGCTTCCTTTTCGTGTTTTATCTCACAGAGGAGTTCTGTGCTAAGCCAAGCTGGTCTTCTGCCATACTTGCTAGTCTTCCTGCACATCATAATGGTTCTTTCCTGCATCCTCAGTAAGGTTTCTTTAAAATACAACCAACTCTCCTCCCCCTCTGACTGGCTTCCCAGAGGATCAGAATTCTTAAGTCCACAAGGACTCCTCTTTCTGGTTAAGGTTCAGGACTCTCATCCTTAAACTCACAATTGTGTGGCTTCTCACTCAGGACCTAGGCCCTTGAGCCACAGAACAAGCTAAAGAGCGCGTAATATAAGTTGTCCACATTTCCATTCCAGCATGAGGACAACCTTTCATTTCCAGTCCTAGTGGCATTAAAAAAATCACAATTGAATAGCACTAAAATAGAAAAAGTTGCATTTGGTCCACATTTTCAGTAATACATCATAGATTCATAGATGTAGGGTCGGAAGGGACCTAAGTAGATCATCAAGTCCGACTCTACATCTATGAATCTATGAATTCATAGATCAAATAGATTCTTTTTGTACAGAGCTATTCCACATGACCCTCTGCGCTAGTGGTAAGTGAGGGAATTTGGGATGTGGCTAACTGGGGGTTGAGGGGTTATCAGAGAATCTGTGGCTCCATGGTCCCATTGGACATAGCCCTTGGCAGTAAAGAAGTAAGGACTGTGCCAACACTGCCCTGCTTGCCCTGCAGCCACTTGGAAATGCCACTGCTTTGCCCACCATTTGCCTGCTGGTAACCAGCACCACTAATACCACCTCCACCATGGGAAGCAGCAGCTTGCCTCATGACCCCTGCCCAACAACTGGCCCCACTCCATCTGTTATTCACCCCACAAATCAGGTCTGCAAAGAGCCCCATGGTCTGGATCCAGTCTAGGACACAGGGTGAGTGTGACCCCCCCCCGCCTCGTTATAGTATATTAAATTACATGTATATTGCTATGTAAAATATAAAAAAGACAACTTCTTAGTAAGGTCACATTGAACATTTTTAAATGATCTAAAATTTCAAAATTTTGACTTTTTTTTCCTGACTTAGGCTGCTGCTGCTGCTTTCCCTGCTGTCCTGGGGGAGAGGGATGGTTCAAAGCTGCTCCAGCTGGGCTGCATGGGAAATGGGCTCAGCTGGAAACAGTTTCTGCACCTGCCCCCAGTGGACCAGGCAGGGTAGGGGAATCCAGAAAGGGAAGGAGTCTTATGTACTTCGGGGAGTTTTCTAAAGTCTCAAAAGGTTCCTGTGGCATAATCCAGTCTGAAAGGGGGTCAAGTTGAACCACTGCACCCTCTGTGGATACATCCCTGACAACTACTAATACTTGCTCCTTACATGGCATTTAACGCATACAATATACCAATCAGAAATTACAACTGTGTGTGAAAGGGACTGTCCAAAGAAGAACTCCACCCCTTGAGCACAGCCTGCAAAGGACAAGCAATCTCAGCCCATGAACTCAGGTGCAAGGAAGAGATTGCTCCTTCCATTTACCCTTGTGATACAAATCACCTGAGAGATGAGAACACTCCCCACATAGCACCATTGGGTCTGGTAATATACATAGGAACAAACTTAGCAAATAAAGCAAATATTTGGAGACCACTAGAGTTATTTAATACAATCATGGTAAGTTTGCATGAAAATGCAAGAAAAGAACTGCATGAACAAGCCTTTAGAAGTAAAAGGTAAGCTAGGTGTCAATCCAGTGCAAACGGGAGTTCAATTTCAACAGGCCCACTGAGAATATACTGCACTGCTGAAGATGATATAATGAATCCTAGCTAACCTGAATTGCTCAACTGAATTATTGAAAATTAATTCTTTTACAACCACAACTTTCCTTCCTCCTTTCTCCTGCAATTTAATTCCATACAAAAGTAATGTTTTTAAAATATCTTCTTGCTGCAAGAAGAGCCCTCCCCACCCACCCCTGCATAATATCCCTGCCTTTAAAACTTGTGCCAACAAAACCTAGCAGATGCTCATACCTATTGATCTCATAGGAAGTGAATGAGTACTTGCATATTATATCACCAGAAAACTTCCATTCAAAGATGTGCTATAATGCAACCACAGGAATAATTTATGTCATTCCTTAAATTGAGAGAGTCCTGCCAAAAGTCTTCCACTTGACTGGAAACATTTTAAATGATGATCATGGCCTGGTCTGGAGTGAATTCGAACCACAGTGTTACAGGGGTGTAGGTTTATGCAGTAAAGTTGCCTTACATCACATTACTCTGTGTGCACGTGTGTATCATTGCCATATTTACACGATAGTCTCTGCATATGGTATTGTTCTCGGAAGAAACTTGGAGTGTGTGTAATAATTAACATAATCAATTATTGGTACGGGTATTCATAACCTTTCTGTTACAACAGCCTTGTAAATTATACGGTAAGGGCATCTAGAGAGTTAGATAAGCACATGTTTTAAAGTTCATATTAACCTAAAAAATAAGTGATGCCATGAAAATTTTCCAGAAAAAAATTGACAAGTTCAATTGTGAGTTTAGGGACTTAAAAAAAATGACTATTTCATCCATCAAGAAAAACTCTCTTTCTTGGTAAACCTTCTTCCAGGTGTTCATATACAATAAGCTGTTAGTAGAACCATATGAAATGTAGCTATTTTACTCCCCAAGTGTTTAAAATGAACATTTTCCTCTGTTTCAGCCCATATGAGTTCAGCATCCCTTAGAGTTTCAGAATCCGAGAAAGCTCAGAATCTTAGAAATAACTGAGATAGCTGACTGTATCTGCCAAGTTTCTCTGGCTTCTGTTCCACTTTTTCCACCCACGTTTAACAAGATTTTGCTGCAATGTCATAAAAGAGCCTGTGTTCACTCAAAAGGTTTTTGAAACCTCCTACAAACCTTATAATGACATTTCATGATAAGGCAGGTTTATGTTTTCAGTTTTGTTGTAAATATTTCTCACAATCCTCATAATTAGTTTAGAAAGTGTTTAAGTTATATTGATCACTCTCAAAATCTAAGGCTCAGACAACATTTTCATTCCCCAACAGCAAATTAATAATTATGCAGGAGGTCAGGCTAAATGATCTTAAGGTCCCTTCTGGCCTTCAAATCCATACACTCTATGAATAAAAACACTCATATAGTTGGTTTCTGTTGGAAAGGGTGACATTTCAGTTTGAGTGTAGCTTAAAAATTTCAGCTGAAAACACAACCCCCTTCCGTCACTTGCTATGACTCTCTTGAATCTCTGACGTTAAAAAAGATTAGAGGATATCCAAGAGGGGGCCTTGCCGACGTCTCAGGAAGTCTGACCTCCTGAGTTCTTTTGTTTTCAGTGGTAGTCATTGGCCTTCCAAGCTTCTGCCCTAAGAAGGTTTGTTTACAGAGGAAACAAAACAAAAGCTCTCAAAAGGAAAAAGAAAAATCATCTGTGTATTAGGTTCTGTTTCTTGCAGCATGAGATAATCAGCCTTCCAAGGAAACAACATTTTCTCTTGGTCACAGTGTTCTTTTTTAAACTCTTTTTCTATTTGAAACATATGTATTGCAGCTGGCTTAATGTATGATTATCCTGTTTTCTTCCCTTTCCAAGTGTGGATTAATTATATTTTGCACTAAATAGAAAGCACAGTAACTGGGGACGGGGAGGGCAAGTAATGGGGTGGGGGAAAAGGAGTGGGGGTGCAGCTCACATATAGTCTAAGTGCCAGATCTAATAAAAGATAGAGGTTTTTGGCAGAATTTAGGCATTTAATAACAAAACTCCAATCCTGAAGGGTACACTTGGCTGGAAGCACCTAAAATCTAGGTACCCTACTTTTGTTTTTAGAATTCCCCAAATACTTTGGTAGCTGGTTCATGCTTACGCTAGGAACAAGAAATTTGGTATTCCTAAGACTATCAAGGGTCCAATCTACTCTCAAAGCCCATCTACCACAGAGGTGGGATCAGGCTCCACATTTTCTTTGAGAAAGACTGTAGTTGTTGCAGTGCCCACCATCCTGAGGCAGCCCTGCCATGAAGAAGTCTCAGAGCCTGACACCAGATCCACTGGACAGAGAAAGCACCAACTCTGGCCTACACCTCTGATCTAAGTACTGAAGAACTCCCACTTTGTCAGCACATTTCTTTTTATTTTTTTTCTAATTTGAATAAAAATTTAGTTTTTGTGGCTCTTATCAGCAAATAATGGACACGGTCTTTCACTGAGAATGCAACTGAAATCTATTCACTCATTTTCTTGTGAGTTACAGCATGAGGTATTAGCTGGATACACAGTGCCGTGGCAAGGAAGTTTGGCACCCGGGGCAAAACCCACAGCAGCAGCCCGCCCTCACCCCATGCACAGATCTGGGAGGCACACGCCCTCCCCCCATGCTTGCCCAAGAGTGCATGCAGTGGGGGAGCCACCCTGACCCCATCCCCATGCCCCCCCCAAAGGAGACTCTCATGGGTCTGTCCTGTGCCCTGCCTTGTCTGGGCAGTACCTGTTGGTGCCCTTTTTATCTGGGGTGGTCACCTTGCTCACCACCCCTTGCTATGGCACTGTGTATACATAAAATTAATTTAAATCCTTTTTAAATAAAAGAAACAAAGGGCCAGGTGGTCCTTACCTGTTAAGGCACAGAACTGGATGTCAAGAACCTGAGGTTTTATTTCCAGCATGACTGTTGACCTCCACCGAAGAACATGATTTGGGGGTCATGCATATTATTGATGTAATACTCACACACACCTGAGATTGTTTGTGGTAAAGTATGTTCTGGGCCTATGTTGCTTTTTATCTTGTTTGTGCTGTATACTTTGCCTTCTCTAGGACTGAAAGAGAATGACTGATTGTGTCCAGCCCTTTGTCTTAAGATTCCCTCCAAGGGACCTGTGAAACCAGTTTGATGACTCTGGCCACTTCACCCAGAGTGCTGACCACCTTTCAAATGACGGGTCTGCATTAGCAGTGTTTAAATAATTCCTGCTTCTGGTTGGGACCAAGTGATGAGGTCAGAAAAGTTATTTACGGGTCAGGCTGCCTAGGCTGGCTCTCATCTTCCTCCTGGGGCTGCTGAAGTCTGAAAGCTGAATTGGGACCCAGAAAGCCTGCTTCGCATGGGGTAGTTTCCCCCCACTCTTCACTGAAGAAGCAAGCAGAAGGTATGTGAAGGGAAAGCCTCAGGTGCAGGGTGAGAAAGCCTCAGAGTGTTTTCACCCTCTTCTTTACCCTTTTGTTTTTCTGGGTTTTGAGTGGGATGATGCCAGCCAGTGGGGTGGCATCAATCCCTGCAGCAAACTAGCCAAGGCTGGATGCTGGCAATTTTGCTAGCATGCTCTGGGACAGGACTGAGAGCCTGGTATGTCTCAGTTGCTATTGCAGCTTCTTTTGGGGTCAACAAAACTGTGTCACTGAACACCAGCTGCATGTCTTGCTGGCAGTTTTGGCCACACAGGCATTAAGTGGGATGATGCTATGAGTGCATTCTTCCCTAGCACAGGCTGACGGGAAACAGGGTCCTGGAAGTTCACTGGCCCCTGTGTTGGGGGTTGTAGTGTCTCAGGTTGGTGGTATAGCTGAGACTACCTGTCCAGACTGCAGCCATAAGCCAGGGCCCTTTTTCCTCTTTTACAGCTGTTGCATTTCAGCCCACCTGTGTGGGGCTGAACCCCAGCCATATGTTTGGCAGATTTGGGACTTCTTGTTGTTTAGCCAGGCCTCAGGGTGCATAGGCCTGGCCAGCTTTTTGCCTCCCAGTCCAGGCCCAGTGAAATAGGCTGGGGCTTTCCTTTATCCCTTTTGCAGTTTATGGCCTACGTTGGGCACTAGTTGTAGTTCAGACCCAAACCAAGATAGACCTGCCCCCCCCCCTTTTTGATATTTGTTCAGGCCCTGGTACAGGACAGGCCTGAGTCCATCTTATATCGTTTTACAGCTGTTGTGCCTCAGCATAGCTGTATTACTGAGCCCCACTATACATTTGCTACAAGTCTAGGCCTGCCTTGAGGTCTGGCACATGTTGTTGCTTTTGTGGCTCCGTGTCCTGACCACACAGAGTGGTTGGTGCTGGTTGCTGATCAGGCTCTCTTGCTGTTTGGCTGGCTGTTCCTTGTTTCCTGCCCCAGCAGAGCTGGGATTACAACTAAAAACTTTGGGGTGCAATATGCTGATGAACACTGTAGTTAACCCCTCAGGGCACATCCAGACAAGCACGCACATGCCCCTTCCAGTGTCCCAAACCAGTTTGAGACACTGCAAGAGGCACAATGGGAACAAAAAAAAACGTTCTCCACACTGCATATCTGCAGCGTGGGCTCAGAATGTAATACCATGGCTGGGCACCATCCGCCTAGCACCCACACTGCCTCTGTCACATCGTGCAGGTGCAGCCCCACTTGGTGTGACGCCGTGAGCTTTAAGTTTTAAAATTATAATTACTCCTTTACTTTTGCTTCTTCTTCATCCTTTGTAATAATAATATGCTTATGCTTTCAGCTGGAAACGTGCAATCATCAAAACTGAACGGGGCCCTTGTTGCTGCCGGGAGGTGCTCAGCAGAAGGGGTACATATATTGTATGCTTTATAACCATCAGGAATTCATGAAAGTGTTTCCAAATATTTAGTAAATGTTGAGTACGTTATTTATTACTATGTCTCATCTTCTGTTGGAAGCTGATATCTGATGCCATAGGAAAGAAGAAGAATCTTCTTACACAGCACCGAGGAAACTGGGGTTAGGACCAAGAGTTGAAACTGGGATGAAAGTCTGGGTGGGTGACAGTAGGGCTAACTCAGCAAAGACTAGGTTAGGAATGATATATCTGAGAAGTGGAGCATGAAGCACGCTAGCAAAGAATGGGACTGCTGTGAAAGAAAGCACTGGGACATGGTGAACAGGGATAAAAGAGGTCACAAACTGAGTGAAATAAGAAAAAGGCCCATGCTCACAAGAAAACACTCCCCCTGCAAAGCTAGAAATGCAATCCAGAATTCCTGAGTTTTATTATTCCTCTTCTATCAGTACCTTATCCCTTCTTCTGCTGGTTCACAGAGAGGATAAAAATGCCCTACTGCTTCAGTTACTCTATCCAGCTCTACACATTGTGATATCTATGTGGATCACTATGATGACATAGGATAGGATTTCTATTTTCTCTGTTTGCTTTAAACAAAACAGCAAAAGCCTACATTAAAAACCACATTGAAATAACAATGAAATCTGAAATAACATTTTTAAGATCCAAATCCAGGCACTTTAAGTCAAGAAATTCCAGATGTCACGAGAAAGAAGATAATATATTAAGTAAAGACTGCATCATAATACAAGGCAGCCAAATTAGAGATTGCACCAGCAGCCTTAATTCTAGCATTTCATAATTTCTGTGTTTGAGTTTTTACCCTTAAGATGTTTTCTGACATTGAATGCACATTCACAAAATCTAAGTCTAATTTCAACTCCTAAACACAATCTATACCAGCAGCAATGAAAGACATGAAAGCAACAGCCTTTCTGCTTTGACTCTAATGTCCCACCATGTTTGATGTTCAAGTCCTGGATATTTCAATACAGTACTCCCCAGGATTAATCTAACTCACTTAAATCCGTGGCCTCACCTGGCTTTATTTTAGTGAAAAGGCTTGCATCATGCCTGAGGTTCATGAACACTCAAGGACCTACTTAAAAAAACAGCAATCCTCTAAGTCTCTGTAGAGATACTGGGTCTTCCTGTCAATCCAATCTCCTTTTATAATGCAAATTCACAGGAAAATGAGACATGATCCCAAATTCTGACTAAATGATTAGAAGAACCAACTAATCTTGTTTATACTCCACCTCCAAAGCGTCCTCCTCACTCCCTCAACACCTACCTCTGCTCAGGATCCACAGCCCAGCACTTCTTCTCAAGAGTTAAGGGCTCTGGGCTATAGGTCCTGAGGGGATGCTGGGGGAGAGGGAGGAGGCAGATTTGAGAGTGGATGAGGGGGCACAGTTCTAGTACATGCCCTGAAAACTTTGTGTATTTTACAATTAAACAGTTACTAGCTCAGCATTCCTCAACCTGTGGGTCGCAACCCAAAAGTAGATCACAAGAATATAAGAAAGGCTCGTGAACAAACTTTGAAAACAGATCAACAAACTTGAAACATGGATTCATAGATTTCATAGACATTAGGGCTGGAAGGAGCCTCGGAAGATCATCGATTCCATCAATCCTCCCTTAAAAGATAAAAACATGGGATATTGTGTCTTTTCACTTGCAGGCTGGCAGAGTTCCAGCCTGCTTGGGGCCCCCCTGCCCCACACACTAGGGGGCTGGGGCCTGGGAGTGGGGGGCAGTGGGTCGGAAGTGAGGGGCACGGGGTTGGGACTGGCCATCGGTGTTTACAAATAGGTCCTGGTACAAAAAAGGGTTGCAAACCAGTGCATTAGATAAAATACCTAAATAGTCAGTAGATCAGGGTCTGGAACCCAAGACTGCACACTCTGTAACCACTAGGCTACAGAACCATACTTATTCTAGCTCTTAGTCTCTGGCCCAAGAAGTTTTTTCCCCTCGTATGGAACCGTTTTTTCATTCGAACAGAAACCTCCGGCATCCACCAAATAGCATATAGCCTGGTGGTTAAAGCACTCTCAGGGAAGTGGGAGGAGTTTGACCCACAACAGACAGAGGAAGAAACTGAACCTGAGTATCATAGCTAGTTAGTACTCTACCCAAAGAGCTAGTATTGTTAGAGACGGGTTGCAAGACCACTGTCTTTGGGCCATATTATAAATGAAAGCTGACACCACCACAGCAAATCATACAAAGCCTGAGGAGACTTCATGTATTAAGTCCTTCAAGGGAAGAGCATCTAGTTTTGAACCCTAATGGGGCATAGACATAAAACAGGAGCTAAGCTGGTCATCCCTGTTGAGACGGAAACACTTTCTAGGCACTTACAAAAACTGAACATTAGGCATCTAATGACCTTTAATGTTAAAAACAGAGGCACTTACTCAGTTTAGACATTTAGGGGGAGGCAGCAGTAGGATTTTGTTTCCAGGATTACATTTTTGGTTGTAGTCACTTAAGTCCTTTTATGGATCTGGCATTCAATGCCAAAAACCCATTAATGGCCCTGAACCTTCGCTGACTCTAGCTATTTTCTACAGCCCCTGAAGTGAGAGGGCTATACAAAATACAGCAGATGGAGGGAAATTAGCTGGTGGAAAATTCTAGAAAGAAGCAGGTGCAGTATACCTATTAACTGGGAAAGCGAATAGCAACTTGAGACAATCTGAGTTTCCTACTCAAAAATCCTCAGACTTTATGGATGGCCTGTGCTCGTTCAAGTGACACGCAAGCAAATCTCAGTTAGGAAAAGATTGATCTTAACTGCTGAAAAAATGCCGTAATTATTTGGAGTGTGTCTGCCAGTTAGGTGAAATTAACAGAGATACAGCACTAATCTCCAGAAAGTAATAAATGGAACTGTCCAGTCGCATTTTTATTTAGGCAGCCAGCAATCCTGCTCCACAAGCTCTTAAAAGGATTTTAAAGTGTCTTCTCAGCATGTTGCCACACGCATTTTGTCTCACATCCAGAACAGCTGACTGGTATAGTTTATCTTGGGTAAGTCACACCAAACCATTCAAGGGCACTTCTTACACAGAGCGCAGGCCAAAGAATATAATAGATTCTGAACGTGGATGTGCGCCAATTTGAGTATTATTATTTTAAAAAGCTCTTAGCTTTCTCCTTTCATGTCTGCACTGTTGATTTAATAATTTCAGTGACTGTTTTGATCAGTGACCCAAAGCATATGCTGCAAACTGAGTGGTGGCTAAAAAGTACAGTATGGAGCTGGAGGCACTGGAAGGATTAGACAAATATCTTTCCCCATAAAACATTTTTCCATAAAAAAAAAAAGAGGGGAAGTGATCTGAAAAGAAATGCTACAGTCAGCACTAGGCACCACTCCATTAGCTCAGTCTTGAAGAATTGCATCAGCATTCCAGCTTACAGGGAGAAAAAAATCATCCAGGTCTGTGGGGAGGGGAAAAATCAAGTAAAAAGGAAGGGTACATTATCTCTTGCAAATAATGCTAGAAATGTATGGGTGTCTTCACCTTTCAAAATGCTTTAAAGCAAACTCTAGGGTACCAGGTTCCTCCTTCTCCATAAGAAAGAATATCTTTTGTTTCATTAATTTGCTTAATATCTTGTTCTAACAGTGATGCATACAATCAAGTTAAAGGGGAAATTGTTTCTACTAATTTGAAGGAAGAAAAAGCAGAGGTCCTTCTAAGACACTGCGCTATTTTGTTATATACCGTATTACAAAACTGTTGGCATCCTTCTTTCCAGAGCCTGGGAAAGCTGGAATGTTTGCAAAGGTAGCCTATTATTGTCAAATATGTAACTATGAGATATCACAATATATAAATACTATTTCTGAAACTGTTTAGATGAACAACAAACACTTCAGTTACTTCCATATGACCCATTTTATTACTATAGGTTTTTTTGGTAACATCCCACAAGAGGCCTACTCATCAGATCTTGAAACTAAACAAACTCTAGTATCCAAAATCCATGTGCACCCTAAGCTGCGGGCGCCATTGTGGATAACCAACTGAATGAATTGCTACTGTGATGCTTTGACCAAAAGGGTAAGAAAGACCTCTGGATGCAGAGACAGAGGAGTATCAAACAGGGTGAGTGAATGGCTATGGCCAGACATAACTTTAAGCCATTTCAAAAGGGGAGGGTGAATTGCTGCTCAAGAATAATTCCTATAACCTGTCCTGATCTCTTCCATCTGCATACTCCCAAAGCAAGATAATGAAGCTAAATTGTTATGCCTTTAACCCTGAATGAAACAAGGTTATGACTACAGAAGCATGCAAGTGTAAAGTTAGATCAGAACATGACATACCAATATCAAATAATAAGTATTATGCATAACTGTTATGTCTGTCCACACCCAGATTTTACTAATATTGTACTTAGCACTGGTGTGACTGTTACTGGAAAATCCTGTCCAGTTCTGGTACCCACAATTCAAGAAGGATGGTAAAATTAGAGACAGTCCAGAGAAGAGTATACACCTACTTCTTTAGCAGGCTTACTTCATGAAGCTTGTTTGCATTGTTGCAGCTTTTCCTGGGCGCAAAAAATGTAAGCTGCACCAATATAAGTCCCTTTTTATCATACTGATGCAATGAATGTGCACTAGGCTTTTACACCAGTGAAGCTGCACTGATGAGAACCATTTGTAGGGTTTGCACAATATGTCTACATCAGCAAATAAGGTAGCTGTAAGATTATTGACCTATGTGCATCTTCATACATTTCATTCAAGCCATTAAGATCCCCCTTTCTTTGAGCTGCAGCATCCTCAGAAGAATGGCAGGAATAATCCTGCTGACTCCTTCTTCCAAAACACCCTAGGGCACACATACAGGAGATCTGTTTCTGCAACCCTGTGGTACAGAACAGCCTCCCCTGAGGGCCCATTTGTCATGGCTGCCTGGTACAAGGTGTGGAGTACATCCTTGTAGTGCTGCCATGTTTTCAGTTTGGGTCACGTTCCATTAATCAGAAGCGAGGGTCTTCAAAATAAGTGCATTTCAAAATCTGCCAAAAACCTAGCATTAGTTCATAAAAGATCATGTAAGTCTGTGAATGCTAAAATAACAAACAACAACAAAAGAGCAGTTGAGATCTAATTTTAATGATTACTGTTGAAAACTACCCAGAATTTTCTTTTATCAATATTCAAGTTTGAGAGCTTAGTTTCTCCTTGTATGACCTTGACTTTGCTGCTGTGTTGGTGAAGCAACAACGCTGCATTTCAAAGAGACACCAATTAACTGTCAAGCTAGTATATTGTAATCACGTTTAAAACTGTAAATTATAAAAGAAGTAGCATTTTGACTACAGGATAAATAATAATCCTCTGCTGCTTCATTCTCTTTCACCACATCCTTCAACTGCCCTTATTAATTCAGAGGTCACTTGTGTAGGGAAATAGTATAGTCTAATGCTTAGTGAGACTGGAGAGAACAGAATCAGGAGAACTCTATTGACCCTACTTCCACCTTTCTTTGTGGCTATCAGCAGTCCTTTAACCTTTCTGAGCATTAGTTAACCCAACTCTTGAATTAAACTAATACACTCCGACCTAGAGATCCTCAGATAAAAAGTGCTATAGAAGTCAGGTTTAAAAAAAAACCCACCAAAACACTAAACCTTTCCCATTCCTCATAAATTTAGCTTTTCTCACATTAATTGCTGTCTGATCTTTAAATAAGAGAAAATATATATTTGAGATGACAGGAATGGAAGGGTTACCAAATTAAAAACATGTCCCCACATTATTTTAAGGTTCCTGAATTGTTCTTTATGTCCCTCAGTTTAATATTTCTTCCCCCAAACATGAAAGTTAGCACATCAAGAGCTGTATTTTCCAAAACATCATCCTACATTAATGTTGATGTGGCTAAAAAAAATCAAGAAGCTTTCAATAATCTTATAAACTTTGAACCCCCGTAGGTCCATGAATTTTTAAGCAGAGCTCCCCCTTGAAGGTTGCTTTTAAAGAACAAAGTACCATATGGCCCATTAGAGCTCACAGAAAGAAGGGAAATATTGAATATGTAACTACCAGCTACTCTGCTTCAAAAATTAAATAGGATGCAAATGTTTGTTTCTGCATAGACTACTTCAAGTTAATTCTATACAGGGTAAACAATTTAAAATAAAATTCACTTACTAAAATATTACCCATTCTGCTAGCTGTCATTTAGCAAGTCTGTAAATCTTTATAACCTTGTAAGTTAAAAAGAACATACAGCTTGTTTTTGAAGCTGGAAGAGCTCCAAGTACCATTAAGGAGCCTATCCATCACAATTGAAATAGTCTGAACAAATCATGCTAAACTTTGCATTGTTTAAAACAAAATTTAAGTGAATTTGTGAGTGCAAGTACAATCTGATGTTCTTCCTATGTAATGTAACATTCTCTTTCAAGCACAGTATTCAAACTAAGGATTGCTGCAATATAAATAAAAAAGATATTTTTTCCTACCTCAATGTTTAATCTTCGAATTGAGACAGCTGTCTTTTAAGCTGTTTCATAAACAATATATATTTTTTTTATAATCAGCATTTTTGGGACTAGTTTGACTAGCCAATTCAGCTATTTAAATGGAATTGATTGGTTAAAAATCCAAATGTATAACTCCAGCTATAACTCTCCAACTCCAAAAGTCCTTGTTGCTAAGAACTGATATTCCACTCTGCCAACGCACCACTCCTTCACATGCAATATCGGTATCAAATGCCCAGTCACATACCAGTACGTATATCATAACTGTGTGAACTCAACATATGAAACACTAAAAAGACATCAAAATAGAACAATAGATATCAAAAACTGTTAAATATAATGTTATAAATAATGTTCTGACACAGTGCCAAAATATCACCATCACATCATTTGGGTAGTTCCACCTGCTCCTACTACTATAGTATCTGTGCACTTCAAACAGATAATGAATTTGGTTTCACAATATCCCTGTGAATATTATTATTATTTAGAAATGGAGAACTAAGGCGAAAGGACACGAAGAAGGTATTTCCGTTGCATAACTGAAATGTGGGTCTTTGAGTATCGACCCTTCAGTGGGCATGTCTACATGAGATGTTACCTCTCATAGTTTCATAGTTTATAGGGTCGGAAGGGAAGGGATCTAGTCCGACCCCCTGCCATGGCAGGAAAGAGTACTGGGGTCAAACGACCCCAGCAAGGTGTTCATCTAGCCTCCTCTTAAAAACCCCCAGGGTAGGAGCCTGCACCTGGAGCTCTTCCTTCAGCAGCTCCCAGAGCCAGACTGATTGCTTTGGCTCAGGTCCTAGGTTTACACGGCGGGGAGCTAGCCATGTCCCCTTTTGGTGGTGTGACTGCCTGAGCTGCCGCAGGTGATTCCTGATGTAGCTTGCCAGCTCAATCCCACTATTAACTCTGAATGGTATTAGCACAAACTTCCAATATTGTTTTTGTTCAAAATTTTGTAACCATAAGGGACTTCAAGGACACTTAAAATTGAAGGCCAATGGATTTTTCAAAACTCTCCATATTGATGAGCTACATTAATGTAGCTCATTGCTACAGCAATGTAGCATTGGTGCGCACTAACCATGATGCTGCTGCTACTTAGCCATAGCAACAAACTAAAGCAAAAATTGAATGACTGCGTATTCCCAACCATGCAGCCAGGGGCACATGTAGATGCACACAGTGATGATCCCAGCTGAAGTGTACACTAAATTTTGCTCCTGGAGTTCCAGTCCATGAAAAAAAATTTCCCCTCCCAAACACATTGGTAATTCTCGTTTTGGATCATAACATTAATCCATGAGATCTTTATGGTGCCATGCATATTTACTGTATAACATATGCTATAATTTTTATATATGTTAGTCAGCACACAGAATTATATTCCCCCATATTACATTTAGTCTATAATTGTCTTTGCTTTAATATCTTGTTAAACTCATACAATTTTCCAAGTACTAGCAAGAAAATACATGCTCAGGGAGCCTTCATCCTAAACTAAAAGTTACTTTAGCATTTAATTCTACATTTTGTAATATATTCTCCAACTCAAGTCTCTTGAAAAAAAAATCAGTATAGAGACAGTAATTTGAATTAATAAAATAAAATTTACCCTATATAATTCGATAATTTATATGACCTGACTGACGTATTTATTTTTTTCAAAAAGAAATAAAAAGTACAATTACTACTGATTGTGAAGGTTGACATAACCATTGTTCCCAAGGTGAGAAGAATCCTTAATATGTTTGAGAGAGAAAAAAAAAATTGGGAAGTAATAGCCAAAGTCTAAATGCAAGACAGTTCAAAAAAGTGTCCTTATTACAGATTTTGTACACTGACTACAGTTTTTTACTTGTAAGTACTGATATACTTTTTCATAATATTGTGTGCATACATCAATAATTCTAAATATAAAGCAACTCCAATCTAGGACACTATGTGCTAGAAGTAAAGGAAGTATGTTCCCTTTGGGGTAGCATTTCTCCCACTATTAACTCTGAATGGTATTGGGACAAACTTCCAATATTGTTTTTGTTCAAAATTTTGTAACCATAAGGGACTTCAAGGACTCTTAAAATTGAAGGCCAATGGATTTTTCAAAACAGTCAGTCTTCTCCATTTTTACTTTTCCTACTGAATAACACTGCTTTGAAAGAATACAGTGCTTTCATATGTGCTCCTAACTGGAGACAAAATGCAGCCCAGAGAAAAAAACTGAAGCACTGACTGCATCTACATGAGACAGTGACTGTGCAGTAGCCCAAGACTACTGCTCAGTAGCATCACATGGCAGCAACCATGATGTGATGCTACTGCACAGTCAGCATCACAAAAAAGCTGTTCTTCAGTGCTATTGCGCAGTACCTCAGGTTACTGCACAGTCTTTTAGTACTGTTTATACAAGTATTAAATGACTGCACAGTAACAACTGCACAATCAGTGTCTCATGTAGATGCAGCCACTAAGATAAACAGAAATAATTTTTATAACTAAGCTGTATTTCTGAGTAGTGATAAGAAATTCCATGAACTGTAGGCACATTTTGTGAGACTTACTGAACTTCTCAAATGAAGGAATTTAAGGTCATTCACATTCTGACTTTATGACTCAGAAGATTACTTGAAATATGGCAAGGAGATAAACTGAGAAGTAGCTATTTAAGTGATAATATAATTGTTCCTGTGTTTTGTAGGGCAGTAATATTATTAAAACTAACTTACTTATGTGCTTACTAAGTAAAAAGAACTACTTATTTCTTCACAACTACCTTAACTCTGACCCATACTAAGTAGCATCCTTTCACCAGTAAGCTCAAAATCCAAGTAAAAAATACATGCCAAACCCTTGTCTTAAATGCATAAAAAAAAGCCCTATTTCCTTGTTTTCTATAGTTATCTAACCACATCTCACTCTCCACTTATTAATGACCTAAGCAAACACTAATTTTAGCATGAATATTCTCACTAATTACAAGGGGCTAATGTGATTAACGTTAAATACTTAAGTGGAACAAGATATGAAGTTTCTTACAAACTGATGATGGTGATATTTAAGAAATAAAATATAGTTGCTAATAATAATAATAATAATGTATATACTTTCTGACCAGGTTGTTTGGGTGAATCTGATATCTTTTATTTGACCAACTTAAATAGTTGGAAAACAATTCTTCCAACTATTTAAGTTGGTCTAATAAAAGATATCAGATTCACCCAAACAACCTTGTCTGCCTCTGTCCGTAGACCAACACGGCTACAACCAACACCCCTGTATACTTTCTGAACCCTTTCTGGACCTTTCCTTTTCTACTGAAATCTGAGCATTTGTAGAGGGATACATTCTCAGCTGTTTTTCTCCCTTCCCCAGTCAGCTCTAGTATCTCTGAGTAGAATCATGTAGCTTACATTAGCAAGGATATCATCTCCCATGATGCTCTTAAAAATGCAATATCTAGACACAAGATGTAAGACTTTTTTTTTCATTTAGGTCCAATATGTAAGAAAATGCTATGTATGTTTCCTAGAGTAGATGTGTAGTTCAAAGTGACATAGGGTAGTAGTACTGAGAAGTTGGACTACAGCTTACTTATTTTCCAAACACACTGGGTGCTTCTATACATGCATTTATACTGGCCCAAATTTACTCTGGTGTAAGGGGTTTTGGGCAGGTGTCTATACATAAATGGATTAGGGAGAAGATTTGCACCCAGTTCCATGCAGCCCTGCAATGGGCCCCTGCCACCAGAGTGAGCTCCAGGCCCCCCCTGCGTGCTAGCTCAGTAGCTGACATGGAGCACCAAGCCAGAGGACAGATGTCTCCTGGCCCTAGGGGGGGGCTGCCTGCTCCTGGGGCAGAGACAATGTCTCTCTGTCCCAGCAGCAGGGAGCTCCTGCCTGGGCTCCTGTGGCAGGACTTTCCCTAGCAGCAGTCAGCTCCCAGGGGCAGGGAGCTATCTCCAGCCTCCTGAAGGACAGCTGACCAGGAACATATTGACTTTTATTAGTAGTTGTTTTGGATGGGGAATCCAGAAAAAAAGATGACAAATCTGAGATGGAAATACAAAGCACCCAAGCGAGGGACTAACAATCGAGGGATGGGGGAGAGGAGGGGAATGTGACTAGGTTACAAGCGTTACAATGTTAGCCAACTAAGCCTGGGTATTACTCCTGGTCAGGCATCTACATGAGTGCTACAGCACCATTACTAATCCTGAGTAAATTTGCTACTTGCATTTCCAGGTAGTAAATTTACTCAGAATTATGGAGGTTTATTTGAAGTATGCATGTGCACATGTAGAAGCACATTGCTTATTTTGCAGTAAACTATACTAATGCGAAGTTAAGCATCTCTTGTAGACATGCCCACTCAGTTCATATCTTGAAAAAATACTGTAAGAATTTTAATGACCAAAACTGGTTAGATTCTCTACATCGCATCTCATTCAAAGACAGCAACCTCTACTAGTAGATTACACACAAAACAATGATGGGATAGTGAGTCAGTGCATCTCAGAGTCAATTATGTTATCTTCTGAGTGATCTCTTCTGTAATATTCAAGCCCAGGAAAATGCTAGTCCAACCTAGTTTAATGTAGGAGATCTGATGAAATCACTACGAGTAAATATTGAGGACAATCCCTATCAGGTTCTAAACATGTGAAAAGAGAATATACCCATTTTTTCCTACAAGAGTTGATAACTTCTGTCTAATCAATCTTTTCTGAATAAGGACCAAAGGCTAGCAATACACTTTGCTGAATGAAGCAGGTCAGCTGTGTATCTATATGTTACCCCCTTGATCGTGCGAAACATGGAGGGATGTGATGTCTCTGCTTTCCCCGCCCAAGTCCTGGCTCTGTCTGGATGGGGAAAAGCATCCTGAGTAAGTGGCTGAGCAGGCAAGACAGGGTTTTCCCTTCCCAGCCAGACCTACAGGTCTACCTGAGCAGGGAAAGCATGGCAGAGGTCAACCACAATATATCAGCAGAGTCTGTTAGCCCCTTTTGTCACACCACTGACTTTCCTGTCATGTGGCATAACAAAGAGTATCAATGTCTATTTGCTTAACATTTGTACTGCCACAGAAGATTTTATGGAAGCACAAATGAGACGTCAGGGGAAGTCTGTTTCCACCCTAAGATAAAAATCTGCTTGTAAGGCTAAGGCCCTAAGCAAGAGATGTAATTAGCTTTTCAATGGTGTTTTCCAGTAATTCCTTAAGCAGTTAGTTCTTTGGAGAAAAAAGAAGCCATTTTGAAGTAATCTGCTTTTCAGACAATCCCTCATTTTAACTTAGATATTTTGGGTTTCCATTGTAGGGTCTGAATTCAAAGAAGCAATGCCAAAGACCTCTCAGCTTTGCGAAACAATACAAAGAATACACTGATCATAAATTCTCTTTTGGATGCGGGTATCCAAAAATAGCTAATGTTCTCATGTGTTTTACAGAACAATTGTTATGTTTGGATACCTTCATGCCCTGTGAAGTCAAGTGAAGCAAAACTGAGTTGCCAGGTATGTTACAACATTCTTCTTCTTCTAGTTAAACTGAATATATAAACTGAAAATAAAACTGGAACTGCTGTGTGCACTTCATGAATATATGTGGAAAAGTATATAAAGTTGACATATTCCAGTGCATAATTCCCTGCCACTTAAATCACAAGGCTGTATTGCTATAGATGGTACTGATGGAACTGATTTTTGTTATTCTCAAAGCTGTTTTACATTTTTCCTGGCAAACTACTATTATCATCATACATTGTCCACACGCATATACTGTATGGAAGCTAGCACAATCCAAGCCTTGAGTTAGTTGACTACCTCAGCCAGCAACATGAAGGCTCAATCTACATTCAGTTGTCAACCCAGTGCCTGGAAAATATTGTATTACTTGTGTCAGTACAAACAGTAATCCAGCTGCAACCCCACAGGGCCCCTGTTCCTGCAGCAAACACAATTCCTATCACAAACTGGATATCTGCTGTCCAGAGGGCTACAGTACCCATTTAGGAGGGGAAAACCACTTTCCCTTTGAAAGTAACAAGTGTAACATAGAAATTTCTCTTTTCCTGATAGCCCACATTTGTGAGGTACATAGTCTCATGTGGACAGATAGACAACCATTTAAATCTTAGGCTCCTAACTGGAGGAGAATCATATCTTTGGGATTCCCAACAGTGGGTGTTAGACCAGCCCAGGAAAAAGACCACAATACAACCACCAGGTCTGGTGACTTAATTGTTCTGAGAAGGGACCCAAAACTAAAACTAAACATGTTGTCTGGGGAGACGCACAGGCTAGGGACAGACATTCCAAAAGCCTGAGCCTGAATTGATTCAATCTTTGCAAGTTAGTCTAACCTGGCTAGGCTGAACTGGTTTGTAACCAAACAGACACCCCTTCTGCACTGAAAAAATGCTTGCACCTGCCTGCAGTGACTCAGGCTAGAAGCTGGGGGGCACTAAAACCAACCTCCCTTCCCTTCCATAGCCTGAGCTGAGGGAGGCATGGCCTTTACAACCCCCTATGACAATGAGTTCCACAAGTTAACTGCATACTGGATTTGTCTACACAAGAAGTTTACTATAGATTAGATTAATTAACTCCACAGTAAACATTGTGCATCTACATGTGTGGCCCAATTAGACTGGAGTAAATGAACTACCTCTGCAGCAGGAGTTAATTATTCTGCTCTTTTTTTTTTTTTTACTCCACAGCAGCAGATGTGTAGATATTGCCCCTGATTGGCTGGAGCACAAGGGCATGCCAGCACCCTCGTGCCCCAGCCAACCCCTCTGCAGCATGTTGAGCTGGGGGGGAGCAGCCACAGGCTGGCAGGCTGATTCCCAGAGTCCCCTGCAAGCCAGGGCTGCTCCAACCCAACACAATGTGCTGTGATCCCCAGTGCATGTTCAAATGGTATACACAGGATCAATAAGCTCCGCAGTATATTGCTTCATATTAATTGCACATGTAGATATGCCCACTGTGTAAAAAAGTACTTCCTCTTATTTGTTTTAAATCTGCCTCCTAATAATTTCAGCGTGTTCCCACTAGTTCTTGTATTCTCACACATTGTGAATAAGTTCCTTAACCACCTTTTCCACATCCTTCATGATTTTGTAGATGTTTATCATATTATATCTTCCTTCCCCTAGCCTTCTCTTTTCTAGACTTAAGAGACTTAGCCTTTTATGTCTCTATTGGTACAGCAACTACACCATACCCCTGATCACCTCTGCTACCCTTCCCTAAGCTTTTTCTAGTTCCAATACATTAATTTAAGATATGAAGCCCAGAAGTGCACACAGTATTCAAGATGTGGGCACACCACAAATTTATACGGTGGCATAATGATATTTTTCATTCCATTCTTTATGATCCCTAACATTGTATTGGTTTTCTGGTCACCACTGCACAATGAGATAACATTTTTAGAGATCTACAAGGACTGTAATAGCACTCAGAGGGCACACTTTTTATTAATGCACCTGAATAAACTCTAGTGAAGTTCACACCAGAGTCAGCTGTTTTCTGGAAGCAGCATCTTCATGTGCATCTGGGACCACCTCAATTTAAGCCAGGGTGGAGCACCCCAGGGTAACAGGGAATCCAGGGGTTGGCCCCAGGCTCCAGGTGGTGGCAGCAGGGGTGGGGGAGGCTGAGTGGAGCACAGTGTGTGGGGCTAGGGGTTAGGCAGCCCCTACACTGTAGCATCCCAGCCCCAGTCACAGTTTACACATACATTTGAGCGCATGTAATTATTCCACTTAAGATAGTACTTGTCTCGGGTAGTACTAGCCTACAGCAGAGTTAATTAGTTTACTGCACCCTAAAATGGGCACATGTGTAGACCGTGATGCTTTACTGCAGAGCTAATCAGTCAACTCAGCAGTAAAGCACACATGTAGATGCACCCAGCAACTCCAAGCTTCCCTAGCGTGATTCAGCCACATGCTCTTTCACTGCCAAAGCCACCCTGGTGCCTCAGCACTAGAAGATTGGAGTGCATTCAGCACATGATTTCAGGAATGTGGCATTTATCATTTAGAAGATCTGCAGCCACTGGTATAATCATAGTTTCATAGTTTCATAATTTCTAGGGTCAGAAGGGACCTGAGCAGATCATCTAGTCCAACCCCCTGCCAAGGCAGGAAAGAATACTGGGGTCAAACGACCCCAGC
>NW_017728913.1:1883345-1897683 GCF_001723895.1 Crocodylus porosus
AGCATGTCTCTCATCATGATGTACCAGTCATGGCTGAGGAAGCCAAAGCCCTCCTCGAAGCACCATTCCTGTAGCTGCCAGTTGGTCTCTGTGATGCACGTTTCATGTCTGCCTTGTCCACTCACTGGCAGGATAGAAGAGACCAGTGCAATTACTGTGCATCACTCAGTACTCATTTGTCAAACCCAGCTATGCAACTGCAGGGTATTCTATTTGCCATTGAATACCTGCAACAGCTGATATTCTTATACACTCTCTGAATTATCCACTCATTCCTCTCAAAAAGTCCTCCATCAAACAACTACTTGTTATTGTAGTCATAGTAGTCTGAATCCTGAAAATGTGCTGTCTTTAAAAAAAGAGAGAAATAAATATCTCTGGTTACATGTGGAATGATATAGAAAACATTATGGAACGAAAAAAGACTTCATCAACATAATTTCTTTAATGCTCTACCAGCATCCCACAGTGCACTGCAGAAATGTCACCATAGCCTACACTGTTGCAAGGTGATGCAGGGATGTTATAATGCCTACTTGTTCTAGGTATGGTAAGGACATATATCATGTGTGTACACAAATGCGCAGATTCTAGTAACATAGCAGTGTGGGCAGTTGTAAGCTGAAAAAAAACTCAGGATAGCACAGTTTTCTAATGAAGATATGGTCATACTTACAGTGGAATTATTTCAAAGCAATAAACTCCAGAGCAGTTTGAGACCGAGGAAACTACTCCTGGGCACAGTGTCTACACATGTGCCCAGGACAGCAGTAATTTGAGGCACAGAGGAGCAGTTAACACCAGAGCTATTCCTGTCCTGCTCTGCCCTGGGCTCTGGGTGGCAGCACTGAGCAGCAGAGGAGCAGAGGAGCAGGCTGGGGAACAAGGGTGCTGAAAGTGTGGGGCTGTGTGGTTAGGAGGCAGGCAAGAGTCTGGATCACTACTGGCTAAGCTGACCAGACACAATGTACACCCGCAGACAGCATCTACACATGCATTTAATCACAGTAAATTACTGCATAAGATAGTACAGTCCCTAATAGTGCTATAGTAAATTAGTTTACTGTGGCCTAATACCATCACACATGTAGACAGTAACACTTTACTCTGCAGCTAATTGGTCTACTCCTCAGTAAAGCCCACGTGTAGATGCGGCCACTGAATAACAGCTTACTCTGCAATTAGCCCCAATGGCTTTAGTAGGATTTATTGAGGAATAACATTTTATTCTATGTGGGCAAGGGTGGCAGAATGAGATATAATATAAATGACAACCAGCAGGCACAGCAGCGGATAGCATAGGAAGGTATTGCATTACAATTACTCATGATAATAAACACTAAGCACAGGAATAAGTGACCTCCAGACCTTGCTTCTTTCTACAGAGATAAAAGCAACCCCACACCCCTACAGCACTATATAAATTATAATAAATAAAAGGTGAAGAAGCTCAGCAAAGTTTCTGCCTGCTGGTTAGAAGTACAACCAGTGCATCCCCAGTCGGTTTTGTAGAAAAAACACAGAAGACTTAAAGTCACTCCACTTTAAAAGTATGCTGGCTCCCATATCACTCCTTCTTTGAAGCTTCCACTCCAAAGGGGAATCAAAGAAGACAAGCATATTTTATAGTTGCAGGTCTAACTCTGTTCCTTTGAAAGCTTTTAAAAGGCACACACAGATTAGTAGTTTTAGAAAAGGGCTGCTTGGGAGTAGAACATCACCTGCAAACACTGCTGGAACAGCCTGAGGTAAAGCAGAGCAGGGCCTACAGAGGTGGAGAGGAACAGGCAATTTACCACTTACAAGATTAAAAGGTTGTTTGTGTTGTTATGCTACTAAAAAGTCTGTCAGTACTCACAAAGCTCTTTATGAGACAAAATTCAAGATGGGGCTGAGCCACAAGGCTTAGAACTAGCTTTCAAATGTCTCAAGAGAGGCCCTAGATCTGAAGGCTTGATTTAGTTTATTAAAAAAAACAGAAGCCATTTGCCAACTTTGAATCCCATCCATTGCACTGCTGCACAATCCAGATCTGAATGTAAGATGTTCAAGGGAAGTCCAGAATCTGAAATCTTCCCTAGAAAAAAATGGCAAAAACGTCAATTTTGCACAAGAATTGAATCTTAACACAATCAGTTTTCTCATTTGGAAGCACTAATTAGGGCAGTCACATCTGGCAATGTCTGGACAACAGGGCATTCCCAGCTAACATGCCCTCTTTTAAAAAATGAAATATTTTTCAAATAAAAAGTTGATTCTAAAACTATTTTAACTATGGATGATGTCAGGGCCATAAACAGAAATGCCTAGATAACAGCATAGTCACTCTCATACACAAATCTGACCTACCTACTTCAGGATGTCAACAGAGCTTGACGCATCATGTTGTAAGTGGTTCTAACAAGCTGTTTTTGAAAGTATAAATCAAGACTAAAATGTTTTAAGAAGTATCTGAGAATCTGGTATTGACCTATATCTTTTGGCATCTATGAAACACATATGGAAATACATATTCAGTCATTTCTAATGTACACGGCTTGTCAGCTCCCCACTTCAAATGAGAGTCCTGTTAGAGATCGTAGCCAACAGAGGTGATAAAAACTAGAAAAAGACTAAAGTACTACAGGTTCACACTTGATGTGTAATCTGAGCTTTTGCCCTGATAATATCAAACACTAGATCTTCAAGGCTCTGCAAAACCACAAAGGCTAATCACCTGACATCAGATATTAAAAACACCTTTTAGCAGATGACCTACTTAGGAACATATTTATAGCCACAACACAAGGAAATTCTTTGTCTCAAATTCTTGTTGCAGAATTTAAGTCTGATGTTCATTAAGATTTTCTGGCATGTAAAATGTGTTATATATTAAGGAATATATTTCACTTGAAGCATATTAGATCTTATCTTTTTTTTAAGGTTACTCAATACATGGCTTTTGTTTTAATTGAAAATATGGGAGCCCTCCAATGGTCAAAAAGACCTCTGTTGAGACACTGATGAAGGGCAATGAATAAAGCACAGTATTCAGCAAGTGTCAAATAGCAATCTCAATGAATTCAAAAAAGCCATGATAAGTTATACAAGCTAAGGATCTGATCCATAACACTTATACTGAACTAAGGGAGCAAAGGGTTTTTGGGGGTAAATGTGATATGTTTTATTAGACCAACTAAATTGTTGGAAAAATTGTTCTTTGAAACCTTTCAGGCACAAACATCCTTCTTCAGGCATAGGGGGAGTCTGCTGTTGTTATATGTTCTCCTGGATGGAATAGAAGCCAATATGCAAAGTGGAGGTCTGTGAAAATGCAGATGTCTGGCAGTGAGGATCAGAGGTGATGGGAGACAAGAGGTGTGAGACAGGTAGGGCAGCGGGGGGAAGGGAGGAAAATTAACCTGGTGATGTAGCTGGTGAAATACAGACAGGTTACCTGGGGTTATCAAAGGGCAGGCAGGTTATAATGTGCCATAAATCCAATGTCTATATTTAGTCCATGATTTTTTGTATCCAGTAGATTTATGATCTGAAGTTCGCAGGCACATCTACAAAAGGTGTTCTGTAAATTCCCTTTGAGGATTAGAACTGAGAGGTTGGAAAGGGAGTGGTTGTCTTGTGAGAAGTGTGCACCCACAGGTAATTAGGTATTTTTGTTTTGATAGATTTTTGGTGTGCATTCATTCTGGTACGCAGTTGTTGTTCAGTTTCTCCTACATATTTTCCATCAGGGCATTTAGTGCACTAGATGAGATATATTCTATTTCTGGAGGTGCAGGTGTAAGATCCAGGAATGGTGATGGCTTTGTTGTAGGGTGTACTTAGTGTAGGAGTGGTAGAGATATGTTGGCAAGTTTTACATTTCTTGTCCTGGCATGGTCTGGATCCCAGGACAAGAAATGTAAAACTTGCCAACATATCTCCACCACTCCCACAATAAAAGATGATGGAAAATATGTAGGAGAAGCCAAATGACAACTGTGTACCAGAATGAATGCACACCAAAAATCTATCAAAGAGAAGAGGGTGCAATTCCCTTTGGGGGCACACTTCTCATAAGACAAACACTCTCTCTCCAATCTCTCAATTCTAATCCTCAAAGGGAATTTGCAAAATACCTTTCATAAATGAGTGTATTAGTATTAGTGTTAGTATTCTTTTAGCTGATAGAGTTTTTTATGTTAAACTATGGCTTTTGTTCTTTGAGTACCTTCAGCTCTCACTAGTAGTTGATACCAGGCACAAGGCAAGCTGGAATCTATGAGATGAAACCACAGTCATGGAACAGCAAAATTAGGAGAGTAATGAAATTTAATTTCAACAGAATAAAATGCAGAGGCCACCTGTAGAATTAAGTGGATTTAAAAACTTGTATATGTGCTTTTAACTTGGAGACAACTGGGCACTTCTGCCCAGATGGTAGTGGTGCATTGGGCAGTGGCCACAGGGAAGCTGACGGTAGCAGCCAAAAATTAACAGTGATGGCTGCTATTTTTGTGCATCTCCTTAGTAGGCACCTAAGGCTCTTGCCACTTCCCTGTTCCTCCCCTTTTAGTTACACTACTTTTTTAACTCTTACTTTCTCTATCCACTCCAAGTGTGCTATAAGCCATTACTCACCCATGCTCTGGTTTTGATATTTGCTACATTCACTACAGCTCCAGTTGAGCTCATTTTATATTAATGTTGTATTAAAAATAGATTGCCCCCAAATTTGTGCTCAGGATGAGGGCAGCTGCAGGCTACTGCAGGCTGGGGCTGGGGCAGCACTAGGCTGTTCCCAGCAGGGATTTTGGGCCAGGCTGAGCTGGGAGTGAGGGTTGGGGGAGGCTAAGGCAAATTCTAGAGTGCTCCTCCCATAGCCCCACCCCCAATGCCACTGCCACCTGCCCTGAGTGCAGCCCGGCCCAGGCCCCCACCAGGAAGAGGCCAATGCCACCCTGGCCCCAGCCTGCCCTGCCCCGTTGACACATCTGATCCAGAGGCACATGCCCTCCCAGGGTGCATGCAATGGCAGGAGTCCCCTCCCACCCCCACATGCTGCCCAGACAAGTTGCTTATGGCTCTGTCCTGCACTCTGCCCAGCTGTGAAGCACTAGCCCCACTCCTTCCCTCACTGCAGGGGCCTATGGCAGCAGGGCTATGGGGGTGGGCTGCAGCCACTCCAGAATTCACAGAAGCCACTGCTGCCCACCCCAAGCACAGCCAGGCCCAGCCCCTGCTGGGAAGAGCCCAATGCCACCCCAGCCCCAGCCCACAGCTGCAGCCCACCCTGCCCCACGCAGAGATCTGGAGGCATGCCCCACCCTGGCTGGGCAGCCCCTGCCCCAGCCTCACTCTCTCCCCCACCACTAGAGCAGCCTACCTCACTCTGCATGCAGATCCGGGGGCACGCACCCCCATGCCCTCCTAGGGTACATTCAGTGGCAGAAGCCACCTGCCCTCCCCACGCCCCCGGATGAGCCACTCGTGGCTCTGTCCCATGTCCCACCCTGGTTATGCAGTGCCTGCCCCAGCCCCACTCCCTCTCTCACTGTGGGGGCCTCAATTTTCCCCCCACCCCTTGAAAACAGGAAAAAAATATAAAGGGGTACAGGAGCTGAAATTCTCAGTCAGAAGGGGTACACTTATTTTAAAAGGTTGAAAACCCCTAAAGTAGACTATCATTTTTCAGGCCATTTCACAAAGACAAACTTGTCCCATTCAAAATACAGAAATCCAGAGAGCCAGATCCTCTTTGTACTTGAGTAACTGAAACATATAGAACAATGACTGTAAAAAAGATGAGAGGGGTAATGAGGCCTTTTGTCAGGCAAATGGTCATTGGTGGTTATATGGGAAATGGAGATAAAATGTTTTCTGTGGCCATGGGGAACAGGAGAAGAGAGATGATAGAACCAAAGGAAATTTAGGTGGGATATTAGGAAGAACTTTCTCACTATGAGTATGGTTAAGCATTGAAACAAGTTAAAGAGAGAGGTTGTAGAATCTCTATCCTTGGACTTTTTAAGAGCTGATAAGACAAATACCTGACTGGGGTGAATTAGTCAGGATTGATCCTCCCATTAGCAGGTGGTTGGATTAGATGACCCCCGATGTCCCTTCCAACCTTACTACTCCATGATTCTATTAATTTTATGGGGGAAGCCTGTGCATCTTTCTGAACTCATTTAAAGATTCAACACAAGAGCTAAACTGGCCTTTTTTTCTCCACTCCTCCCAAATCTTGGTTCAATCCTTTCTATATAATCAATCATTCTGATTTTGCATCTCTGCTTTGGAATAAACCAGCAAGAAAAATGAAGCAAACAAGACTGGGGGGGGAGTCTCTCTCTCTCTACCAGCACAGGCAGGAATAGACGAATAGATGAAAAAGGAGTTGCGGTAAACTTCCCCAAGGAGATGTTTACATCCCCATTTGAACACGCTGTAGAATAATCTAGATCTCAAAAGTTTAGATGTAGAACCTAACCTCCCCAAAGTTCAGAAATTCAAACTAGTCATCAAATTCAGGGCCATTTTTTACATTTAAGTGTTTTGGTGAAATACTTGTGGGATTTCTATGACGAGAACAACTCTTCCAGATTTAAACTAATTGTCCTAAAGTACACGGTTCTCCATCGGGACATAACAAGTTAATGATGGAATCATAAAGTCTTGAGCTTGCTAATGTTTTTATTTAATTGATTCAGTCTCATGGGAACAACAAATTACCAAAAAAAAAAAAAAACCCCACTAAAAATAGTGTGGATGAGTTAACAGGGAATGGGGGCTTACCCCATATTATCTACTCCATCTTATTGGTCATCTGCTAACTCTTATCCCATCACAGCTTGGGACAGAAGTTGCACATAAAGGGCACATCCAGATGAGCATGCATGTGTGCTTTGTGGTACCTCAAAGGTTTTTGAGGCATTGCAAAATGTACACAGCACACATCAAAAGGCTCTTCACCCTGAAACATGGAGCCAAGATTAGATAGCAGGAAATCCCAGTACCTAAAAAAAATGCTCCAAAAAATAATGGGGTGCAGTGTGCACCACTCAAAACTGGAGCCTGGCCAGCCAGAGGCAAACTCTGACTAAAGGCCAGGCCCCATGTGCCCAAATTGCCACCACTGCAGCCCTGAAGGGCCCTCAGAACCTCACCTAAGGCTGCTGGAGCCAGCCCAGGTGCTGACCACAGCCTTCCCCAACCCCACCCAGGGCAATTTGCTGTATGCCAAAGCACATGTGCAGGGGCATTCTCCAGGGACAAGTAGCAGCAGTACAACTTTGTGCTACTGCTATTTGCCCCTTGGGAAATGCACAAGCGCACTCATCTGGATGCACCCAAACTGGTTTAAGTGATCGGCTTTGGCCACCAAACACTGAATGTCAGTTCAGTTCATTATCGGCCCGATCTATGCAAAATAGAAAAACCTGCAAAGATTCAATTGATTCTGCCTCAGGCTTTTTGAACCTCTGTACTTAGCCCATGAGTGGACACTGTTTATTTGAGGGCTAAATAGCTTTGATTTAGCTTGGGAGTAAGTGTGGGCAAATGGACAGTAAAGTCATATTGCAGTCTTGCTCATCCCCTGACAAAAACTAACACCTAATTTTTAACATTGCTTCTATTATTTCTATTAATATTTTAACCCAATGTGTTGATTCATGCTCCACTCCCTCCTGAATCTATCTGTACTTCCCCGAAAGGACTGAGAAATCACTATATCATCATCTGAATCATAGATCATCATATCTATATGAAGGAAGAAGAGTGGAAGTTATTTTCATCTTATTGGTCATTGAACCTGAAAACTCAACACAATAACCAAGCTCATTTACCATAAATTCTCATAAATCGTCATATGTTTCCCTTAGAAACATACTATTGCCAGTGTTCTCACTGAACCTTATGGTGAAAATAGGATGTGGATAGATTATTATATTGGTCAAGCTGATGTATAACTATGTCTTTAAATTAAGGAATTGATGCAAATTAAACCAGAGAAAAGCATTCCCACATACACAGACATACAAAATAATCCTATGCCCAGCTGGCCTACTCTTAATATAGCTGCTAAATAATAAATAAATAAATATAAAAACATGCATAGGCTATTATGTGACACCTTTTATGTATATAACAAAGTAAACTCAAATAGTATAAATAAAAGCAATGATCGGTGAACACTTTGTACACAAGATTAGGCTGGGAAGTGATAGACACTAACAGAAACTGCTACTGGGTAATACTTTAAGCCAGTGGTTGTCAACTGGCAGTATATGTATCCCTAGGATTACTTAAAAGAAAACAGTGGGGAAAGGCACTATACAGCCAGGGTGGGCTGTGGGATGGAGCCACAAGTGGATCATCCTGGGGGTGCCTGGTGCAGGGAAGTGAGGGCAGCTCCAGCTGCTGCATGCACCCTAGGAGGGCATGGGGGGGCATGCCCCAAGATTTGTACATATGGCAAGGGCAGGTTGCAGGCCACTACAGGCTACGGCCGGGGAAGCACCAGGCTGTTCCTGGTGGGAGTGTTGGGCCGGGCTGCACTGGGAGCAGAGGTTGGGGGGACTATGGTGAATTCTGGAGTGGTAGCAGCGCTCCCCCCAGTGCTACTGCTGCTCACCCCAAGCGCAGCCCAGCGTCCCGATAGGAAGAGCATGGCACTGCCCTGGCCCCAGCCTATCCTGCCTCATGCACTGATCCGGAGGCATGCACCCCCCTCATCCCTCCCAGGGTGCATGCAGCAGTGGGAACTGCCCCCCACCATGACCTGTGAACTAGCCACTCACAGCTCCATCCCATGTTCTACCTAGCTTGCAGTGCCTGCTCCAGCCCAAGCCCCAGCCCCACTCCCTCCCTCACTGCAGGGGCCTAAGGGAGCAGGGCTATGGGGGGGGAGGGGGAGGGACTGCAGTCACTCCAGAATTCGTTGTAGTCCCCCCAGTCCCTCCTCTCCCAGTGCTACAGCTACCCACCCCGAGCACAGCCTAGCACAGCCCCCACCGGGAAAAGCCCAGTGCCACCCCAGCCCGCAGCCGCAGTCACAGCCCACCTGCCCCATGTGCAGATCCAGGGGTACACACCCTCCATGCCTTCCTGGGGGTGCATATAGTGGTGGGAGCCACCCCAGGCCTACTCCCTCCCCCACCACTGGGGCAGCCCACCTCACCCCACGCGCAGATCCAAGGGCATATGCCCCCATGCCTTCTGGGGCGCACACAGCAGTGGGAGCCATCCCCCCTCCTCACACCCCCAGACAAGGCATTCTCAGCTGCATCCCACATCCCCTCCTGGCCGTGCAGTGCCTGTCCCAGCCCCAGCCCCACTCCCTTCCTCACCATGCAGGCCTCAATCTGCACCCCACCACCCCACCCCCTGTTTAAAACAAGAAAAAAATATAAAGGGGTTTAGGAGCCGAAACTCTGAGTTAGAAGGGCTACACTTTAAGGGGTACACTTAAAAAAGGTTAAAAACCCCTGCTTTAAGCCAAAAAACTTTAATGTCCAAACTGGATTTTGTCCATGTCATTAGAGTATACCTTTGTGAAACAAATATATCCTTGTGAAAAAGTACCATGAGATATTTAGTGAAATTTAATCATTAGGACCTTGAGTATAGGTCTCCTGTACCAGCTACAAAGGGGCGCCAGTATAATAGCCCTGCCAGCATGTGAATGAAAATGATTTTTCACCACAAATTCAAAGTAACATTATTGGCAACGGTTGTAATTCCAATGAGTGAATGTGATAATGAAAACTTAGTCAAGATCCTGCTGAGTGTAGTGGTCCTTAAGACCAGCACAATAAAGGCCAACCAATTTTGCAGTTGACAGCACACAAAGGAGCTAGCATCACACCTTTCTTTCTTTTGCTGACCCATGTAGAGCTGGGTCAGCTCAGGGCAGCCAACTGACCCAGAATATAGATCAGTTTGACTCCAGAACAGACTCATGCCTCTAGAGCTATTGCAAGTCTCTGCCAGTGCACCCCATTTACAACAGTGCCAAGGGATGAATTATTGGCCTTTTTGTAACCTATTAAAAGTAGGAAAAGGAGAGAAAATATAAAGTCAGCTGATTCATCTTGAAACAATCGTTAGTAGGACTGCATTAACTAGCTATTTAAGATTGATCAGAAGCTTCAAAAATACACTGTATAATCTTCAAAATAACCTGAGGAATCCAACCCATCAAAAAGAACATAAGCACAAATTTCAAACATAGAAGTAGTCTCATTGACTTCAAGTGTAAAAGTTCGAAGTTGCACACAAACTAGTGTGCCTTCCTATATCAGGTTCCAAGTGAAGAGTCTTCAGAAGGGCTTCCACTTCCTGTTCATTTCAAGATGGGGAGGGTAAGTGAGTTATGCTTATGAGACTCTGTCTTGGTCTAAACACTATGGAGATTATATAGTCAGATTCCCACTGACAAAATTGTATGGAACCAACAAAAGGAGACACAAAATGATCTAAATCTTTCCGTGTGCAAACCTGGATATGCATCCCTGCTGCCCAGACAACTTAGCAATGGACCTCAAATCCCCTCTAGGATACTTAGAGAGAGAGATGTTGGAAGGTTGAGCCCATTCTTCCCTGCAGCCCAGCTGTGAAAACTGTCCAGAAATCCTACTATGATGGTTGTTTTAATCTTGTTCCAACCCCTTTGCTCCCAGCTGCATGCAGCCCAGAAAGCCTGTGTAACTTCATTAAGCTTCAAAAATCCTTTATTGTGCTTCCTACAGGGTTGTTGCAGCCCAGTGTTTTTCCTTTGAAGACACACATTAGAATCCCTTCTCTTTGCTATTTTATTGCTTGAATAAAAGGCTTTCTTTGTCTGAGGCAAGTATTTTTACAACCATAACGTCCCCCCCCCCCTTTTTTTTTTGCAGAGCATCTTCACAATTTATCAGCAATCATACTATAGTGTGACATTTGACCTATGGGATTTGGTGCTATAAATTAAACAAACTCTTGGTAAGTTCTCAGAATATTCTGCAAGTCTCTTACATTGTCTTGAAAAAAAACATATACAGAGAAGTTACTTGTCATTTTACTGCCAATGTCTGTTGTTCACTGATCTGTAACCAAATGTCAAAAAAACCATTTCCCCCAGATACAAACCATAATGATGTGTGGCTAGTGCTTAGCAACATTGAACAGGAAATGGCCTCTTGGGGCATCTAGTCCAGTGCTGTGCATTCAAAGGAATTCCTTTGCCCAAAGAATCCTTTCTGGAAGCTGTCGCTCACATCTACAAGGCACGGTAGCCAAACTATCAAGAACTTCCTATAACATACCATACAGAAAAGCAAATGAGATGTAGGCACTGGCAATGCCTTGACACTGAAACAACAGGGAAATAGTTGGTTAATATAGTCTCAGGTACCCAAAGGTCCTTGAATAAAAGACCGGGTGCCATCCTGTGAAGTCAGTCAAAAATCCCTACAATCCAGACCAATCTGATTTATGAGAAAACTTCCTTTGAGAAGCCAAATTTCATAATTGGTACAACCCTGAGCATCAGAGCAAGATCCTGTAGCCAGATCCTGTTCTAAGTAACAAAAAGAACATCAGCTCATCCTATCCAAGAACCCCCAACCTTAGTTGTAGCCAGCATCCCAGTGCTTCAAATGAAAGCAAACATCTCCTCCCAGATCAGTACCATTCATATAAGGAAAAAATATCTTTCCTGTCCCCTACTTTTGATCAGCAAAAGTCCTGAAGCATGAGATTATCAGACATTTTCCACATTACAAGACAATTACAGTATTTATTTGAATATAAGATGACCCCAACTATAAGAAAACCCCCACCCCCACCCCAATAATTAGATTCTATAGAAGGAAAATTTATAGGGTTTTTTAAATAAATTTTCCAGGTATAAGAATCTAATTATTAGGGGTTTGCCTTGAATTTGTCCCCCTTCCTTCTGCTATAGCAGGAAAAATAAATTTTAGGGATCAGACAGCCCCCTTCCCCTCTGCCCCCCCAACTTCTTCCTCCTGTAGCTCCTTCCCCCCCACTTACTATCAAACTCTGCTGTCCCTGAGCACATGGAAGTAAGGAGTAAATCTGAAACACTGACTTTGAACTAAGCATGCCTGTAGCAACTTACATATGGGCAGATCACTGTGGGTACCCATAAAATAAGTTCATTCAGAATTGACATACTTCACCTTTTTAGAAACTGCAGCATTTTTAGCACGTGTATTCCATAAACATATTTTTAAGCAGCACTTTTGTATCTACTTATATATAGTACAAACAGTGGCTAATATTAGTCCAGAGCCCAAAAGCTCATGATTTACCATATAGTTCATTAGGCTGGGACCTAGCAGAGTCAGCAGTGTTACAAGCCATGGTGACCCCATAGGTCAGCATTGCACAGTATATGTGTGTACTCCAAATACCACCCCGCTCTCCACAAAGGATCCACATGGTAATTAGCCTGCCACTCATAACTGGAACTGGGTTTGCTTTTCACAAGTCCTGGGATCCTCCAAAAACTGATATGCAGATGAGGCACAGGGCAACCTGGTCTGGCTGCACCTCATGGATGGCAGGGCCACGCTAATCATGCAACAGGCTGAGGAAGGGGGTGACAGAGGGGTTCTGGGTAACCTGTTTGCAGCCCTGTTCAGTGATGTCTGTCAGACACTGAAGGCTGATAAAGAAGCAAGAAGCAATGGGCATGGGAAGAAAAGGCACAGCTTAACTGTGGGAGTGGAGAGGAAGTCAAAATGTATTCAATGTAGTGGCTCACCATGACCTGAAAGGCTCTGAGCAGGACTGAGAGCAATGGGCATTGCCATATATCTTATTCAGATAGGCTGCACTTACCTTTCCATGTGGTAGATTCCCATTGGTATGTTTACCCAACATGGCCTGTGTGTTTTATAGTCATACTCAGTGTTGGCTGAATTTAATTAATTTCACAGTTGGTTTTTATTACTGAACACATGCTGGTTTGGGCAGTAGTTAATGATAGACAATGTATTTAATGAAGTTTCCTTGTATGCAAATGTAACATAAAGAGCTCTTTTCCCCATGCTGATTGGGGGAAAAACCTCATCTTATATTTGAGTAAATATAGTGCTTCTGTACTTCCAGTTGGGAACTAATAATGCATGATTCTACAACTCATACAGTGGCCAGTGAGCCAGAACTACTGGTCCTACCCTTCCATAAAAAATTACCCAGTTCAATCATAAAACAATACCTTTGCTTCTACCACTTTTCTTCAAAGGCTATTCCAAAACTTTACTCCTCAGATCACTAGAAATCATTTTCTAATTTCCACTTTAAAATTATCCGTAAGTGGCTTATCCATAACCTAAAAAGTTTTTCTTATTCCTTAATAATCACCCCACACAGGTATTTCTCCATCTCATCTTGTTAAATTAACAAGCAACCTCCTTTAACTCTCTTAATATAAAAAATGTTTTCCATTCCCTTAACTGTATTAATAGGCCTTCTTTAAACCCAAGTTTCATCTTGTAATATGTGATAACATATTAAATAACAAGAACATATATATTCTTGTATACTTGTCTTCTGAATTTTAGGTCAGCCTCACTGTACCAACCTTTCAGCAACTGGTAATAGCACGGGGGGTCACTTAGTGCCTCTAGTAGATTAATACATTTTTCACAAAAGATGATGAATCCTTTCTGCACCATTCTGGAAGATGACAACAGTTTATCCTGAACACTATTTCCTACATGGCAGAGCAAAAACGTATTTCTGCCCCTCTCCAGTGGAATTTGCTTTACTTACAACAAAAAAGAATAAGTGTTGTGTGTATAAGATGGCTCTTTCAATGAGCAATTGACCAAGAAACTGTAAAGCTTTAAATTACCAACTTCAGTGAACAGGAAACAAAGGTTTCTGGTATAAACATTATTTGGAACACAGCTGTGACAGATCCAGAGCTGGTTCTTTCACCAGTGCTTTATAGTATTGTTTGTTGTCAGCATCATAAAGGAGAAAATGTCAAAGAGATACCAGAGCAATATAAGGGCTTGTCCATACAAAGGTTATGCACCTTAAAGTGAGAAGCACTGAAGCAAAAGCTTTGATATAACGGTTTCAATTGAAATGTTCCTAAACAGTGAGCTTTTACTTTAGCCTGAATCATTGCTTCCACATGCAGATGAGTTCCCCAAAAAAAATCACTCAGCATTGTGAGTGAATATTTTCTGATCCTTTGTACTGCTGCTGTATTTTACGTATTGTGGGACTATTTGGATATGTCCCAAAAAAGAAGTCTTTGTGTTCGACTTCTGCTGTCAATCTATAAAAATACCATGGTACTCCCCTCTAGCAAGAACAAGAGGACAAATTAAGA
>NW_017728913.1:1897783-1900203 GCF_001723895.1 Crocodylus porosus
GGCGCCAGGTGGGCGAGGAGCCCCGGGGCCCCAGAGAGAGAACGAGGGCACCCGAGGGGCGAGGGACTATCCAAACGTCCCCAGAACAGCTGCGAGGCTTGGGGCGTGCTGAAGGGGAGGTTTGGAGGCACGCATAGCCCTTAAGGCGGGACGCACATAGATAGTGTTCCAGTCTGGAATAGGGACAGGAACATCAAGACCGTCCACTAGGGAAACTGGCAGCCTCCACATTATATATTTAACCAAAGTCGTGGCGGGCGAGATTCTGAGGGTGCTACGTCACCCTAACGTGATGGTAGGGGGCGCTAGGGGGTTCACGGCCGCTCCTTGCCGCCGCTCCCTCACACACACCTTCCACTGTTACTACATGGTCTATATGAATTCCTGGGATCTGCTCTGTACTTTGTCTGTGCTTTTATGAACTTTAGACATTGTGTATCTTTACTTTAAAGGTTATCGTCTATGTGAGCACTTAGGCCTGCTGGCCTAGGAATGTGCAAGAACTGTTATGCATTTTACAAACAGTTACTGACAGGGGGAAATAAAAAGGATGGTTTATTTAAGTAAACAAAACAGGAATTTAATTGTTGTGTAATCAAGACACAAACAACAGATAAATGAAATGAGAAAAAAGTGGAAACTTCTGAAACATCATGAACTCTGCAAACAGAGGGGGTTCGAAGGGAAGTTCTGTTGTTTCAAAGTTAGCAGAGTTCAGAGAGGGCTCACAACCACAGTGGCCTTCTCTCCTCCTGGCCAGCTGGACGTCTTAGGGACTGCAGAGCTGCCTTTAGGCCAACATTTGTACTGGAGTGATCAAAGGAGCTGTGTTCCTGTCATAAGTTCTTCCCCCTGTCAAGCTGGAAGTCCCTGTGGCTAAAAGCCCCGCTGGCTGACACGTGGTCACAGCAGGCAAAGTTCCCCAGTCATGGCAGAATCTAAACTAACAGACTTTCTGACTGCTGTGCATACTGTGGGGTGCTGAGAAGAGGGGGAGGTAACAGAAGGCAAGAGATAGCTATTGGGAATAGGCAGCATCTAGTTCTCCCACTACTAATGTATGGCTGCTCATCTTGTCCATGAGCTGCTACATCCTCGTATCCATTTGTCCAGTCCTTTCTGGGCCTGTCTACAGCATGCTGGACCATGCTGCAGAGCACCCCATGAACACAGTGCTCTGCCCTCTTACTCCCATTCTGCATTTACTAAATGCCAAAAGTGTAACATAGCTACTTTTTGGAACATGTCCAGTGTGCAACCAACACTTCTGTCAGTCTCAGGCATGCTCATTAGGGCAGCTCTTGGCATGTGTCCCATTGCTGTAACAGCAACCACATTACATATTTTTCCAGCATTTGTAGATCTGGGTATGTGTTTTCATGGCAGGACTTCCTAGTCCAGTGCAATGTGGACATTATCAGCTAAGCATCATTCATTTAAAATAAAGGTCTTTCAGATCAGACAGAACCCTTTCTCCACCAGCAACTGTGCGAGATACCCCTTTCATTTTTGGCCTCTTTGCCCTTCTCGTTTTCTTACCTTAAGTCCTAAGGATTCCTGAGCAGCATTTCCACTATTTTGTAAATGCCTCAACAAGCTCAAATAGTCTTCCGTTGTTCTTTTCTTCTGGACGTCAAGTTCGCCAAATGTTGTGGAGTAATCAATGCCAGTTTTCCCTAAGGTCTCAAAATTACAATTGCCAACCCTATATGGCAACAAATGTAACAAGTACTTAAGTCTTCACTATTCCCAAGGTAATATTTACTGTTTCAAATATAGTTTTAATACCACAGTTTTGGGATATCATCTCCAGATCGTTTTCCCAGTTTGAGGTTCCCTTGCATTTCCTTCTATGACAACGTGACAGGCTCTGTGGAGGAGGGGAAAACTTTGGACATGATACACCTTGCTTTAGCAATGCTCTTGAAACCATCTCTCATGACATTCTCATTAAGAAGCTAAGGAAATACAGACTAGATGAAAGTACTATAAGGTGGATTACCCAACTGGTTGGATCATCATATTCAAGGAGCGGTCATCAAATGGCTCAATATCTAGTTGGGAGGAGGTATCAAATAGGATTCTCCAGAGGTCTGTCCTGGGTCAGGCATTGTCTAATATATTCTTTAATGGTTTGGATGATGGTATGGAGTGCACACTTAGTAAATCTACAGACAAAACCAAGTTTGGTGGAGTAGAAGATACTTCAGAGAGCAGGACTAGGATCCAGAATGACCTGAATAGAAATGGTTCACAATCAATCAGATAAGAGCCAACAAGATCAAATGCAAAGCCCTGCCCTCGGGAAGGAATAACTGCATACACAAATATAGGCTATAGTACTGCAGAGAAGGTTACAGTACAAAGGGGTGTCATGTTAAACTCATCTGACCCCACAGGCCAAATGAGTGGTGCCAAGC
>NW_017728913.1:1900303-1908319 GCF_001723895.1 Crocodylus porosus
AACCAGAACTGATCAGAAGAACGACTTACAAAAACCAGTGAAGTTGCAGTGGGAGAAACACCTAAACCCCTTTGGACAAGGGGGACAGGCAACTCCCCTACTCTCATTTGCATCAAAGATGGGATAGGGAGACACCTCCATTAGCATTCAGAGTAGAGAACAGAGATTCCAAGGCAAGGACTGCACTGAACTCTGGGGCCAGCGAAGCAGGGGACCACTGCATGATGGGGGATCTCTGTTCCATATGTTAATCAACCCATGCCTGCACACACCCAGAATAAGTACATTGAGGTGTGGCAGGTGAAAAGGAAGGGCAGGATTCAAGTGGCCAGTAGGGGACATCATGGCTGCCCCCGGAGGCCAGAACCTGCTGTATTCTTTATACAGGAGGCAGGGGCAAGACAACTCTTCAAACATCAGCGATCTACTAGATGACTTTCTGTACTTCAAGATCCATTCATATCCACTCTGGACATAGCAAAAGTTTGCTGTACTATCAACACAATTTTATGATGAGGCTGAGATGCTTATAAAGGATGACAGTGTATGTAATCCACATTATTTAATTTGTTTCCTGCTTCCGGTGTGGTTAATACTAACACATAGTTCAGAGTAATACATATGTAAATAAATCTTATTGACACGGGATTTAAAGTCTATTTAGTACTGATAACTTTGAAGATAAAATGGCTTTATAAAGCTTGTTGATATAAAAACACACCTGTTTTTAGTGGAAACTTGCACCAAATTTGCACTGATTTATTGGGTTAATGCCTCTCATAATAATAATACTGCAATACTGCATGACCTTGTACTGCATAACTGCAGTACAGAGTTCATTGCTTAATAAACACGTATCCATGTCAAGTATATTTTTAAGAGCCAGGGAGATACAGTATCTGCATAGGAAGGACAGCTTGGCAAATGGTGGTTGAAGACCATAGTTAATGGCTGAAATGCAGGAAGAAGGGAAACTGGCATGATCAGCAGAATTAGAAAGGGTACAAGAAAAAATAAGGGACTTTTCACTGATTATGTTCTCTATTTTGGTCACACAGAAGGAAGCATGTTTTTGGAGGTTGGGGGAACAAAAGTCAAAGTCAGTTTAACCAAATTTGTCCAAGACAGTAATACCCAGCACAACTGTCAGAGAGACATCTCCACATGAGCTAATAGTAAATGCAAACACAAGGGTGCTTACCATTTCCTCAGCTATACTGCTGGCAGACCTCCATGTTGTTCTGACTGGCAGATTGGTTAACAATGGAAAAAGAGTTCTGGCTGTCCAGGCTCTATATGATGTTTCTGAGAGAGAAACTCTTTGCAAGAAGTCTTCTCTCACTGCTCTCAGTGGTCTCCAGGCTGCCACTCAAATTTGCCAAGAACTGAGGCTTCATATGGTATTATCTTGTGCCAAAATACTATACGACCCCATGAATTATAAAGGAGAGACTGGAAAACTGCCAGATGCACATTTTCTGTTCTTGACCCAACTTAAAGGTCACCTCAAGTCCTCAGTCTTCATGAAGGACAAAATGGCATCCATTTGTGGCCCAATACAGCCCTCTACCAGGCAATGTCTTCATGGACCTTATTGTTTCCATACTACTATGGAAGGCTTCCTGCACTTTCACCTCACCTTGGAAGGTGAAAAGGACTTAGACCTCTGAATGGTCCAGCTAAGTATAGGAAGCATAGCATAAGGTTAACAAGTAAAACTTCCATGCAAGTCATCAAGATATTTACTCTTGAAATACCCAAGTAAAAAATAGGTAGAACCTAGGTATGCAACACAATTTAAGCACTGAAGTGACAGCTGTTTTCCATGGCCCTCAAGCAGAGTGCCATCCAGATAAGCAGAGCAGCTGATGAGGGGAAGGTACACCTCATTAAGGTAAAGCAGTTGGCAAACCATCAAATTACTTCAGAACAGAAATGTGTGAACAGGAATGTTGATCCAATGTGATTTGATCAGAGACAAAAGTACTCCTGGTCTGAGCAGGAGTAAAATTCCTAAATTTATTGCTGATTTACTCTGTTGCAAAGGTTTGATCATGTGGATGAAACCATTTTTTGCATTGAAGCAATACAGTTTATAAATTGTAAACTATTAATTTAAAAGGAACCCAGTGTCAATCTTTGCTATGCAGGTTAGGGTTGGGAAGAAAGATAAAGATAACTAAATCTTTGAAGAGTATTGTACTTTTAAGCTACTGAAGGGACTAGAACAGGGATCATCAAGGTAGCACATCTGTATCTGTTCAATGGAACTGCAGCCCAAATTTTTAGACATAGGGGTTTATTTTGTTTGTTTTTAAGTTAAGTACCTGAATTTTTATCATAACAATAAGGATTTGGGAGAAAATAGTTTACTGCTATATCAGAGGAATACATAAGGATCTCGGTGAGCAACTGTTCACTAGGGCACCCCCAGGGAAGACCCAGACTAATGGATACAAATTCCTGGTACACCACTTCAGGCTTAATACCAGGAAAAACTCCTTCACGGTCATGGTGTCCAAACTGTGGAATAAACTCCCTCCAGAGGTGGTATAGTCACCTGGCCTAGAGGTTTTCAAAAGGAGACTGGACAGTCATCATGCTGGGGTAACCTAACCCCAATTGTCTTCCTGCCTAGAGCGGGGGGGCTGGACCCGATGATCTGCAAGGTCTCTTCCAGCCCCCAACAATCTATGAATCTATGAAAATGGGTCCCAAAATAAGCAGCCTGATTTTTGCAGAGGCTAAGTACCCATAGCTCCCTGTGAGTAGATATTATTCCTAAATCAATTATAGAGAGAAGTGCTTCAGCTGAGTTTCTCCTGTGTTTTACTCACCTGCCATGACTTGATGGAAGTTTTTTAAAAAAAAAAACCACAGAGGCAACTCTGTGCTATGGTTGCAGTTGTAAAATAATCTTTCTTTTTACTGTCTTAATACCTCTGTGACCAGAGATCTGCTCATTTCACGGTAAGTAACATGGCTCTGGACATTTGTGGACACATCCCATTTATAACTTCATCGTAATACTTGAAACCCAAAATGAAACAAAACAAGGAAGAAAAAAAAAGCAACTAAAGAAATAGCTTCTTCATCCGACAAGGCTCTTCCCCACTTCAGGTAGAGCACCATTAGAAAAGTCTCTACAGTCCAGTTATTCATTAACTTATAACAAAGTTTCTAATTACTTCTTGTTACCTGATCTGGGGTTCACCAACCCCTCCACCGTTTGCAGGCAACACTTTGATAGCCTTGATACCTGCTTCCTGAGGGATGCTACTCTCTGTCGCTCTCGTGCCTCTGCACGAAAACCAGCACCATGGCTCCAGACTCCCCTTCCGGGGACATACTGTTCATTCATCATTCCTTTTATTGTTGTAATTTCCAGTTCTCAATTAGCAACGCTTTCTATCTTACAGGTGCGCCGAATGCTCCCAACACCAGCTGATGACATCAGTATTTTCTGCTACCTCACCACCGGCATGGTAAGTTTCTTCCTTCACTTTTCCAATGGCTCCCTGTTACTCTCCCATATTCTTTGATGTTGCATTTAAATTCAATGTTCTTTTGCACTCTGTAAGAGCTGTGGGGGCTCAATACTTCTGAAATCAGGCCAGCTAATTAGATGACTGCATGTGTGTGTCTATGCAGGTGTTTTCTCTGCAGCCTACAATTACTTATTTAAGTTAAGCAATCTTTAGCTTGCTCTACAAGTTATCAAAATACCCCCAAAGGATTCCTGCTTGGATCATGGATGGAGCTTTGGCAACAGCTCTAGACAGTAGAACTTTGTTCAAGAAGTCTTTCTAAGCCCATTTGAAAAGGCTTATGAAAATCACTGCAGATTTTCTGTTAAGCTTAGACTGAAGAGCAAGTCCAAAAGCTGCCAATATTCCTCTATTAATATTTGGAGAATTAGCTGTCTTATTAGACAAAAAGGCCAGGCAGGCAGGAAAAGATTTTGTGAGCTCAGACTAAAAATAGCAGAGAACATTTATTCATCTGTAGGTCTGTTTATCTTGGAGATTTTCCATTGGTTTTATTGACACTTTTCCAGGCCTCTAAGCTTGAAGAGCTTTTAACAAATAAGAAGACTTGTTTGTCAGATGGGCCGTTTTCAAGCTCTCCACGTAATAGACAGCCTTTAACCTTTCTGACAAACCCATTGATAAGAGTGATGATCATAGAGGGCTAAATTTTGCCCTGTGTAGCACAGACCTGCCTTATCACATGGTGCTAAAAAAATGGACTACTTTCTCCCAGCAGATATTTATTAAATAGTACCCACATAGGAAGAAGCAATGTTGAGGGAGCTTGTACTGTATGAACTTTGAACCATGGCCATGTCAGATCTTTAAAAGTAAGCAGCATTGAGCTGGGTCACTAGCTGAATAGAAGACCTGTTATAAGAAACCAAATAGGAGATTTGGTAGGTGATGCTTTTCTCTAAGTGCTAGGTAGGGCATTGACAGTGCTTTTTGTATGAGACAAAAGAGTTTGCACAGTTCACACAGCATTTTAAAGCACTATATGAGAAGTATTAATTAAGCCTTCATTGCAATATCATGAGGCATTTTAGGGGTATACAAAGGAGTTGCCTCACCCAGCACTGAAATCAAACACTTCTGAAGTAAAACGAAGCCACTATTTTATCTCAAAAAGCAACACTACATTACAAGCTTAAAAGAAAGGGAGTGTCCAGTTAAAATCTCAGTGGAAATTTGGATAGACGGAATTAGCCTGACTAGAATTTAACCAGGACAGTGGAGCCAGCTCATAGAAGTGTTATCAGTTATTAAAGTATCAACAGTACTTTTTGCTGTTAATCCAACTATCTTAGTCAAGTTTGGTTTCATATGATTGCTTCCTTACTCGATCTTCCTCTGTAGATTCAAATGGGAAAATTACCCTCTTCCCTTAAACAGTTATATAAGTTTTTCTGACTCAGAATGGTGACTACAGTTTTCCACGAAAGCAGTCGCCACTGCATGGATTAAGAGAATCCTATTTATACCTAGCAGTTGATAGTGTCTTATTTGGTATCCTTCAGGAGAAAGGGTACATCTTATGTGTTCAAATCCACTGTAAGCTCTTAAAGGAGCTTAGTGTTTAATGCCTATGCTAAACCACTTTAAAAGCTTAAGGACTAATTCTGCTTGCAATTACACCACAACAATGAAAGCAGACTCAGCCCTTTAAACCTTTAAAGCAGCTTAGTATGTTTAATCAGGATATCTGTGACCCAATTAAGGGGCATTGTCATCCCTATTAAACTAAGGATTATTCACTAAATGTCAAAGGAAATAGATTAGTTCCTGGACCATTTCTCATACACACATCTCCAAAGAATAGGAGCATATTTTATTATGCAAATATAGGTTACTGTTGATAGATAGCTTTTTGGTGTAGGGAACACAACCTAACCTTACCTGAAAATTTTAACATCAAAAGTTCTAGAAATTATCTAGCAATGCACCTTCAGTTTTGGGTGCTCAGTCTAGACCTAATTTTCAGAAAGTATTGAACATCTTGCCATTGAAAAATCAGTGATGAAAACCTGGCCCCAGCAAAAGTCTTAATGACATTAACAAAGACAGACATCTTAAAATTGCCTCAGTTGTTTATAGCCTAAGATCAATTCCTGTAAAGTATTTTTCCTCATTTTATTTTTTTTTTTATGTTGTGGGGGAGGTCCCCAAAATGCCCTTAATTCCTATCATATGTATACTTTTTCATCAAGTGTCAAAGAGAATGGATTTATTCATACAAGGTTGAGGGTTTCTAAATACCTGAGTTTGAGGCAAGCTGAAAGAAAAATTTATGACATTTCCATCTGGTGAACACTGCTAGAAGGAAAAGTTTATGATAAAAACGCTATTAATTCTGAGGATAATGTTCATTTGTCTTCTTAGCATGAGATAAGGTATATACAAGCAGCTTCCACCTTCAACTGCACAAACATTCTCTGTTTTTAAATTGAAATTCAAACCTAACAGTGTTGCATGGTACTTATGTCAAGTTGACCTTTATGACTTTACTCTTCTGGGAAGGTACTCATATTTCTCAATTGCTTCTGTTCTGAAGAACCAAAGAATATAAAAAAAAAGAGGAAGTAAACACCAATCCCATATCATTTTATCATCTTCAAAATCTGGAGTTTGTGTTGAGTAGCTGTGTCTCAGTATTCTACAGGCATAGTCTGGGGCTAGGGTCAGCCCAAAACTATGTACTGCATATTGTTTATTGTTTCTCAGCATTGTAACTTCACTTGGCATTAGGAACAAGTATATTCAACGTATTTGTTTACTGCTGTTTTTAAAGTTTTTAACTGCTGTTTTTGCACAATTAACCACAACAGAGATGCTATAATAATACAAATAATGTTCTTGTATGCAGAAAATTAGCTCTCCTAAGCTACTATGGGAGTATGTAAAAATACTGTAAACCTTTGATTGCTGGTGAACAAAACTATTTAAATCAGCTCTTACATCAGCTCTTATGCATTACTGTTTGATTTGAAAAATCCTCCTCGATGAATGGCTGGCCCTGTAGAATTATATAAGACAAGTATATGAAAATCTAACTATGGGTAAAATATATCTTGCTATTGTTACTCAAGGCTTTGTGGGAACCATCTTACTTCCATTTCTAATAACTAGCTCATGGCAACTTATTTTTCCCCTAAAGATATCATTGTCTGAAAAGCCAAACAGGAAGAAACTTCTGCAAATATTACCAGACGAACAATAATATTACACAGAAAAGGATGTGTGCTTCTACATATACAATTTTGAAACATCCTTAAAAAATTATAAACAAGCTGACAGTATTTGTTATTTACCGTTATTTTGTTGAATATCATCACAGAGAACAAATAAAACATATGTATATGTCACAACATGAACTGAAGGAATATTTGCTTTCTCCACTGTTCATGAGTTGCATGTCATGACATTGCACATGATTGGCTCCAATTCTCAGCTAATATAAGTTTGGACTACATCATAATCTATATTGCCATTTTTACCTAATCAACACTTTCAACAGAAAACCAGAACATTTTTGCAAAAAAAAAAAAATCACAAAAATGTTATCATTTTTAAGTCTGTGAATATTCAGCAATTCTGTTGTCTATAAATCTTCAAAATTAGAATTTAATCCCAAACTCACAATAAATCAAGCCTGGAAAAATACCAAATAAGTCTCTCACCTTCAAAGCTGCAACTTTCACCTAAAACAGCCCTGCTAAATCAAATAAAATTGGCCAGGACAACATAAAGCAGTTCTAATAGCCCCATATCTGTCCATGGGAAGTATCCCATGGGCTAGGCACTGGAAAAGATAGCCATATGGTTTCCTTCCAATGAATCTTTTGCAAACCCTGAAATCGGGAGCATACCTGTGGTAGGCTGAGGACCAGAGGTCCCGGTCAGGAGTAGGTCTAGCCCCACAACACTTCAGAGGCCAGACTGCACTGCCAATGAGACAGCAAAAAAAAATTGCCCCTCAGATCTGGCTTAATTATGCAGGGAGCTGTTGAATCAAAGACACCTGATTCTTCCTCCCATGAGCCTGAAGGATCTGGGATGTGTTTTGGAGCAAAATTAAACAAACATGGAACCAAGGGATGAGTATGTGGATGTGAGTGGGTGGGGCCTAGGAGCGGCCGTGAACTCCCTAGTGCCCCTCTACCGTCACTTCAGGTGGTCCAAGCACTCTCGAATCTCGCCCGCCACGACTTTGCTGTTTAATATATTTTTATGGGAGGCTGCCTTTTTCCGCCTGGTGACTGGTAAGTGTGTCCTGCCCCTACTCCATATGGGGTGCCTTTATCTGTCCCTGCCTTAGGGCTAAGCATGCCCTCTCTATCCCCCGGGCTCCATACCCGTCTGTGAGCCTGACTCTCTGCTGCTGCCCCGCTCCGGGGCCTGTGCCTTCTCTAGGCCGATACGGCGCTCTTCGCGCCTGGGGCTCCAACCCCCGCCTGGCAAGCGTCTGGGGCTCCAACCCCCGCCT
>NW_017728913.1:1908625-1915998 GCF_001723895.1 Crocodylus porosus
GCGCCTGGGGCTCCAACCCCCGCCTGGCAAGCGCCTGGGGCTCCAACCCCCGCCTGGCAAGCGCTCGCTTTGACCCCTCTGGGGCCTGGCCCTCTCTAGGGCTCCCACCGCGCTTCCTGCGACCGTTGCCCAACCTCTGGGCTTATATTGCGCTCCTCGTGCTCTTGGGGCTCAGGTGGCCGCAGCCGTGCCTGGCCCCCTTGACCCTTCTCTGGGTCTTCTGCCTTCTGGGCAACCACCACACCTCTCTCTGGCACAACCCGTGCCTCTCCGGTGCAACTGTAGTGCCCTGCTGGCAGTGTGCCCTTACTGGGCACTGGGGACACCCAAGCTGCTGGGGAGCTCCCCTGAGGCCTCCTCGCTCCCCTACAGCCTCACCCGGCCCTCCAGTGTAAACTATAACTGAGACTCAAGCCGTCTGGCTGTAACATAAACACCGAGTCTGCGTACTCCAAACCATAAACTCCAAGCCCCCACCAGGGCTCTCAATCCTACCTCCTTTTAGGGTGTTCTTGTTCCCAGCATCATCGCAGCCAGCCAGTGCAACAATGGCAGCATCCACCAGCTCAGGCTGCTCAGCTCTGCCACAGAGCTCCCACTCCTGCGGCAGACAGAAGGGAACTGCTCTTCAGGCTCCGGCCTGGGCTGTTTATAAAGGCCCGGCCCTGCCCCCCTCTGACCACCTGACCCACCGGCTTGCCCTAGCAACCCACACCTGAGCTGCCCTGGTGATTGGCAGCTCTGACAATCAGCACCTGAGCTGTCCTGGTGACTGACAGCTCACCTTATCTCTCTCTTAGGCACGGAGCACTCCAGTGCCTCCATGACAGTGGAGAAGAACAACAAAATTCTAGTAGGGACAGTCATGGGTTGGGGTCCCCAGGGTTGGCCGTGATGCCCCTGGCAGCTCCACAACCGCACCTTGAGGGCGCTGCCTTGTCACACCTGTCACATCTTGATGGGGAAAAAATGAATCAGGAGGCTGCTGCCTTTGCATGGCCCCAGTCCATTGAATCCCACAAGGACTCACTGGTTCTTGGGCCCTTTGCCAGACCTCACTCTCATACTGTCCTGCACAGGGCACCTCAAGCCTTAGGGGCTAAATACATGGCTCCAAACTTCCCCTATACCATTTCCCATGCCTCATGGGTGTTACATAGATATTGTTACCTCTGTTGGGACCTTGGCCTACTCGGCCTCTGCTCCCTTAGTCTAGTTAGACCCTCTAGCCCCTATATAGCTGCACCACTCTGGCATTGGGGCCTCTGGCACTCAACTGCTGCACCCCTTTGATACAGGGCCCTAGCCCTGTGTACCTGCACCCCTCTGGCACTGGAACCTTGTCATCTCCCATGTCTCTCCCCTGGACGTTGAGTATGGGGGTTCCTCTCTGTCCTTGCTGTTCCTTTTGGGAAGGAACAGTTTGGTCAGTAGGGTGACTTCGGGTCAGTCCCCCATGGGGTCTCACCTGCCATGTCTTTGATGAAGGATCGTTTTAATTCAGAGGAAGATGTTCGGTCCTGTCTTCCTTCGGTTGTCTCCAATGCCTCTCCTGTTTGGGGCTCCACTTCCCCTACACCCTACCTAATGCCAACCAAGATGTCATCACCTGTGTTGTTGGGGTTGGTATCTTGTGTACTTTTGGTACTCTGGCTCTTGGAATTTTATGGCCATAGGATATGGAAGTTGTTCTTATCCTGAGTGCTTCCTACTGCCCTTTTTCCTCACCTGTATGTCTTCCGGCTCTGGTAACGTTCTGTCCCTTGGCAAGTTGCCTTTTTCCCCAGCTTGATGCTCACCATCAGGCAGCCTGGTATGGATCCCTGCGCTGCTTGGTCCTGCCAGACTCCAGTCTTCGCTGCCAATCTCCGTCGTCCATGACAACCCTATAAGAGAATCCTTGGGCCCTCTCTGGCTCTGAGCTGTTGCTGTGACCCCTTCCTGGGGCAACCACCAAGTCCTCTCACTGGGACTGAATGCCCGTTCCGGCCCCTCCAGGCCAGCTGGAGACCTCACTTCCAGTTCCCGTTGCTGGTCTTCCACTGGTCTTTTATCTCAGCTTTAGGGGTACGGCTGCCCAACTGGTCCCAGCACACTGTTATAAAGTGGGCCCATGCCAACGAGAGAGCCAATCCCAGCTCCTTTGGGCTCAGCTGCTTTTTTTTCTTTTATCTTCTCTGTGGTGGCTCCACCCACCATGGTTTCACTTTTGCCGCATTCAACCTCCAGCGCAGTGTCCCACTGCCTCTGCTCCTCACCCGGCGGAGGTAAGTTCTTTCCACATACCCCCCATTTAAGTTGCCTTGTGGCGTCATGTCTTCTGTATTTTGTTCACCCATGATCTTAACATCAGCCCTGTGTCAGTCTGTCTTTATCTGTTCACTCTCGTTGCACCTCAATAGAAAATGAGCAACTTTATTAGTCGTTCCCGGTCAATAACTAACCTTAAACGGTTGTAGTGATAATGCCCACCATGTGATCCACGCGTTGTCTTGCCTAAATTTATTCAGCCATTGTAGAGGGTCACGGTCCATAACTAATTTGAACTCTCATCCCATTAAATAGTATTTAAAAATAGTTTATGGCCCATTTTATTGCTAGCCACTCCCTCTCAATAGTCAAATACCTGGTTTTGGTGGCGTTTACTTTTCTACTAGCATAGGTGATTTGATACACCTCCTTGATCTTGACAGAGTACCACACCCACGCGTGTCTCAGAAGCATCTGTCTGCAGGATACATTTTTTAGAAAAATCAGGCATTATGATGACCACATCACTACACAGGGCCCTTTTTACATCCTTGAAATCTTTCTCCATTTGAGGAGTCCAATGAATGGGACCCTGTATCTTTCCCTTTATGGCATCTGTTAGCATTGCTACTTTTTCTGCAAAGTGGAAAATAAATCTTCTATAATAGTTAGCTAGCCCTAGGAAAGATCACATCTGCCGCTTAGTCTGGGGTGGTAAATAATTTTCTGTTGTTTCTATCTTGCTGGCCAGTGGACGTATGGTACACTGTCCTACACTAAATCCTAGGTAATTGGTTTCTTGCACTCCTAAGGCACATTTTTTTGGATTAATTGTCATCGCTATCTGGCAGAGTTCTTGTAACACTGCTCCTACATGGCTTATATGTTGCCCCCAGGTTTGTGAGTATATCATGATATCATCAATGCACACAGTGGCATATGTAGTATGCGGGGTGAGAAGACAGTCCATAAGCCATTGAAACGTTGCCACAGCTCCATGTAGGCCAAATGGCATTCTTGTAAATTTGAAGACCCCAGGGCGTACCAAAAGCTGTTTTCTGTCAGTCCTTCTCCACCATAGGAATTTGCCAATACCCTTTTGCCATATCAATTGTGGAAATGTATTGGGCCTGAGTTATCCACTCAAATAGTTCCTCCATGTGTGGCATGGGAAAGGCATCAAATCTGGCGATTTCATTAACCTTCCTAAAGTCAATGCATATCTGAAGAGTCCCATCATTTTTGGGTACTATTACCATAGGGTTCCACCAGGGGCTGCGCAAAGGTACAATGATCCCTTGTGCCAACATCTTTCATATTTCTTGTCACACCCTCTCTTGCAGGTGATGAGGGACGGGCCTCCATCTTTCTCAGATGATGGTTCCTTTCGGAGTATTGGTTTCATGTATTGAGTATTGATTTCACGCACCCCTTGGGCCCGTCCAGCCTTCTCATTAAATACATCATGAAATTTCGCTACAGGTCTTCGTAACTGGCTGCGTTGCTCTTCGTTAAGCCCTAGTCCTTGTGTTACTTAACTACTTTGGTCCACCTTCCCTTGAGAATCCCTTACCTCCAGTTCTAATTCTTCCCATGGTTCCTCGGGACTGAATATCCACCCTTTGGGCTCCCGCAAGGCCTTCAACAAATTCACTTGATAGATTTGTCACTCTTTTCTATACCCCAGGTGGTATACTTCCTAGTCTACTGGACCAGCTTGTCGCATAATTTTGAATGGGCCCTGCCATCATGTTAATAACTTGTCAGCAGTAGTAGGGAGTAACACAAGAACTTTGTCCCCCACATGAAAATCACAAACACAAGCCCCTTTGCCATACTCCCACCCTTGCCTCCATTGAGCCTCTGCTAGGTTTTCCTGAGCTAATTCTCTAGCGTTCCCAAGCCAATCTATCTTCTCTTGCCTGTGTCGCTGGATCCCAATTTCTGGTCATCCAGTGCTCTCCCATTCCTCTCGTATCCCCTGTAACAAACCCCATGGTTTGTGGCCGTATATTAATTCAAATGGGGACAGTTTCCTCCATGTCTGTGGAGTGTCTCTTAGAGTGAAAAGCAGAAGTATTAAGATTAAATCCCATCTCCGAGGTTCTTCTTGGGCACAGGATCGCAACAGGTGTTTAATCGTCCCATTCAGGCGTTCTACCAAACCACTGATCTGTGGGTGGTAGGCACTGGGCCCTCTAGCTCTAATCTGCTACACCCCTAGCCCTGTGTAGCAGCACCCCTCTGGTGCTGGGCCTTCTGGCCCTAGTTGACTGCACCCCTCTGGTGCCAGGCTCTCTGATCCCTTGTGTGCTTTGCACACACTCCGTCCACTACAGACTCTATAACTACTCAAGTCCTGAGCCAGCTGCTAGCAAGGTTCTGGGCAATTGTGTGCCCCCTCTGGGCACTAATGAGGCCTCCACACCTCTTCTTACAGCCTCATCCCAAACCACTGGTTCAAAAAACACAAACATAAGCCCCTGGGCTATAACATAACAATAACAATGGAAGCGTTGCTCTGCCCTTTTAAGAAGGCAAACTTCGCCCCTAGTATAATGTGCCTCCTAGCCCTAGGTACCCTATGTGCTCCTGGAGCCTTATTAGTTTTGCAGACAGAAGATCAAGCAACCAGATGTCTCTGGGTAGCTCCTTTGTGCAGTGGATCCTTCCCCTGGCAGTTCCCAGAGAACTAACCCCTGATAGCCCCAGCCTTGGGCTTGTGTGTCCAAGGCCCTGCCTTTTCCAGTCAGCTGACCACCTGCAGGTGCCAGCCAGTTTCCTCATTAACCTGTTGCTCAGGCAACTTGCAGCTGTGGGGCTCTGCCTAGCCTGCAGGGCTCCCTGGCTAAGCTGCTTCTGCCCTTAAAGGAGTAGGTATCTTAGTGCCCTGCGACAGGGAGAAGTAGGTTGGGCTTAAAAACTTCTGTAATCTCTACAGGATTCTCATTCATACTTTAATGTACAAAAGAATGGAATTCGGGCAGTGGTAAAATAAGTTATACCTCATAGCCACACAAAAAGCAAGCTTCAACTAGAAACACTACTTACCCAAAGGTTTGATGTATTTTAAAAAAAAGTCAAAAGCTATAAATTAGGAGTATTACAGATTCTTGATTGAACTCTCTCTAATGAAAATTAAAGTTAAAAAGCACTTCTTTATGTCATAGCTAGTTGGATTCCTGAGAAGGCAAAAATTAGTTTGCTGAAAGAAAAGGCAAGCTTGTTGTGGAAAGAATACACAGCAGCTAACAACGTTAGGGGGAAAGGGGGGTCCTTTTTGCTTTTGTTTTTTGGAGGGGAGTTTAACTCAATGGAGTTTAACAGGAAAAAGTGATGAAAAGTTTCATAGGAATGTGCCAACTTAATAATCTTCAAGAAGTAGGAGTCAAAGAGGTTCACTTTAAAATTGGAAAACATTTCAGTTCAGTAATATGTGATTGTGTTATAGCGTGCATTTAATTTTTAATGTGAGTCTAAAATTTCATGTAAACTACACTAATGAAATTAAAAGGTTTCTGTGGTCCTAAATCTATTTTTCTTTGTTTGTTTCAGAGGAAATTTCTAAATTTCAACAGTTTGTTCTAAATTAGAACAATTCCTCCCTCCCCCAGGTATCAGTAATTTCCTGCAAAACAGAAAATCTAGCTTCTCAATAACTTTACTTGAAAAATTAGAGAGACAAAAAGGAACTGGAGGGCAAGGCAGCAAAATAAAGACACAATAAGATGGTTTTAGTATAACAGATGAACTTTGATATATTCCTCAGGTACCTTTAGTAGAGCACCTGACACCCAAAGTTACTGAATCATTATACTTGGGGCCACTGTAAAAAATTTGCATTAATTAATTATATTCCTTAAAGAAGTTGGTGTAAAAGATACTGTAAAACTGACTGTTAAGAACCCACAGTATTGAGATGGAATGCCATGTTTGTTTTCTTGAATCTGTTTTACTTATATGATATGTGTAATTTCTATGTAAAGGTAGCTGTATTTAGCGTTATTGTTATTATGTCTGTATGAATTGTAGCATCTGAGATAAATGTAACTTTTTTGTTTCATATTTTGTCCAAGGCTGCTTAATAAGGCAATAATCAACTTCGGTGCTCCTCCCCTATTCATACTTGAGAGAATTCATCACTGAGAATTAGAATCTGACATAGGTACATTTCATATCTAATCAAATAAAACCTTGCAGACGTGGTCTGAGGCATTTGAACCAGATCCATCCAGTCAGTGAATTTACATTTAAAACTATTATATTCAAGTGTTTGTCTAACCTGCTCTTAAAGACTTCCAAGGATGGAGTTTCCCTAAGCTCTTTAGGTCAGTGGTGTGAAATTGTTTTAGGCCTCAAAACACTCCTCATAAGACTCAAGACACCATCAGAAGATGCCAGCTCTTATTTATCACGGTTTTTTTTTTTACTATGGAAAAATAATAGAGCAATTATTCTGTTGCAAAGAACTCAGAAACACTACAACAGGTCAGACATTTTTAACTTAATGGATTCCAAATTGAAATCTCTGAGTTAATCTTGTGAATCATGTCTGCATACCTAACAGTGTTAATATCCCATGGCACTGTTGAAAAGATCATGGCACTCCAAGGTGATTTTTGGCTGCAAATCACTGATCTAGGTAATCTATTCCAGTACGTAATCAGCCTCATCATTAGAAACACCTCCCAAATAGCCAAATTAAATTTCCATTGTTACAATTCAAAACTACTTTTTCTTTTCCTGTTCCTTGCAGCCAAAACTGGTAGTGTAGCACAGTGGTTCTCAAACTTTTTTTTTTTTTTAAATGGACCTCTTGAAAATTGCTGAGGGTCTAGGCGGACCACTTAATAAACTTTTTTTGTTCAGCAAATCAAAACACACAACTCATATTTTAATATCAGTAGCCTTACAAGTACAGATATTCTTGATTGTCCCACAATGTTTCTGCAGACCACCTGCCATGCCGTATGTCACGGAGTCACATAGGTGCCCCGTGAGTGTGAGGGTGATTGGCAGAGCTGCCAATCACCCAGGCAGCCCAGGTGCCTGGTTGCCAGGACAACCAGGTGGTCACATGGCCGGAAGAGGGCAGGGCCTGGCCTTTATAACTAGCTGAGGCC
>NW_017728913.1:1916683-1919780 GCF_001723895.1 Crocodylus porosus
GAGACTAGGGCGGCGAGAGCGTGCCGGCCCAAGGGCGCCGAGACTAGGGCGGCGAAAACGCTCCCGTTCCAAGGCAGAGCCGGCGATTAGACAGGCGCCAGCTAGAACCCGGCCCAGGGGGCGCCGGTAGTGAGCGGCGCTGGCGAGCCGACCCAGGAGGCGCCAGCAAGTAGCTGGGCGCCAGCATAGTAGGCCCAGGGTGCGGGGAACGGGCTGGAGATTGGGGCCCAACCCAAGGAGGCGCCAGGTGGGCGAGGAGCCCTGGTGCCCGAGAGAGAGAGAGAACAAGGGCACCCGAGGGGCGAGGGACCGCGCAAGCGTCCCCCAGAACAGCTGCGAGGCTTGGGGCGTGCTGAGGGGGAGGCTTGGAGGCACACATTGCCCTTAAGGCAGGACGCTTATCGAATCCCCAGTCTGGAATAGGGACGAACAACAAGACTGTCCATTAGGGAAACTGACAGCCTCCACATTATATATTTAACCATCAAAGTCATGGCGGGCGAGGTTCTGAGGGGCTACGTCACCCTAACGTGACGGTAGGCGGCGCTAGGGAGCTCACGGCCGCCCCTAGCCGCCGCGCCCTCACACCCTAAACTGGACACAGTACTCCGGATAAGCCCCATGAGTGCTGAACAGAACAAAAGAATTTATCAACATTTGAAAAAAAATTCCTTGAAAATTGTTCAGGTTGTTTCCTTAGGTTGAAAATGAAACTCTTTAATAGATCAAAGAGAACAAACTTTTTTGGATACCTTTTTATTTCCCTAGTGTACACCTACATTGTCATTGCCAATTTTTCTAGGTACAGACATAAGGAAATTTGCAACTGGCTTGACAGTTTTTGCACTAATTAGCAATAATAAAATTATCATAATAAGAACATATTTTTATCCCTCCCGTCTTAGAGCTTGTGACTATAAACATATAAATCAAATTTAAAAAATAAAGATCCATGACACATACTAAACCAATGGACAGCAGAACAAAAATCATAATAGTGTAACATAGTAAATCTCATAATATATCCAATCATCAAGATCCCCTACACAGGTATCATCCATGTTTAACTCTTGTTAATTACAACATAGTAACCAACATAGGATAAAAATTAAAATGAGATAGTTTACAACCTTAACTAATATTAGTAGGTCAACAGCCCTCCACAACTTTTACCTCACTTTTACCACACTAACTCTGGTTGCCTTTATGAGGATTGTATTGATATTAGTTACCACAGGGTAGCTAGGAGGAGTTAAAGACATACTTTGACAGCCTGATTCAAAGTCAACAACTTCAATGGCCAGTGAAAAAGGTCACTGAACAGACCCTGAGTGGTTATGATTAACATAAAAAATGGTGGGAAAAAAGCAGTAAACTTATGGCATTTTTCCCTTCTGCACACAGATTTCAGGTAATGCTCTGCAGAAAAGAACATACGGTTTCTTCCTGCAAAAACACAAAAACAAAATAAAACAAACAAACAAAAAACCCTGCTCCCAAGGGCAAGATGACAGGACTGTACTGACATTCCCACCGGATGGCAGGTACTGCACCTTGGATCAAAAGGCTGAAGGGGGGGAAAAGGCCAACCCCTTCCTCTTGAAGGCAGCCACGAATCTCCTAAGCACACCAACCTAAAAGAATCCCAAATCCAAAACTCCGTAGTTAAGAATAATTTGTCTTGTATAAACTCAGCAGAATAGCAGTTTCCAAATGACAGCAAAACCTGCATTCCTTTTCACCAGAGTCATCACAGTAAATAAATTTGGCATTTCAAAAGTGCTCTTCCAGTCACTTCACACATTTAGAGCTATGTAACTACTGAGCCCAGCAACTTTTCCTGCACACTTCAAGACACAATGTCACTTTGAGAAACGCAGTTCAGTAACTGCTAAAAGAAGAAGAAACAGAAGATGTAAAAGCAATATCTATTATTTGGAAAAGAAAACAAAAAGATGAATGCAATTAAATATTTCTCACAGCCAAATCTCATTGCTATATTGAATAAAAATGCTTGGTAATTCCATTTTGTAATACTGTCAAATTCTTAGGTGGAAAGTAGACTACTAAGTAGCCAAGTCAATGACCAACATCAACCTGTGAACTCAGGCTGACAATGTTCTAACCACCTCTGCAGTCCTGCCTCTGCAATCAAAACATCAGATATCTCAAAACCAACAAGTTTTGTGTCCTGTATAAGGGGAAAGAGTAGTTAATCTTACCTGCCCCAGAGACTTCAAGACCCTGGCAGCTGCTTCCCACTCCCAGATACTGTGTTTTGATGTCCCACATGTGGGTGCTACTGCCATGGCACGCGTACTCTACTGCCCAATTGGGACTATGCAGTGTGGGGCTGCTGCTGCCCAGGCAAAGCCCCACAGGAGGGAAACCATTCCAGCAGGCCCCCTAGTCAGCACCCAGGGTTGGTGTCCTGCTCACCCACCCAGTACTATATTACTGCAAAATACCTCTCTTTACAACAAAAACCCTAGCTAGTCTTTTTCAAGTTCAACTAGCCTTTCCCTAAACTGATAACTGGACTGACTGTTGTGCGGGAGCGGCGCCTAGGGGCGGCCATGAACCCCCTAGCGCCCCCTACCATCACGTTAGGGTGACGCAGCACCCTCAGAATCTCGCCCGCCACGACTTTGATGACCTATATATATTATGGAGGCTGCCAGTTTCCCTAGTGGACGGTATGGTGTTCCAGATGGGGTTATCTATGTGCGTCCTGCCTTAAGGGCTATGCGTGCCTCCAAACCTCCCCTTCAGCACGCCCCAAGCCTCGCAGCTGTTCAGGGGACGTTAGGATGGTCCCTCGCCCTTCAGGTGCCCTTGTTCTCTCTCTCGGGCCCCGGGGCTCCTTGCCCACCCGGTGCCTCCTTGGGTCAGGCCCCAATATCTAGCCCATTCCCCGCGCCCTGGGCCTGTCACGCTGGTGCCCAGCTACTCGCTGGCACCTCCTGGGTCCGACTCGCTAGTGCCGCTTGATACCGGCGCCCCTGGGCCGGGTTCTAGCCAGTGTCTGGCTAGTCGCTGGCTCCGCCTTGGGTCCGGCACGCTCCCGCCGCCCTAGTCTCGGCGCCCTAGGGCCGGC
>NW_017728913.1:1920267-1948501 GCF_001723895.1 Crocodylus porosus
GTGCCCCAACTGGGCACTGGGAACCCCCAAGCTGTTGGGGAGCTCCCCTGAGGCCTCCTCGCTCCCCTACAGCCTCACCCGGTCCTCCGGTGTAAACTGTAACGTAAACTCAAGCCCTCTGGCTACAACATAAACAGAGGCTCCACACGCCTAACAATAACTCCAAGCCCCGCCAGGCCTCTCAATCCTACCTTCCGTCAGGGCGATCGTGTTCCCTGCATCATTGCAGCCGGTTAGCGTGGTAAAGTAGCAACCACTAACCCAGGCCACTCAGCTCAGCCGCAGAGCTCCTGCTCCTGCAGCAGCCAGAAGGGAACTGTGTTTCCAGCTCCGGCCTCAGCTGGTTATAAAGGCCTGGCCCTGCCCTCTTCCGGCCATGTGACCACCTGGTTGCCCTGGCAACCAGGCACCTGAGCTGCCTGGGTGATTGACAACTCTGCCCATCACCCTCACACTCACGGGGCACCTAGGTGACTCCGTGACAACTGTCATATAAAGGAATAGACAATAAAGGTTATGATTAGAAAGAATCCAATAGACAATAAAGGCTGTGATTAGAAAGGATCCATCTGTTTCTTGAATCTTAATCTGCCACTTCCCTTCCTTTCTTTAAGGCTTGTCTACACAGGGAAGTTACTAAAAAGTTGCTAAGCATACGATTAGGCCCAAGATAGCTTAGTCCACCAGTAAGCCTATCAGTCAAACTAGTGAAGTAACCTAAACTAAATAAAGGCTCCTTTAATTCTCAAGCAGAACATCTACCCAGGCTCTCAATTCAATGCAGCTCTCAGGCTTTCCAACTAGTAGCCCACAGGCTGCTTGCAGACCACAAAAGGTTAATTTGAGGCCCCTGGGCTCCCATCTGACCGCTGCATCCCCATCACTCCAACTTCAGCAGTAGCTAAGATCTTCGGTCTCTCCTTCCCTCCTCTGGCTTCTGCTACCTGCCCACATCCCAGGGGGAGATGCAGCTTGGGGAGAATATGATGGGGGTCCGCAACCCAGGGCACCTGTGCCACATGGTACAGTGAGGTAGCCTGTAACTGGGGAGCTAAGGCTGGGATGCTTGTGTAGTATGGGGGGCCTGGTGCTCTCACACAGTATGTGCCATGCTGGGGCAGCCCATGCAGCATGCAGCCCCCAGCTGCTTAAAAGCTGAACAGCTCAGGTTTATTAATTCACTTTAAAAACTGATTCAGAATAACTTTCTTGAGTTTCCACATACATCAAATTTTGGCTTCTTTCTTAATTCAGGTCTTCTTAATCCTTTTGTTTCCTCTGCTTGTCAAATTTTATTTTGCTGGTTTAGGTTTCTGATAAAGGGTGATTGTTTAAGATTCCCATGTATAATAGAGGAAAATAAGGTCAACTATATGTATATAATGCTGAGTTCTGAACTAGCTGTTACAACTCAGGAAAGAGACCTTGGATTCATTGTAGATATTTCTGTAAAAATGTCGACTCAATGTGCAGCAGAGAGCAAAGCAGCCAATAAAATGTTGGACACCATTAAGAAGGGAATTGCAAACAAAATGGAAGACATCTTGTAATTATACCAATCCATTAGACCATTGATCTGACTCAGTATGACACTTATGATCCAGCTAAAGTAGTCAAATATTTTGCATTATCATAAAAAAACTGCATTACAAGTATTCTAATTGTTTGCATGGGGTTCCCCTTACAACTTATTTTGGTCAAGGCTACTTTTCCATTAATTTATTTGCCGAGTATTTTCTTAAATAGGGATCAGTTCTAAGTTGTCAGAATTCCATTTTTTTTATTAGTATAATCACATTTGTTTTCTTCATTCATCATTGTATCAAATTTGGACATGTGACTTGACCAAAGTCACATAAACCAGCCATAGCAAAAGCACTAATACAAGCAAGTTAAACAAGATGATTGTCAATAAAATATGTATGCTTAATAAAGATGCTTAAAAATGGATACTAAAAAAGATTTCTATCTAACCAAAAGGTACAAAATGAAAGCTGTTCAAAAAGCAGCATTTTCCCCCAGTTTTAAAATACTGCCTTGAGGTTTAACAAAAAGTCCAAAAGGAAGCAGTCAACAAGTCCACAAAGACTGCACTTGAAAGACTGAAGTAACAAAACAACTCAAAAGTTTTAACAGGTCTCTGAAGCTGAACAATTTGTTCCCACCAGGAGATTTTTCTATGGAAGTCCATCTTATATTACAAGTGACAAAACACCCACAGAGCAAGTAATAAGCGTGTCTAAAATCAATCAAATACAATTATTTTACAGCAACTGGATTTTCTATTGTACTTTCTTAAGATTACAATATTTTATTAGCACTGTCTCTGCTATAAAGTTGTTTTACACGACACTCTTGCCTCACATTGAGGTTAGGCACTTATTATATTTTGCTTTCTATTATGTTCTTCTTCTGTGTGTTACTTTCTCTCCGTTATGGAACCACAGTAGCAGGCCCTGGAGGAAGCTTCTTGGCTAATCCATCAAAACGCTCTGCATCACATAGGATATAGCCGTACATTATTCATACAATCATTTTGAGTGATCTATTCCATTTATTTTAATTTTAAATTTATGCTGAGAAGTGGGAAAGAGAAGAGTGTACATTGACAAGAGTGGCATCAGAAACAGCGATTAAGTGATGTATCAGTATGATATCAGCTCTTGCAAGAACAGATTAAGGATAACAGTCTGCCCAGATATTTAGTGTTTGTGGTTCCCCATATGTTAAAAACACACAACTGAAAATTTTGCACAGTTGGTTCATTTCATTCAGGTATTAAACTGTTGTCAGTCAGGTGTAGCCTTCCCTTCCCTAACATCAATCCCCCCAAAAAAGAAGGAAGTAGTTTGACCCTCTGTAACAGGGAACCCTTGCCCTGTTACTGTGGAAAGGCTACGGGGACAGCAGAATCGGCAAGGGCCCTTCAAGAGCATTTATCACTTACGTGGCTAGAAAACTACAATTTATGAATGGAATCGAATGAAATAACTGCCCTCATTGTCTGTTTCATCCTGAAACTTTTTCACTCCTGTCTATATGACGACAATCCTGTTTCTGTAACCAATGCATTTTACAAGAGCTGGTGGTTGGTACTGCAATCAACCTACCTCATTCTAACCAGGCTCAGAACCAACAACTACACCAAAGTGCAGCAGGCAAGGCTTATGCTGAAAACAGCTATTTTAAAAATTATCTAAGACCAAGATAATGCATGCAAAATTGGAGGCTCTCCCCACTGGAAACCTCAAAGAGGACACAAAACAGGTTAGGAAGTCATGGCAAAAAGAAAAAAGCAAAAGAAACCAGAAGTTTCTGGATGGAAAAAGAGAGGAGACTCCCTGAAAACATTGGGATAACTAACAATGTTCCCTTTGTATCCTGCGCTGCCCTGGACACAGAGAAACCTAGTCAAGAACTTATTTTCCCAGGTCTGACAGATGCACAGGGTGTCATCCTGCAGGAGAGCAGGGATTCAGGACTCCAAAGGAAGCCAACTCTACAACGAAGGAAAGTTTGTGATCTATGATTTTGAGGACCAAAAGGGAAGTCTTCTGTTGAAAATTGAGATGATGGGGAGGGGAATCCTCTACTGAGGAATGAAAAATAAAAATTCTCCTCTTTCTGGGGTCTTCTCCAGTTCTCTGATTACTAGTTTACATTATTTCTATACTTAAACCACAATGCCTAATTCACTTCTCTTTTGTGCTAGAGTAGATCAGGACTAACCAAAATTGAAATGTATTGAGCTGCTCCAAAGTGGGTATATATAATATATTTCAAAGAGAAAGGAAGAGGTCTGATGGAAATCTTTTGTTAAATGCCATAAGGATGCATGTCTTTTTTATTTTGAGGAGCATTAGTACAGAATAATTGGAGTTTTCTCCCAGGACCAATAACTGCCTAGCAGTCATACTGAACACTGGTGCCACCCATTGGTTATGCCGTATCCACCCTTCAGCCTTTTCTCATTAAAAAAGTTCTTGCTGGCCTCGTTGCACTTTACCCATCCAGTATGACAGCTCTACCAAGCTAATCTTTCATTAGTTAATTGGGTGCACTGCCCCAAAGCAGTGAGAGTCTTTTTTTCCTCAAGTTCAGATAGAAGAAAATAACATAAATATTTCGGTATTTCTAATTCAACCCCTTTTTCCTCTGCTGCATTTATGTACATTCACGTTAAAAATAATGATTATTGTGTGACCTTGATAAGATTTCCCCAGTTAAGCACTGTACAAGATTAGAAAATGCCCCACTCTGGGTTTTTATGGACATTCTGGCTAGGACATTCAAAGAGCCCAAGGTAGAATCAATCCAATTTACACAGGTTTCTCTAAACTGCATATGTTGGATCAGAAGCAAGTGCAACACACATTCACGCTTTTCAGAAGCGGGGGTAGTGAGTGGGACACAGAGATGTCTGGCCACTATCCAAGGCCAGAAAGTGGGGGGTGCTCCCACACACCTCCTAGCATGGCATCTCTCCCCAACCCTGCCTCCCCCAGCAGCCAGCTGTTAGTGGCAGCAGGGGGAAGGCAGCCTCCCCCCTTCCCAGCTGTGCTTCCTCAGGCCTGGGGGAGAGGGGCTGGTCTGAGGGCCAGGGTCAGGGCTGGGGCCTCAGCTCCCCAACCCTGCCTGCCACTGCTCAGCTCAGCCAGGGAGAAGCCAAAGCTTGGAGCTGAGCGGAGCTGAGCTGGGTGCCTTCCCCCCGACTGCATGCCCCCCCTGGCTGTGCTTACTCAGCTCAGGGGGAGGGCACATGGTGGGGGCGGGGGCTCTGCTCCTTCATCCCACTCCCAGCACTGTCTGGCTCAGCTGAGAGCCACATGTGGCTTCCAGCCCTGGCTCCTGCCCACCTGTGTCAGACCGTAAAGGATAGGACTAGTTCATAACCATCTGTATCTAGTACAAGCATCGAGTACAAAAGGGCCTAATCCAGAGGAGGGCTTCTGGGTGCTGTTAATAATATTCCAATATGGCACCAACCCTTATGTTATTATCCCCTACCTTTACCTTAGTTGTATCACCACTAACAGTCAATGCTATTCTGGTTGTGTGTGTGTGTGTGTGTGTGTGTGTACACACACATGCGCATCCTTCCATGATTTCTGTCCTTTTAAATTGGCCTATGATACGGTTTCTATATCCGTGATTCTCTAGCATGCTGGGGTTTCTTGGGGGTGCCTCAAGATCCTTTGAAGGATGCCTCAAAAAGTGTGAGGAGATAAGAAGATAAGGGCAGGCTTATCTTTTCCTACCTAGCTGCTCTCCTACCCCCCACTGCCTACTCCCTCTGCAAGGAAGTAAGCCATGTAATCAAGTAATTTTTTTAATGGGGAGCCACTCAATTCACAGAATTTATGGAGGAGTGCCTTGAACCTAAAAAGGTTGAGAACTACTTCTCTACATGCATCTGTCCTCTACTAGAGAGACTAAACCTGAACAAAAAATACCAAACAAAGACAAGATGTGTCCTATAAAGTGATATCATCCTATTCGTGGACTAAGAGCCCACTTGATAAAAAACAATCTCTTCCTAACTCCTACTGCTGCAGTTCACTGGGTGGGGAATTTAAATATCAGGTGAATTCATACACCTCAGATGACATCTTCAATTTAAAACATAAATAAAGTTTATTTAAATTTCAATGAATTCTAACCACAGATCATTTATCAAATTCTCCTTTTAAAAGATGGCTGCATGATAATACACCTCTTCTGGGAGATTGAGCTATAATTACAAAATATAAATCCTTGAATTGATAAAGAGATATTGGAAACAATAAGAAAAGGAACACAAAAATGACAATAAACTTGGCTAATATTAAAATGTAAGCACAAAAACTCCCTTGCCAGGATATATTAGTGGAAAAGCTACTCATTTAATGCTTCTGAATAAGTTTGGAAAAGATAGAAAGGAGAACTTTAGTAAATTAGAGGATCTTTGTTCTGCCTGCAACAGGGTTATGAGAGATGTTGGAGTTGCATACATTTTGGTTCTCTTCAGAAAAATTGATTTTCCTGTGGAGGTTTGTACTTCTCAGGAATTCAGAGATTGGATCTGTTTGGCTTTGTGCAACATTTGCCATCTGGCTTCTCCTGTACCTTCCGCAAAATGTTTACTTTTCTGTCAATTCTGTGTACTTAGGATGATTTTAATCTCTTTTTTTTTTTTGTTTGAGGCTTTCTAAATGGCTCCACACAGTCCAGCATGTAGTCCTTGGCCTTAGCCTCAGAGAACTTTGTTAAAGGAAAATTAGTCATTTATTGTACTCTGTGCCAGCTGTGCTTTGGCCTGTTGTATCTGTTTTCTTAACTGCAAAGAGACCTTTGGATTTAAAAAAAAAGAAAACTCCTTTGTTTCTTAGCACACTATGGGTCCAGAAGTGGGCTTGGAGGCCAACCACACTCTCTATCTCCTTCTTTCTAGTTGCGTACAAAAGCTAACAGATCAATACAAAACTGATAAAATTACAGTTTTACGGTATTGCTATAAAAACCCACCTTCAATAATTAAAATGACAACCTCCATATAGTGGCAGCTATTTTAGCTTATTTTGCAGTCCTGCATGCTGTTGCCTCCATCCATTTTTCTATAAAGTCAGTGGAGCTGTTCATTTTCCCCTCAACCTCATGCTCCATCTCTGATGGTTCAGTCCCTTTCTACTTCTTCTTGATAACTAGCTTTCTCCTCCAACTCTGTTACCATTCCTTACATACCTTTCCCTTTCCAAACTCATGCAATGTTTTTTCTCCCCACTTGTCATTAATGGAAGGATATTTCTCCCATCCCTGTCCCAATCCCACCCTCCCCCCCACCAAAAAAAAAAAATGGAATAGATGATACAGAGTAGTGGGAAAGAAAAAAAGAAAGGAGGAACAGGAAATGATAGAGCATAATACACAGACAAAGGAGAAGGGTGTAGGAGGTGGCAAAAGAGAAGGGTAATGACAACTGATGAAGAGAAAGACCTGAGGATGCAAAAGACGTGGAGGCAACAGTAGAAAAGTGGGAGAGGCATCCTTAGTTGTGCATTACTAGCCATAGAAGAGAATACCAGCGTTCTGTGACATGGTGGAGGTACACAGTATATGCCTTTAATCCTACTGTTCACCAGCCGCATCCAGATTTCAAAAATCTATGGGGGGAAGGCATAGAAATTTTTCTCCTTCCTACAAAGGAAGAACACCTATCCCAGAAACACAGCCTGGCCATGATGGGCTGACATTAGGCACTGTTCCTGAAGTATATATGACTGAGTAACCCAGAAAGAAAACTTGTGCTATGCTTACTTTAACGGAGCCTCAGGCTCTCCATGTGCAGCCGGAAGAGAGACAGCCAGGGACAAAGTGATGGAGATAACACATGCAGCTGACAGAACTCTTTAGATGAGCTGTATAATTGACCTACCTAAGCCTCCTAGTCTCAAGTGATTCAACTTTGTTGGCTGCATATGCCTCTACAAGCATTTGTCCATGAAATATTCCCTGTGGCGGAGGGGGAGAGAACTAGATTAGCAAACAAAAGATGGAATAACTGCCTCTGACTCACACAAAGGGAATACAGAGGGAATACAAAGATGCATGTGTATGGAGCAGGTTACTGCTGCTTAAGGACTCTGAGGCTATGCTTCTGTGCCTGAATTCAAATTTTAGCTTGTCAGTAAACAAGCAAACACTTCCATTTAAATATAAAGTGCCACAGCAGTCTGAAGCAGCTGTTGAGAATCCTGTACCTTGTGCCTGTGTTCATCCATGTTTTCCAACTTCTGTCCTGTGTTTTCACCATAAGCCCCTTTCATTCTGTAAAAATAAAGGAAGGTATAGCTGGAGAGGCAGTGAGAAAAAAATGAGGAAAGTTATGCAGAGCAGGTGCTGTAGAATTCGAGCACCTGAATCAGAATTAGCCTTGTGGGGATTACATCTGACAACCTCCCCAATGCTCTCTCAACAAGACTGCAGATATGCAATAGGAAGAGATTTATTTGAGAAACAGTGAGGAAACTCATAGCAATGCTAAAAATGTACCTACACACTCACTCACTCACACACACACACACACACACACACACACACACACACATATATATATATATACAGGTTTAAACAGTGATTCTCAACTGGGGCCCCACAGCACCCTAGGGTGCCTGGAGATTCTTTCAAGGATGCCATGCTGTTACATTCACAAAAATGATTCACAAGACAAACCCAGAGCTATCAAATAAGAATAAGCTTGAGTCTTTCTGAGTTCCTGGCAGCAGAAAAACTGCTCTGTTATTTTTTTGCAGGCAAAGAGAGTGAAAAATAAAGCTGACTATTTTCCAAGGGGTGCCTTAATTCTAAAAAAGTAGAGAACCACTGTTTTAGAGAAACAGGTGGGCTTTTAATCCTTCCCTGTCTTAAACCCTTGACAACACCACTGAAGTCAATGTATAAGATTCCATAAGGCAGAATATGGACCAACAGTCAGTGATTAGGTAAATTTTAATATGAAGTACATTCTACCCATGGGGCTGAGATCCAGCAAGCTTTTCAGGTCTTCAGTGGAAGAGTACAAGCAGAGATGTTGGGCTGACTTAAACAATTTTTTCAGAGACTTTGCCTCACCAAAAAATGTGATTTAAAACCACTGGCAAATATGTCTGGACTTTGCCAAATACATTCTAAGCTGCATATGGTAGATTCATTTAGCATTCAGAAACTACATGATATGCAGGGAGGACAGTTAATCCTTCTACCTTATCTCAGCGGCCTACAGGGCTATAACATTAACAGCCCTAAAACTAACAAGATTTTGTCAATGTCAAGGTGGCTTTAAAGGTAAGGTACCCTAAATAAATAAAAAAGTAGGAAGCTCTAGTAAGATGCAAACAGCTGAAAACAGACTGTCCCCACACCCATTAGCTTAAGTGGTGCCTTTAATATTCAAACCAACAGAATCTGGCAAATTCCTAGTGTCTTTTGCATGAGTAAAAAGGCTGCTCTCCTTCCTCACAGACGCCTTAAGTGCATATACTGTAGTTCCATCTAGACAAAATCCTTGTAGCTAGATTCATATAATGGAGAAGGTAATGATGACAACATCCCTACCCTTCAAAAAGCCCAGTGATGACTGTACTTGTTGGGATGCCATAACCTGGGTTAATTCCTTCCTGTACCTAGAACTACTTCACCCTCCCTCCTCTCAAGAGTATGCTCTAATCACTCTACTTATAGGATATGCTGGAGTGGGTGGCTTTTAATTTGGTCTATTTGATGTTTCACTCTATATTTAAAAAAACCATGTATATTCATTGAACAAGAATAAGAAAAATTGATTCTACAGCAGGGTTTGGCAACCTACGCCCGTGAACTAGATCTGGCCCACAAAGTGATTCCATTTGGCCTACAAGGCTGGGATAATTGGCAGCTATTCAGTAGTGGGGGTGGGGGGAGAAATCAGCAGTGGAGCATGAGGAACAGCAGCTGGGTCACAAGTACACTGGTGGCAAGTCAGCAGCTAGGGACCACCTCCCAGGTGGGAGACAGTGGTCCACCTTCAGATAAGCTGCACTAATTTGGCTCACTGCCCCAAGGGGTGCCAACCTCTGCTCTAGAGCCAAGTGGCCAGACCAGTCAGCTAGGTTCCAGTCCCTACTCCAATGAAAGATCAATAAGTTTCTTACGAAGTGGACCAGCAACAACCGAAGATCAAGAATCAAACCAGAAGAACATAAAGGTTAGGAGATTTCCCTAGTGGATGAGGTGGTTCAAATCTCAAGTAAAAGAAGTATCTGAACCCAGGTGTCCCACCACTTAGGTACAAGCCCTACCTGCTTACTCTTAGTTTTTGGAATTGTGCTCTTTGCTTAAGAAAAAAGAACCCTGAAAACTAAACATTGTGTTCAGCTCTTAACAATGGTTTTCAAGTTTCTGCTGCAGTGAGAAAACAATCAGAATTTTTCTTCTGATTCTTGTGAGCCATTTTGCCCTTTGTAGATCTAGTAAACTAAAAATAATTAGTCACATAGAAAAATCTGTAGCTCAAACACAGGAACTGATAGAAATGGGAAGCTGCAAAGAATAAAGACATTTTAATGTACTAAACACATGCACCTAACCACCTCACTTTCCCTGTTGAATTGCTATTGTGAAAGCATTTCTAGCAAGATGGAAAGGATTGTGAGGGGGAAAACAATTTTTTCCCTTGACCAGTCTAAGGATCCAATAATAGTGTTATGTTAAACAAATTTTGCATGGGAAGCTAGCTACACTGGAATGGCTTTAGTAAATGAGTTCAGCAGGAAAATCTGTAAAAGCTTAGAGATTTTGTTCGTTTCAGGCATTAACATTATTATTTCATTGCCATGTTTATGCTATTAACCCACTTTATTGGACACAACACACTAATCATCAGCAGTACACCAGCAAGAAAAGCACTTAAATGAATATTTATAGCAAACTAGGAGAGTAGCATGAGCTACAGGCCATTCCCCTTCACTATTCTCATCTCTCGTTGTCAGAGTTCGATAACCTTTGTGCCAGATATTTTATGACACTGAAAAGGGGGTAATTTAAAAAACAACAACAAAAAGCAAAATAACAACAACCACTACCACCACCACCGCCCCCCCTCCCCGCATATATAAGGTCCTTCAAGGCTCAGTCAAACCTGGAAAAAAGTATGTACTTTCACCCTGGGTATAATTAACTGGTAAAGTTTCTCCACAAACAATCCAAGATCGTACACAATGAGGGAAATCCTTGCTAAGATGGAAACAAACCAAGCAAATAGATATACATACAGAAGAAAATAATCCCCCTTGTAGTCCACTTCTTTCACACCCACTGATGCTACTGTCCCAGAGGTAACAGTCCTGAGTGACTACATCATCCATCTCCCAAATCACACTCATGGTCTGGAAGAGTGAGCTGCAGTAAATCAGGTGTCCCTTTGCAAGCCTATCTCTGGCCCCAAAGTAGCTGTCTATTTGGTCCTGCTTGACAGCCAACACTCCTATCTAGCACAGCTTTGTAAAGGTGTTGGATAAGTAGGACTTAACTGCAACTCTGCTGCTGACTTCTGTGTCATGCTCATCATAAAATCCGCTACAAACAGCTCTCGTGTCAAAGAACACAATATCTCCTGCCATTAAATCTTCACTGAAATGAAGCCAAGAGCTCTTAGGACCTTGGAAATAAGCACTATGCTACCTGAGTTCTTGCTCCTTGATCTTTCTTCTCTAGCAGTCTCAAAATAATGGTGCCCAGGTATAATTAGAGGAATTGTAGGTAAGAAACCTATGCAGATCAAGCTCTCTTTAGCAGCACTTTGTTCAAGGTAATAGACTGTTTTCTCCTCTTTGCAGAAAGTGATTTTTTTTTAGTGGTTTTTATATATTTTCCTGCCTTAAGAGCAGCCACACACTAAGTGGACCCTTTTTTGTTAATGCAAAAAGGGGGTAACCAGTAGGGCTGTGAGAAATTTCACTGGCAGCTTCATTTTGACGCTGTTTCGACTCATTTTGAGCTTGAAACAGCGAAATCAAAATGAAACAGAGAGCTTCAAAACAGCCTTAAAATGAAACGAGGCAAGTCAAAACGTTTCGAAAGATTTGAAACGTTTTGAGTTTGGAAGCTCAAGCTGGGCTTGCCTGCAGGGAAACGGAAACTAAAGTAAGGAGAGGGAGGGGGAAGAACTGTTCTCATTATTGACTGTGTAGCTGACCAGTGACTGTTATCCTTCCCTGAGGCCCCTTCCAATCCCAGTGCTCTAGGGGAGGGATGGAAAAACTGCAGAAAAGGCAGCATTGTTTGAACAGCCCTGCTTTCCCCCTTGGTGTCAATTACTGAGCTATGTTCCAGTTTTGCCTGTCAGGTCCCAGACTCCCCCTGCACCTACCTCCTTGACAGCTGGCAGGTTTTGTGCCCACAGCAGGGGCTAGCAGGCCTGCAGATGTCACCCTGCTGCGCCTTAACACACATAGTGGCACCCATGTCACGAGTTTTGCTTGTCCGCAGCTTGAGGTGCAGTTTCCCCAAAACCCCTGCACCTGCCTCCTTGAAACTTGGCAGGCTCCATGGCCTCAGCAAGGGCTAGCAAGCCTGCAGCTTTGACCCCGCTGTGGCTTAACACATACACGACATGAGTTTGCTTTCAAGACTTTGAGGTGCGGTTTCCTAGAAACCCCTCCACCTATCTCTTTGAAACTTGGCAGGACGCATGCCCTTTGAAGGGGCTACAATTTCTGCAAGTTCCATCCAAATCAGGCCAGAAATGACAAAGTTATAAGCTGTTTTGGGCTTCCCCATTATAGCCTATGGGCAAAACAGCGTCAAAACAGCGATGTGCAAGTCGAAATGGAACGGTGCCGCTTCGCATGGCCCTAGCAACCACCTCAAAGCATTTCTTCCTAAAGCACGTTCTCAAAGCACTCCCTGGAATCCTGCAGATGTTGCCTAAGTAGTCTGTCTCCTTTGTGAACTGGTAACTCTAGGCTAAAGCTACCTGAAAGAGAAGCTAGAGAGGAAGGAAAGTTTGGCCAATTCAGTGATACATATTTGAATTCCTGAGTGAAGATTTCTGCGCTAGAGTCCCAGTGTTTGCACGCTGTTTTATATGCCATTTTAAAGAGCTTGCATGTTATAGGATTGAGAGTTACTATTTCAGTCATCCAAACTTAAAATTGTTCCAAATATAATCCCATGCTCTGTTTTCAAAATAAGAAAGATGTTAAGACAAATTATCTATCATATCCCAGACTAGCAAGTTGTGGGGTGGGGAAGCACTTTGTGGCAAGATCCTTCTTAACTGTATTGGAATCAAAGCGTAGAAGTACCCTTTTATGAAACTCTCTTCACAGAAAAATTAACCACAGACAAGAATTATTCTTCTTTCTCTCTCCCACTCATTCCCCATCTTCCTCTTGCCCTTTGCCCTTCCTTCCTCCTTTTCTTGAGGGGATGAGAAACAGGACTTTAACAGCATGAAATCATGTTTAGGTTCCTGCCTGATATTCATAAGATATTTAGGATACGGACTGTCTCTTTTTTTTTTTTTTGCATTTGTCCAACTCTGAGAACAATGGGTTTTCTGACACACACTGGGGCTCCCTCACTGCTACAGTAATACCAATAAATAAAATTAAACAAGTGACTAATTAAATAAATTATTTCATGGAAGCAAGGAAGTGCTCAGCATTTTGAAATTTAAGGCACTTATTAAGGCACTTATCCTTGGACTTACAGTGGAAATGCAGGCTCTAAGTTTTAAAGAACATAGCCATATGCATGCATATACACATATATATATACACATACACACACACACATATATATACATAAATACATATATATGTGTATATATATACATACATAAAGAACTTGGACATATACATATACGTTTATGTATGTATGTGTGTATATATATGTATTTATGTAGTGTGTGTGTGTGTGTGTGTGTGTGTGTGTGTGTATGCATGTGTGCGTGTATGCATATGGCCATGTTCTTTAAAACTAAGAGCCTGCATTTCCACTGTAAGTCCATAGATCAAACATATTTTATGTGCACACATATCCACACATACAAGTGGAAGGAGAAATACACTTGCAGCTTAGACAGTGACAGGTACGTTATTCTGAAGGTACTTGGATTATGGGAATCATAGCGAGGCCAAGTCATTTTGCATAGTAAGCTTCAGTGAATGTTATGGCTGGGGAAAGGGTTTCTGTGGGGGTTTGTTTTGAAGAATAATTTATTTATTCACCAAAAATGAATTTTTGGGGTGGCCAAACCACTGACAAACTAATTCACAAATAGTTTCAACTAATACAACAATGAAAATTTTCTGAATTAGCTTTCTCAGAGCTTCTGGTTGGTCACAAGGAGATGGACACAATTCATGTGACAAAGAAGGAAGCGGTATCTACACCTACGGAGGGACTGGTTTGTAGAGAATCTGAGTTGAAATACCCTTGTGACCTGATTTTTAGTGGTAACTTGTACAGAAGTCGCCTACTCCAGGAGAAATGTCCTAACCAATGAACTGCATGGCATTCTGGAGAATTGGGGGTGCCTCTCCCAAGCTCTCCCATTGTTCCCCTTTGTATAACTATTTACATAATCATGAAGCAGGGATAGAAACACAGGGGTCTCAAACCATGAGCAACCTAAGCATGATACAAAATTAATGTGCTAAGTACTAGACTACAGAGAACCATCACCAGTTCCTACTCCATTTTGTGGAAGGTATCTAAATCCTCTTGTGAATCTAGCCCATGCTTTCCAAATTTATTTTATGTTTATTTAAAGAAAAGGTAGCTAAAAATATCCAACACTGAAGCAAAAGGCTTGGTTTTGCTCAAAAACACACTTTTTCTACTGCCTGAATATTACAAAAATGTGAACTTGGGGTTGACCCCAAACAATGTTTTATTCCTTTTTTTCAGAACTGCCAAGGTCATTACAAAAAATCCATTCTTACACAGCTCTAGTCTCAGCCTATTTAGCTTGAAATTCAAACAGTGAACTACATATGTAAAGCTCTACAGTCTCCAGAGCCCTACAGTTCTTCCCCCTCCCCCCCACCCGCAACTCAACCAGTCCTTTCTATTATCAGTGCTATTTTCAGCCAGGCATGTGACATTAAAACAGAAGTGAGATCACACTCCCCTCAGATGTCTAAACTTGGAATTTCCCAGCTAAAACAACAATTTCTTTCTGGTTCCAATTTTCGGTAGAATAATAATATAAATTATGAGTATGGCAAATAGTCTCTGGACACCTTACTGTACATGCCAACATAAGGGTAGACAATAAACAAGTAAAGTTCCAAGTTTGATTTAAAATCCTGGACCAATACTTATTCTCAACCACAGAATTTGATAAATGATTTCCTGAGCAGAGAACATAAATGCTTCAAGCATGAGCTCCAAGTGTCTCCAGGTTATTTTTTGTGTAGTGTAATATATCTCCATACTTTGAGTAGACAGAACCACCAGGAATATAAAAAGTAAATAATCTGAAAGACAAACTGGCATGATGTTTTAAGAAAGCTGACTCTAAGCAACAATACTTTAAAATGAATAACACTTTCCATTCACTTCAAAATCTAACACTATGGCAATTGCTCTATCCTCCCAACAACTAAAACACTCTCCACAACTAAGAAATGCTTTAGTTTTTAATCAATATGCACTAAAATCTAGTTGGATTTAAAAAGACACACAAAAAAATACTGTTCAATCAACAGTCCCAGTGATTTGGTTGACTATCACCTTCCACTCTCCAGTATCACTACAGTAGCTTTATCCTCCCTGTATTATTCTTCATGTTTACCATGATATACAAATGAAGCAAACTTCAGAGTTGTACAGGAAACACAAGGCCCAAGGGACACAAAAGACTGGTGTGCAGTGGCTTTGCTTTATAAAGGATTTTCAGTTCTATGCTGCTCGTTCCTTGCTCACTGCTGATGCTGTTGAGCCCTTTATTCAATGCATAGTCAAAACTAGGGACTGTACAAGAGCTAACAGACTCAGACTGCATGAGCTTTAGCTAATACTGGTGAATTAAAGGGAAAACCTGGAAGAAACAGTGAATGTTATCTTGGTTTCTACAGGAGAGGGGATATGTTTATTCATTTACAATCTGGTGAACAATGACAGAGGCCTAACTTGTTTGTACTTTTAGTTCAAGAATGCTGTATTCCTCACCATAGAGATCCTTTTCCTTGTCACTTTGGTATTGGATAAATATAATACAAGCTATATGAAACCGCCCCAGAGAATCACTCAGGAAATACAGCTGGTGCAGATTACAGCTGCTCACTCTTGCTATGAAGTAATACTTCACACACAGAGCACATTAGGCAGGTGTTTTGTAATCTTCTGTGGTTTACAGTTTAAATTCTGTGGTTACAGTTTGTTTTCTGGTTAAATTTAAAGCATCGATTTTAATCTCCACACAAGTTCCTTAGTGATTTAAAAATCACCTTGGAGACCATACCTCTCCCCCTCTCTGCAGTATCACGGTAAATGTGGTCACCATGCTTCCATAAGCTTCCTCCTGGAAACAGCAAGGCAAGGTGGCAAAACATTATTAGATAAAGGTGGATTTATTGAATCTTAATATGTTGGTTTGGTTTTTTTAAAAGTCCTAGATAGTTTGGGTACATACAGACATTCAGGTCACCCAATCTAACTTCGTTTACCCAGATTCAGACCTTACATTTAGATCGACCTATTATTAGATCCCTAGTTAGGGCCATCTAAGTGCAAATTATACAGAAGTTCTGAAAGTTGAGATCAGTCTAAAAATGGCTGCCTCGATCTGAGTCAACTGGTCCCCCAAGGTAGTCTAACTTGGCTTGGGTCAGGCAAGAAGTCCTAACTGAACTTCTGTACAGTTCCCAGAACAACTTCAGGGCTGGGGAAGCTCAGCCACTGGCCCCAGCTCCAGGGCTGCATTTTTCTTACCCTGTCTCCCAGCGCCAGGCTATTTTTAGCCCCTCCGTCCCCCTGCATCCACCAAATGCTACATCCTGCAAGCTGCTCACAGCACCAACTTTACTGGTATTTGCCAGTGCCGGAAGCTAAGGAAGTAAATCAGAGTGGGTTTGCCGGGGTGAGTTGTGGGATTAAAAATAGCCCCTGGTACTGGAGTGGCAAGAGAGACTCCACATGCCCCCAAGCCTCCCTGCAGATCCCATTAGCCTCCCCTGATCCTGCCAAACCCTCCCAGGCCCCACCAACCCCCTGCCCCCACAGATCCTACATACTCCCCCCAATTCCCTTGACCCTCCTCTGAGGACTTCACTTGCCTCCCCCCAAGCCCTTCCTGCAGACCCCTCTTGCCCCCCATGATCCCCTCCCCACTTGCCCCCTGATCCTCCCAAGCCCTTTCACTAGCCACCCCCATCCCAATTTACCTTAGATTGGATGACCATTTTTAATTCAAACTAACCTCCCTGAATGTCTATACATACATTTTTAGTCCTGCCTCCATTACATAAAAAATGTGATGTGCTTGATCTTTACATATGACCATGTGGAAAAAAGCCATGGGCAGCAATAAGCACCAAGACCCCTACTTCCTGATCTATCTATTAAACAAGACATTGAGGACCAAACGATCAACCTTCTGTGACATGCCATGTACTTAAAAAATGGCCCTATTTGTCTTTTAAATAAAGCTATAGAACTTGCGTTTTGCGCCTCCAAATCCTCTGGTGTTTCCTTGAACTTTTCTTATGGACTTTTCAGGGCCCTAGATTTCTTAATGAAGTACATGCATGCTCTTCTGAAGATCGAAGATGAAGCAACACAGTAATCCCAACATAATTCTCCAGAAGTATGTTATCTATTTCCTAAACTAGTGAAGAAACTATGAGGAATTGAGCTGAATTCCTCCTTCCCACTTTAACCTTTACTAACCAAGATATTTCCAGATAAAACTTAACCTCTGCTCACCTGAGATTACCAAACAAGTCAACATTAAACCAAAAATCTTTCTCTATAACAAATTTGGGGAGATCTTTGTACACAGAAAAACTGAAAATAAAGCAAGCATATCAAAGGCAACTCATTTATACTAAAAGAATTTCCCCATGTATTTGCAACTCCTAACTGTAGCCTGTATTATAGACCCACCCTTACTACAACAGCAGAGCTATGGCAGCAGAGACCCGGGAGGTATCAGGAGTTTTTCTATTGCCCTAATTACATTAATTTCCTCAAACAGCTGCCAGCAGTTCTGTCAGCAGCACTAAACCTGTGTTGGGGGATTTGCCAGGAGACCTGTGTCAGCTGTGGGGTGTAATCTTTTTTACACAGACATGAAGGTAGAACTTTGTAAAGCATACAAAGCCATATTTTATTATTTCTGAGACTGGCCATTAAAACGGTGGTAAATTCCCTAATGTATTAATAATCTGCAGTGATACAGCTGAGGGCACATAAAAGTATTTAATGGAAAACACGTATTTGGGGAACAGAATCCTAAAGGTACCTTTTTTACTAATATTAGTCAATAAACTCTTAACACTTTTTAGACTGCGTTGATGTAGCTGATGAAAATGCCATCCAACAGAAAACATGACAGAAGGTAATGGCACAGCAATCACCAAGTGACTGTGCTCAATTAACAGTCGACTTCCAAGGACTTCTGGAAACAAATTTGTTTAGAGAAACTAATACAGCCTGTCATGAAAGGACTCAAAGCAAAGTGGACTTCAGTGGTTCTCAACCATTTTAGACTCAAAGCTAGACTCAAGGCACCCTTTGAAAAATGTCAACTCTGAGTTAGTTGGGGGGTTTTTACTACAGAAAAATAATAGGGCAATTGTTTTGTTTGCAAAGAACTCAGACAACAGCAGGGCAAAACATTTTCAACACTATGGATTCCTATTTGAAGTCTCTGGGTTGATCTTGTGAATCATGTCTGTATGCGTAACGGTTCTGCATTACACCCTGTGGCATCCTTGAAAGGATGTTGTAGCACTCTGGTTAAGAATCACTGGGCTAGATTATTTTCTCAGCAAGAAGGAAAAAGGGGAAGACATGTCACAATCAGTTGTAGCTCCCCATATTCTTGGGACCAGCCTTAGGCATAACGCAACTTAAAACTATTCTCAGGTTGCCTCAAGTTCATGAAAGCTAACTGCCATCTGTCAGGCCATCAGCAAGCTGCCTGTGGGGCCTTCAGATGGTCAAAGTCTGAGCTCCGCTATGTGACATGAAGCTTATGAATTTTATCAGGTCCTAAATCTAAAGCTATTCCTCTGGTCCACAATCAGTATCTATAAACCAAACTCAGCAGATGGATGAAAGTACTGCAGCAGTCAGTTCGCAGTCCATCTCCTTTGCTGAGCCAGTCACTGCTGCATTGAAGGAAGCGCTCTAATCAGATTTTTGTTAGTAATTCTTTCCACGACTGCCAAGTCCTGTCAGCATTTTCTAAACATTTTTTTGCTAACGCACAGCATTTTGTGACCAATTTAGGTGTTTTCATTTGCGCTACCTTTCCTCTGCTACTATTCCTTGTACTTCTTTCTACAACAGAAACAGGCAGACAACATAACAACTTATCTTGAAAATAAACTTACTATATCTTAAAAATGCCTAAGAGGTACGGAGATTGGAATACTTGTGAGGAGTCTCAAGAAACTTTGAATAAAGAGAGACATTAACCTGAAAATTGAACCTCCTCTCCTCTGGATCCAAGCGCAGGACCATTCTGAGCCAAGTCCTGACATTGCAACAACTTATTTAAAGAAGAAACTTGGGAAAAACAAATCCAGGTTCTGTATGGGAAGATAATATGCAGGAATTCAGGCAATATCTAGTTTCCCATCCTGAACTATCTGCCCAGCTCTGTTTTCAAGCTTCCATTGATAAAAAGCTCAGCCTTAGAATACTTATGAGGAGTTTATTTATTTATGAAGAGTTTATAATGTATTATACTATCAAATATATATATTGTGATCTCCCTCTGAATCAACTGATAAGCCTTATAAAGCCAATATACCAAGTGCCAGACTTATTTACATTCCACATAATCAGCTAACCCTGAAGGCCAAGCTGCAAGACATGCATTAACTTGCATTAAGAGGCACAGGTTTGCTGTGAGCCCCTCCCTTTCTGAATTTGTAGGATTTTTAATTTACCACCTGGTTTCAAAATTCTGAGGAAAAAGCAAAAAAGGAAGGAAAATATGGTTAGAACATGCTGTTAACAGTGTATTACGTTGTTTCCTGGATAGCAGTGAGATAAATGGTATGAATCAAGATTCACATTTCTGAAAAGGCACCCTATGCTCTCTATTAATAGCATTATGGGCACATACGTTCCTACAGTCTATTCACCTTACCTTTCCCATAAATCCAGTGGTCTGACTTGCGACTATCTCACACTATAGCCATTATTTTCTCTATAATACTGACAAGGAAAATGACTTCCAGCACCTAATATCAAAAAAACTAACAACATTTTGCATCTTCCCCCTTTATTATTTTTCCTTAACTTCTTCACAAGCAAGTTTGCATTTCTGGAGAGGCTATGATATTGAAAGATTGCATGGAATATCTGAAAAGAACTGCAGGGCTTAAAGATTCATATCGCCACATGTTAGGCAGCATCAGTTTCTAATCCTTGGAATTTACACTATCTCCAAGATGGCAGCTTTTTACAGGCCGAGGAATATATTGTCTAGACTGCAGTAATGCCCAAATGCCAAGGGACATGCCATTCTTGAGGAACATGGAATCTCCCTCTCGCCGTCTTTTATTTTTTTTAATCAAAAGAGCTCATTGCGTTTCAAAATGAAGAAAACTTGCAGGAAAGAAAGGCATGTTTAGGTTATAAAAGAAGTTTTCCTATGTACAAGTTTGAAACAGCTCTGTGCATCAGGCTACCATTGTGCAAATATGGGGGTCTTCTAGATGGTCTTTGCTTACTGCTTGGTATTTCTGCAGGAGGTCTAGAAAATGCAATGAAGATTGCTTTGAGCCTCTGTGTTGCACTTGCTCTCCAGCTTGCAACAAGCCTGCCAGGTGCTTTTCACTGTCTAAAGAATGGGTCCAAATATTACCCAGGTTTAGATTAAAACAGGCAGAAACCAATTTGTAAAGACAAATTAAAGATTCCCATTTCTTTCTTCATTCCACAGTCCCAGAAAAGCTGAGGCATCTTGTTTGTAAAGACATCTGTCATAAGCATAAGAGCAGGTTGGCGATTTCAAATTTAGCACATTCCAGGAACGTAGGTGGTTCCAACAAGCAGGAGTGAGTGAACAGCTGTTTGCTTGGCCTATTCCCTTCTGATACAGGCAGATTTCTAATAGGAAATGCCATTAAATCAGAACAGCAGTAAGTAGTTCTGAATAACTACAGTATCCCCATAGGCCCCTAGCAGATGTGTAAGTAAAGGTCCAAAGGGATCTGATATGGCATCCCCACAATCACTTCCTGCCATGCCACAAGTACATGGCCGGAGACATGATTGAGAGATGTAGCATCAGATCCCATCGTGCCTTATTGTCAGTGGAGGGGGATCCCAGGATCTCTATCCTACCTTCCCCTAAACTAGCAGGTAGCAAGCTCCTATGGCTGGGAGCCCTGTCAGCTGATGGGGCTCCTATCTACAAGGGTGCACCACGTGCTCCCAGGTTTGAGAGCACCCAGTTCATCTGAGCTCCTAGTCACAGGGATGCACCGTGTGCTCCCACAGCTGGTAGCTCCCAGCTGATCCTGGCTCTCGGCCACAGGAGTGAGCCATGCACTCCCAAGGCTGAAAGCCATCAGCTGATGGAGCTCCCAGCCACAGGGGCACTCCTTGAGGCTGAGTGACGCAGCCGGGCCATGTGTTCAATTATTGGTATGATAGGAACCAGCCAGAAAGTTATTACGCATTTTTGTGTAATAACTTTGTGGCTTATTCCTTGTTTTATCACATTATTACCTGTGGCTGGGTAACGATTTCAGGCTCGATTAACTGGTCTTAAGTGTAATATGTACCAGGCGTCATAGGAATGGAGGTGGATCCTGGAGTTAGATGGGGTACTTTTAGAACATGATATAGATATGGATCATACAAATCCCAGGCTTTCTGCAGCTGTTGCTTCCCTCATACACCTATTGGACTGTCCAAAATTTCATTAGATGATCTTTGTGCTCATAATATGGCACTTCGAGTAAAGGAAGTAGCCCCAAGAATCAGCTGTTTATCTGCAGTAAACAGATACCTGTACTTTACACTTGTGAGGGCCTTGTTACACCTTATAGTTTGGGCAGCACAATGTTGATGGGTGTTAGTGCTAGCTCAAGGTTGCACACATCAGGCCGGCAGGAGCTTGGAAGACTGAAAGTTAAGAATCCCCCCCAACTCACCCAATTTTGGGCTCTGCCTGCTCCCCTGGAAAAGACAGTGTGGACAGCCACAAGTAAGGGGGGGGCGGAGTGGGAGGGGCAATAAAGAGGGATCTGGGGTGCTGGGGTACCTTACATGAAGGTGTAGCCTAGAGTGGCTATATACCTTAGTGTAACATGAGCTGGGGAGCAAAGGCCAGAGATAGACCTGCCCTGGAGTGGTGTAACTTTGAGTTGCATTAGGAGTTCTCAGCTTGCGGTGTTACTGTGGGGACAAGCCAGGTGTTAAGACCCACCCAAAATTACTGTGTAACAAGACCCTCAGTAGTACCACTTACATGTTGGTATGACCTGAGCCCCAAGAATGGAGGACTGAGGGACAGGAACACTCTAATAAAGTATAAGAAAGTTTAAAAAGTCAATTGAAGTTGCACACTAAAACAAACCATAGCAGGAAAATAGTCTGGGACCATTCCAAAAATGTAGAAATAGTTCAAATTGTTAAGTAGGCTGCATGTAGGAGCTGCCTATCCATTACCAGAATATTCACTGATTTATGAGTGATTTTTTGATTGATGTATGCTTTTACCATCTAGCATGTTTTAGGAACTGCTGGAATACTTTAGCCAAACAGGTGGTAAAAAAATAAGCTATGCCCATCCAGAAGCTGGGAGATGAAATGACTCCAACATCAACCTCTCTTCTCAAGCTCTTGCTGCAAAGCGTACTGATAGTTCTCCACAAAGCTGCCTAAGATATAATGTAAAAACTTCTCCAAAACTTCAGCACCAAATGTAATGCCAGTGGTGACCTGTATCACAAGGTCTTCATGAAGTAGCAGGAAACAGGTTTTGTTGATGTGCTGCAGGGTAGGATATCAGCTCTCAGAGCTGCTCTAATTAAAGTGCCACTGTGTCTTGTGTATCAGTGTCCCTGCACTTAAAGATGATGGCGGTGCAGACAAAGTTGTATAAAACAATACTACATCTTTACTGCAGGGCACCTTCAAAACTATGAGGTGTGTAAATCAATGGGATCAAAAATAATTCAGTGTTTGCAGGAACAGTTTCTTGAACTACAAGCAGCAGTACCTAGATGAATATCTGCAGAAAAGAGCACCAGAAGCAAAGCCTGGGAGAACTCATACTGCAGGTCTGCAGCAGCTGACAGCCTCACTACACACCAGCTGCAGGAACTCCACAGCTCAGGCTCCCCAGGGGCTGTCCGTGGTGCCCTGTTCTTGCCCAGCAGTATATATCCAGAGAGGCTGAGGAGCAGAGCTGAACCACCTATGGCAAAAAACCTGGGGGGGGAAGAGGCACCATTCTTCTCCTGCACCACCACCACATGCTACAGGGGTAAGGGCTACCCAGCCTATATAGTTGTGCAAGATTCTCAGGTGCAATTCTGGCTTCCCCTCTAAGCACCAAGAGCAAATGCCCCCCACACGTACCCCCATGTCCCTTCCCCACAAATTATGCTATTGCCAACATTGTCCAAGGCCCATATTGGGAAAACCTCTCACACACGTCCATACACGCCTATGCCTACATCTACATCTGTACTGAGAATGCGCACACGTGGACACACACACACACGCACACACTCTGATAATGACATGCATTCCTAATCATCCTGTAAAGCATTTGGCAGTCTACCTATTAGTTAATGCAAATATTTTTCCTATTGAAGTATATTTTATTGTGCTAATAGTTATTGTAAAAAGTGCAAACACACACAAGGCAAACAAGCATTTTAAAACAGAGACCACCACATGTTTTGTACATTTGCACAAAACCTAGTACAACTGAATTCCAGTGCTAATTGGGACTTCTGGGCACTAATGTAACATGCTTATTATAGTATTCCTTGCTAGACCCCAATCACAAAAATTTGTTAAAGTTTTTCACTGGCACAGTGAAATAATCCCTTCTGTTTAAGAAGGAAGGGATACCAAGATTATTCTCCAAGAACACCATGATGAAGATTATGCCATCTTAAGGATTTTAATATAGATAAGTAATTCATTTAAAGCAAGATTAAAAAATACTGGTCCTCAAGGTACATGCAGCTGGATAAGATGTAATAAGAGTATGCATCGATCCTGCTGCACTTACACGGCATGCTTTCTGTTCAGAGATCTGATTTGTTTTTATCCAGTCACGTATAAAATTTAAGTATTAAAAATGATTGCTGGCATATAGGAAAATCAACCAATAGAAAAGTTTCAAGGAAGTTTAGGATGGGAATGTGACAACTTTTAAAACAGCAAGAAAAAGCAGTGACAAAATGGCAGATGATTAGTACATTCTGAGTCAGCCTTAATGTATCTTAATGTAACTTTATGGGATACTGCAGCATATTGCATGCTGCAGCAAGAATACCAAATTTTCTCACTTACAATACATACCTTTTCCCAAAAAATTAGCTGTTGGAAATTGTGGTGTGCATCATAAGCAATAAAATACAGTAACAGAAGTTTCTTCTGCTGGAGGGGAAGCAAAAGTAAGATTGTACAGGTTCCAACAGGGAGCAGCACAATGAATATGTTGAGTTCCCTACGTGCTGCTATTTGATTACTTTCTGCTAGTTATCTGAAAGGAAAGACCTTTTCTTCATTCTGTCTTTCAAAAACAAGGTACATGTCTTATGCTGGGGGCATGCTGTACGCACAGAAATACAGTGTGCAGCCACATTAGACAAATAGTTTGTTTGATGCACTGAACTTGGCTTATTTATAATCTTCAAGACATCTTCCACTTCAGTCTGTTCTATTACCCATATGTTTGACCTCTTTCTCCATGTAACATTAACAATTTAAGATTATCCTTTCATTCTTTGTTGTTCAGCCAGTTTGAAACTGTATCTTCAATAATAATGGCACCAACATCTATCTATCTTTCTCCTTCAGATGATGCTTTCTTCCTGAAATATGTTAAACCATTTAATGAGCTACCATTTGTACATGTAGTTCCACAGAAATGCAACTACCTCAGGGATAAAGGACAGTCAAGGACTAGCACTAAGCAACAAGTAAAAGAAGAAATTTTAATTAAGGACATTAGTGCCATTCCCTAGTCTTCTGAAAAAGCCCATGTTTGTTTTATATTCTGAAGGATCAGAAAGGACTTCAATATTTTAAAACAGATAAAATGATTTCTATGCAGTTTAAGACATAGTCCACAAACAGAAAATGAGGCAAAAACAATCTTCGAATAAAGCATGTTTGAATTCTTTGTTTATTGCTTGGCATAATAATCACAAATAGGTCATTATGAAAGCTCCATAAAATACATTAATTGAGCAAATTTTCTTAACACAGGGTCTTATCAGTACTATGCATATTCAACTAGCTTATATTCTGCATGCATACGAGAATGCGCTTGTGCAAATCTTGTTAAGTCATGTACAAGTACAATATCTACATGCAGTTGCCAACTTGTCAATATGTTTGTTTCTTTATATACATTCTAAGAAAAGCATTCATATAGCACATAATTTTTATATGCATCTCTGGAAATATTTTGAATCATTATAACCAAGTTACTTAATATATTAAAAATCTTTAAAGTGCCATAGAATTCAAAAGAAATCAGAGTGCAAATGAGAAACCTTTTAGAGATCTTTAAATTTATTAGATTACTAATTTATAGTATTTCTTCCTCTCCACACCTGTCTTGAAACAGAGGAATAATCTTCTTTTTCATTTTCAAAAGTCAAATTGCCTCTTATAAACTAGGAAAGCAAGGTGAAACTCCTGCATTGCAGAATTTTGTTATCAAAACTGAGTTGTTCAGTTTCATAATAATGTCACAGTTAGTCCATGAAGTGAAATAATGTCATCTGTGTACAGTAAGAAGGATCCTGAAGTTTAAAGCTTCACCAACATCACTTTACCATGAATCTCCACAGACAGTAGCATACAACTCATGCTCCAAGGCATAAATTTGTTTTGATGGCTGAAGCAAACTATAGTAATTGAATTGGATGGTACTATTGTCCTTTCCATCAGCATTTCTGTCAGCACTATACAAGACAAACAACGCTACCCATAGTATTGTAAGGAGTTTGCATTTCCAGTCAACAGGACTACTGAAAGTATGAGTTTATACAGAATCAGAGCCCAATAATGTTAAAACGTATTTATTTTGTTGGTTTAACATAACTTAAGAAGTATAAAGAATAGCTTTTCAGAGACATAAATTATATTAACTATTTCTGAAACTTTGGATTTTACATTAATAGGAAAAAGACAGAGACTATAACCTAAAAATTACCAGATTGCCCACAAAACATCCTGAAAACTTACCAGCTCACAGAACTTTGTCTTCCATAGTAAATTTACCATGGAAGTGTAGTGTGTGCACACACACACATATTCAAAATACCTGACCTCTTGGATCCAAGAAAGGAGATTGATGATTGCAGAAAAAACCATTCCCTACCCTCCTTCCATTTAACAAAAATAAGTTAGATTTATGCCTCAACCACACCCCAAAATATTTCTTCAGTCTCCTTAAAGCATTCTAGCTAATGACAGAAAAGCCTGAGGCAGAATCAATTCAACCTTTTCAGGTTTCTGTAACCAGTGAACATTGGATCATGAGCAAATATAACACGTTCGTCCTTGCCAAGGGAAGGGAGCGAATGCCTGCACTGGCCAGGCCAGAAGGCAGGGATGCTCCAGCATACCTCCCAGCCTGGCAGCCATGCCCAGCCAAGCCAGGCCATCTCTGATTGGCTGTCAAGCACATGCCCCCAACTCCTGCTGTCACCGCAGACCCTCCCCTGCACTAAGTCCTGGCTTTCCAGAGCTGGTAGCTATGGTGACCTCAGAGGGGGCAGGGGCAGGGAATAAAACCCCCATGCTCTAGCCATGGTCCCCGCCAACTGATGTCTGTACAACGTGGGGGAGTTTGCCAGGTGGCAGGGGATTTTACCCTGCAACCCAGCATTCCTCCCACCATGGCCCAGTTGGTCAATCACCCCAGCCCCACCCCTGCACTGACCTGGCCTCTCAGTTGTAGGCAGTAAGTCACGAGGCCAGGTCCAGCATAGGGCAGGGCTGGAGTGATTGCCCCACTGAGCTGCAGAGGGAAGTATGCTGGACTGTGGCAGGGGGGAAGTCCCCACCACCTGGCAGCCTCCCCCCAACACTGCGCAGACCCCAAATAGGGGGGCCATGGCCAGGGTAGACAGAATCAGTTACCAACACCTGCACATCCAATACACATAAGTGGATTACTAATTCATATACCACACACACACAATGATATCTGTATATCTATCTGTGTGTGTGTGTGTGTTCACTAATTCACACACATACCACCCACCTATGCATACACACAGGTGAGTTCCTAAGTTTGGTGTTGTGATGTGTATGTATGTGCTTGGTGTACTTGGGATACCTGGGGAAAGATTAAGGTAAGAAAGTAGAAGTGTAGGGAGTGAAAGTTGCTGGGAATGAAAGTTACCAGGACCGGGATTAGAACCAGTAGGCTAGAGGGGCCTGGGCTGAAGAACTGAGGCTCAGGTGTAACTTTAGGTTAATTGATCTTAATTGATTAAAAGACAATGCCCAAAGCCTGCAGAACAGGGAAAATGGGACTAAGGGAAAGTGTAAATGTTTAAGAGGGGCTCTGGGTGTGGGGAGCCAGAGGATGGCTCCGGGGCAGCTAGAGAAGTTGCAGGGAGTCACATGACATGGGAGGCTGAAAGGCAGCAGGAACAGCATGAAAGCAAGGAGAGTATGAGAGGTGGCAGAAAAGGGGAAATGGAATTGGGAGGAGATCGCGAAACTAGCAGAGACGGGGGCTGGAGCTGAGAGAGAGAGTGAGAGAGAGAACAAGGCTGGAATTTAAGATAGGGAAGGGACTGCGATTCAGTAAAACATGACCCAACTCGGGGTTGCAAATGACATTGGTTTCATTGAACAGGGGAGATGGTGACACAATGTCTTATTGGTTCCCTTGTGAGCACGCACGCACACACACACACACACACACACACAATGGCAGCAGGGGTTAGAGAGAGGCTTGGTGCAGGGACTGAAGTCTACTGACGTCCAGAAGGAGTGATAGAGACAGAGAGAGAGTCCAAATTGTAGGAGGAGGTGTGCAGGTAGTATCTACCTATCCCATGCAGGAATGGGTCCTTGTCCAGAAGGTGTTGTCCAGAGGGGGGTCACCGGCAGGGCCTCTGGGTAGATAGGTGGTGTGGCATGGTGCTGGTCCAGATAGAGAGGGCATCCCACTGGGTCTGTCTTCACTGCCCCTTTTTATAGGGGCAGACCTTGTGTGACCCTAGTGACAGGAGACATGCCCAGGCAAGGGTCAGCCCCTGGCATACTGAGCATATGTGCTTCATGCAGGGATGTGCAGTTTCGGGTGTCC
>NW_017728913.1:1949504-1951066 GCF_001723895.1 Crocodylus porosus
TGGACAGACATATTTACAATTATAAACAGATTCTGTTGTTCTTCATAACCAATATGGGCTAAATTTGACCTACTTGAACTGAAGGCCTAGATAAGAAAGACTCTGAGCCATCAAGATTTGTTTTCACTTTATTTCTTTTTCCCCTCAGACAAAAAATAATGCAGAAAAATGGCTGCTACTACTTTCAGTACTACTACAGCAGGGAAACAACAAGAAAATTAACCACATTTCTGAAGCACAGAGTGAGGATGTTATGGAAAAATAGAGGAAAATAAGAATTGCTAAACGTGTTTTGCATTATACAACCAAAAGTGGTATTAAATGCCAAAAATATGTAGCGCATTACCAATTTTACCCCTTACTCACTTTTTGGCCTATAAAACTAGAGAAAGGAGTTTGGCTGGGATGCCATCAGAGAAATCATCTCCACTTGGGTAAGCTAGACGCTTCCCCCTTATACAAGCAGTTGCCACCCTAGGCAATAGCCAAAGGCCTCTGGCTACTCTAAGTCCAAAATGCATTTACTTTATCTGATTTAGGCTGTTTTTAAGTTTTGGTAGTTTATATAACCTTTGGCTTATTTTTTTCCTTTACATTATTTTATTTTATTCTATTTTATTGCCTATTTTATTGTATAATAGCTGGTGTTTTCATCAACATCTGTTTTTCAGCTTGGTGCTAAAGATCCAGTGCATCTTAAGGAAGGCATTCTTAGATCTCGATAATCAGTTTATAACAGAGAGCTCTTGCCATTGGAAATATGATCTTTAGCCCACTCACAATGGAGACATCTTTTGTTTCTACATGTTTGCTGTCAATAAATAGCAATTTACCAACACAGCAGAAAATTACAAAATTAATTGTTAAAAAAGGCCTAAAAATAACTCTTCAACCCAGTAATACCCCCTCCAATAGATCAATGACACAATTTAGACCAATTGAGATGCTGGAAGGAAAAATCAATAATAAGGAACAGACCCTGGACTCTATCTTGGGTCCACTATTGTTTTATATTATGGACAATAGAATTGAGTGACCCTTAGAAAATCTGCGGACAACACCAAGTTGGGTGGAGTTATAGATACTTTGGAGGGTGTGGTTAGGATCCAGAATGACGTGGATAGACTGAAGAAATGGTCCACAGTCAATAAGATGAGATTCAACAAGGACAAGTGTAACGCCCAGCCCTCGGACAGAATAATTACATGAACAGATACAGACTGGGGAATGAGTGGCTAAGGTGCAGCACTGCAGAGAAGGACCTAGGGGTTACAGTGGACCACAAGCTGAAAATGAGCCAACAGTTTGCTCTTGTTGAAAAAAAAGCCAACATCTTACTGGGCTGGATTAATAGGAGCATCACTTGCAAATCAAGGGAACTGACTTCCACTCTTCTGCACTGACGTTTCACCTGGAATACTGAGTCTAGTTTTGGGCCAAACACTTCAAGAAAGAGGTTGACAAATTGGAAAGAGTCCAATGCAGGACAACAAAAATGAGAAGGGCCTGAGAGGCAAATGATGAAAGGCTGAAAGAGCTGGTGTTATTTAATCTGGAGAAGA
>NW_017728913.1:1956224-1959232 GCF_001723895.1 Crocodylus porosus
TCTATGAAATCTATGAGTGAGAGCTTCAACTCATTGCCTGGCTCTGTTTTCCCAGAAAATAAAACCTGGACACATGAATCAGCACTGAAATGGGAAAATGAAGGCCCCAGACTACCAAACCCCTCAAGTATCTCTTGTGTCTTTTGTAGTTGCTATGATTAAAGCAAAGAAAGAAAGAAATATTCTACTTTTAATCAAATTAATAGAAATTAGAAATTAATCTTTGATTTAAAATCAAATGAAAAAGCACACACTATTTTATTTAAGGCAATTAAAAGAAAACTGATTCACAAGGAAAGTTTAAAGAGCAGACCTAATAACAACAAAACCCTGAACAGTGAGGATTTCATTACAATCATTCAAGTGACAGATTCAGAATCTGACCGACCAAAGACTTCTTCTACTATTTTTATTAGTCATAGGTCTATTAGAGAGAGAAAATGAAGACTAAGAAAGCAAGACATTCAATATTTATCCATATAAAAGAGAGAACTGTTTATATGAAACTCAGAATTGCATGACTTTCAGCCAAAAGATTTAAAATCTCTCTCCAGCTATTGAAAACGATTATTATTTATGTACCCAAAATTCAATCCTTCAAAGGTTCAACTAAGCCTTCTACAGAGAGAGAAGGCTTAGTTCTCTCCTTCTAAGGAGAAGCAAATTACTACATCCCTAGGTGAGATTGGTCTTTTGGTATAGAATATGGCTGACTTGTCAAATAAATTATCTGACTTGTGGAATAAAATCATTTTTATTAATGATTTTGATATTGTGACTTTATAAAAGATAAAGTACGGGAAGATGGTGTACATTTCTGGATTTATTTCATTTTATAAAAATGTCTTGAAGGATAAAACTAAAAGATTGTTGCAGGGAGGTTTGGTTATACTGATGGTAATAAGGAGGCCGATTGAGGGATTAGAAATTGAAAGAGACACAAACTATCTACTAGCAGTCCTCATTAAATTTTATGGCAGACCTCCCTTGATTCTTATTAATGTTTATTTCATTTCCCACATTCACATCAAGATCCAGTGCAATCTTGAAACAGGAATTATTATATAATGCTCTTGAGATGATCCAAAATAAATTCCCAGAATTAGAAATAATAATAGCAGGTGATTTTAATGCTAGAATTGGTGGCACTGACACTCATGATAATGAAGATGTCCTAAATGAAATATGGGGAATCTGTCCAGGAATCTTATGTAATAAGAAATTAAATGAAAGAGGATAATCCTCATGAAATGTATTGCAGATGAGAATTTTAGAACCCTTAATAGATAAACTGGTATCTGGGGCCTTCATATTTGTTACAACTGAACAAGCAGGTGGATTGTTTATTAACAGAACCAATATACGTGGAGTAAGTATTTGAAATTTTACCATGCACAGAAAGTGACTGTTTCCTTTTATCTCTAGAATTCCATTATGGGGGATCCTTCTCCTAAAACCATGCAACTAGCCCCAAAATTAGAAGTAATCAGTAAGACGACAACACAATGGGATAATGGATTATGATAAAAATTAGTTGCTCTGTTCAAAGACATTTTCTTGGGCCACTTATTCATATTCCCAAAGTACAAGAACCCAAAAAAATGACTCAAATACAAAGAATTTGTCCAACAGTTGGACAACGCGCTCACAAAATAGAGAGTCTTTGCTGGGAATAGGTGGCTTCAGTGGTAAAAACCATGGTTCGATAAGGACTGTCCTAAAGCTAAAGATGATTTAATAGAACCTGTGAAGGAATGCAAGTTTAAAAACGATTGTGTTAATTTCTAACATATCAAGAATATTAAAAAAGACCATGCAAAATGAATTGAAAGCAATAAGAAACAATGAGAGGATATACTAGCCACAGGGAAAAATAATGACAAAAAAAATCGCTTAATTTCCAAAATATGTATTCCTGAAGATGCATGGGTCTTGTTTTTTAAAAAAATAAGTTTAACGTCTTACTTGCAGATGGTGAAGGAATTGATGGCTTCTTGCTGAAGGAAATTTTATCTGATAAGCCACATGAAGATCACTACCTCATTTCTGAATCTCAAGTAAGATCGTATATATCCTTACTGAGAAATGGAAAGGCCACTGGTCTTGATTTTCTCCCCCCAGAAATCTTCAAGGACCTCATTAACTGGTGTTAATATAATTTTCATATAATTATTTAGACAACAGATAGCCAAACCACCAGAATGAAAATAGTAGCCCCAATTTTAAAAAATTAAAATAAAAAAACGGGGCTATGAGAAATCCTGCATCATATTGTCCTATTCATAGTCCAGCCACAATATTTGGGAGCCGTTTCTTTTTCCATCTTCAGACATGGACTTCTGAAAATAATATTTTGGGGGAAAAGCAAGCTGGTTTCAGAGAAAGCTATTCTTGCATGGAACATTGCTTAGTGTTGTACTATTTAGCATCCAAATATGTAAAAAGACAAAATCACTAATATGTAGCCTTTATAGATCTAAAGGGAACTTTTGAATCCATAGATGGATTAAAATTGTGGGAGGAACTGGCAATAACATTAATAGATAAAGCTCTCTTACAATTAAGCATGACTTACTATTCAAATACAGAATCTAGGGCATGTTATTAGATCAGTGGTGCCCTGTCAATAGTTTCCAAACTAAGAAAGGGGTACCACAAGGATGTTTGCTTGCTCTGCTACTTTTTAATTTATTTTTAAATGATCTAAAACAGGTGCTAATAGGGAATCAATTCCATGAACCCATAATATTGAATGACCCTACATTTTTCTTGCTCTATGCAAATGAAGCATCATAAATGTCATAATCCTGACTAGACTTCCAAACGTTATTAGATGCTTTTCAGCAGTACTGTACCTCAAATAGCTATGAAATCAATACAGGTGTTGTTTTTGGCAACAAAAGGATGTTATCTGTCAGCTCCATGTTCGTGGGGAACCCTGACACAGGACACAGACTGTCTGACTCACAAAGAATCGCTCCCCGCCCCCCTACCTAAACAGAGCTGAT